>NC_047111.1:106138552-106493552 GCF_902500255.1 Thalassophryne amazonica | reverse complement strand
AAATAAAAGGACCTATACTTTATTGACAGCCCTCATATTTCAAGATACATCAATTTACTGCTCATGCTATTAGGGTACTATCTCACCAGGCTGTGATTTTTGGAGAGTAGTTGGAGATGCATATTTGCAACAAAACACATAAAATCAGCAAGAGATTCTCAGTTGGTGTCTCCCTGAATTGGTAGTAATGACACATTAGCGTGTGTCTCCTGAATGTCTGCTGAATATTGCATGGGCTCTCACCAAAAATGTTTGCATAGATATCGTGTGAGTGCAGTTCGAATGTTGTGCGGCGCTCTCCTGGCCTTCTCAGGTGTAAGGATCTCGTTGATTTGTGTGTGAATACCGCACAGCACGCTCATCGATGTCGAACACAAGTCATGGTTGAAATGATGACATGTTTGCTAAAAGGTGCTCAGGATGGCTGTGGGCTGGTATTATCCTGCTATTATGTGAAAAGAGGCTGTGGACTTTTCCCGGCTGTAGTCAGAAAGCCACAGCCCTGGAAATAATAATTAAATAAATAAATAAATAATAAATAATTTTTTAAAAGCCTAGCATGGCTCCATAGAGAAGAAAAAAAAAAAAAAACAAGAAGAAAAGTGTGGACAGTGCACTCGCCCACTTGCAAAACAACGTTCCCACAGGATAAAGTCTCTTGTCCTTCACTTCTTGGGATCAGATCAGCAAGAATATAGTAAGTCCCTTCAGTTGTTCTCTTGGCTTTTTTTTCACTCGGGGGGTGTCACAGATCGGGAATGACATCCTCTTCCTCCATCCTCCTGAGTGCATGGTGGGCTGGAGCTGGGAGACAGCATACAACTTCCATGGTGCTGTTCAATAACAACAACAATAATAATAATAATAATAAAATATTAAATGCATAAGTCCAGATCACGCGGACAGGAGTCCTGAAGCCTGTTGCGGCTGCGTGCATGGCCAGGCTAGCTGCCGAGGTTGCTGGAGTCACTTTGTCACTTCCGGAAGTGCTGTTCCTCTCGGTCATCTCTGCTATTTTGGTGTGCTCCCAGGGCAGCTCGTGGTCTCTCATGGGAAACATCGGATCCTCATTTTTGCCTCCAATCACTCACAATGTAGTTTCATCCATCATCAGCTCCTCACAATGTTATGGTTCATCAAAGAACTGACTGATTGGACCCAAAATGCAGAGAGCAAGACATGTTAAATAGGTAATTACAAAATGTATTTACACTTAGAAAGAGATTATTATACAAGGGAACAGATAAAGGCTGCAAGAAGGAGCTGAGGAACCACGGCACTGGAGGACTAGGGCACTAAGAGGGTGGAGTTACAACCAGCTGCAGGCACTTGATGTGATAGATGAATCTGGTGAAGAAGGTCTGTCCAACTCAGACTTAAGTAGAGCCCCTTCAACGAGCCCCAGGTGTGTCACTTCAGCAGCTGGCTGACAGGCAATCCACAGACAGGAAACCGAGAAAAAGTGGAAAGGACATGAGGGACCAGACTGCAGCCCAGACCACAACACACAAAGACGTCTCGCAAAGTCCTCTCGTGGACACTACATTCAGGGGGCTTCACAACACCTATGAAGGCTCTGTGAGTATGTGGCAAGGACCTTTGTTGCTTCGGCAACTTTGAACTGTTCAAAATTCAGGTGCGACACAAGCAACACCCTGCTCCTCAAATGAGGAGATAGAGACACCCAGAAAACGTCATGGAAATTCTTGCAATTGCTGTTTGCAAGTTGCCGCAGCCCAGTACATATTACCCTCGGTTAGGCGTGGGCAACTTGTTCCAGAAAGGGCCAAGAGGGTGCAGGTTTTCTTTGCAGCCACTGACTCCACCAGGTGATTTCACTGATTAATATTACTTTGAGCAGATGGAATTAGTTAATCAGTGAAATCACCTGGTGGAAAACCTGCACCCTGTTGGCCCTTTCTGGAACAAGTTGCACACCCCTGCCCTAAGTGAACCACTTCCTAACTATGCTTTTAATAAAATAATAAAACATTACAAGACTTTGACTGTCAAATTGCAAATGCTTTTATTACTTTTCTTGGTGTAAAAAAGTGAATGGTAACAAACAGCCTTGCCAGCTGCTAGCCAAACTTTATTTTAGCCTTAGCAACTGAACTAAAGCTACATGCAAGTAGTCTGGATTGCAGAGCCCCTTTCTAAATCCATCGTCTAAAGTGAGGGTCTGGATACACTCACGTTTATCAACTGTGAAGCCTTAAGGGAGCTATTGATTGTTGTCCAACGACCATGGCGATATTGGAGAAGAAAATTATTTTGGACATTGATAAAGCAAAACTGTATGAAGTACTAAGATTTAAAACAAAAACAACTCAAATTCTTCCAGCTTTTGTTGAAGTGTTTGTTGAACAAAATCTGTTTTAGCAGTGCCCACTGATGTTCATAAGCAAAAGGAATGTATGTCATCAGTCTGTTGTGTCCGAGTCCACTGGAGGTAGTCTTAAAGATTGGGGGCAAGTGAGGAAGTGGTGAGGGAGCCATTTTATCCATCATCATGACCTAGTTGTAGCACAAGCAGGGCCGAGCAAATTTGATGACATCACACCTGTATTAGCCTCCCTTTACTGGCTTCCTGTAAATGTGAGAGTAGATATTAAGGTTCTGTTGTGACTTAGAAAATTCTGAATGGTTTGTACCATTCTTGAGTCTTGGGTACCACATGCCCTGCGGTTCCAGGGTGGAGGTTTACTCTGGTCTTATTGTTAAGAAGTTAGCAGGCTCTAGAGTGTTTTCTTATTGTGGTGCAAGGGAGCCCCACAAACACGATTTAGCACACAAACCACCAGCACCAACACAAGGCAGGACCAAAGTCCCACCTGGAAAGGTTTTCCCTCACAATGAGAGTGATACCCCTAACATGAGTTTCCCTCAGTACCCACTCATTTGACACATCATCCTGGAGGAGGTACCAACATTTTGTTGACCAGATTTAGAATTTCCATCACTAAATTCTCTACCACAGGTTGCATGGTGTCATGAAATAAACCTGTGCCCATCTGTCTTTATCGGAATGCCTCCAACAAAAGAACATATTTTTTTTAAGTTTTGCGAAGGATGGGCAAGTAGTTAAAGGAAATTTTCCTATGACTCCAAATTCTATTGTACCTGCCTTAATGGTAAATGTCCACCAAGGTGGCGATATTGCTCCATTTCAAGAACTTTGGGTATATGCTGTTGTGAGACATGCCAATGATGACCTATATATATATATATATATATATATATATATATATATATATATATATATATATATATATATATATATATATATATATATTTTTCCCCCCCAAAAAATTCTTTTTGTGGATGTAGTTATTTGCTGAGACTTTGATGGTTCATGACAGGTTGTTTGGTTTGGACACAAATGCAAGGCTCACACAGGCAGCTCTGGTGGTTGAAAGACTGTAGTGATGAGAACAGCAAGGGTCGGTACACAGGAAGGCAGTCCAAAAAACATAGCAGCAGTACAAAAAACATCAGGCTTAGACAAGGTCAGAATAAACAGGCTGGAGGTCGAGAACACGATGAGGCTGACAGAACAAGAGAATACAATACCGAGAGCTGGAAAGAAGGACCAGGGCGCATCAATCTGGCGAAGAAACAGAGCAACATGAGCTCAACGCGGCAAATAGACAGCAGCTACGCGTGGAAAGACCCAGAACAAGGGCGTGGTCAGGGAAAGAGAGACACACCCACCACCAAGAGAGACAGAGAAACCAATGCAGGAAAAGATCTTAGAGAGGAATAGACAAACAGGAGAGCAACCAAACAGATAAAGACAAAACAAAGCAAAGCAGAGCAACCTCACACCCTGAAAGTTTGTCCCTTTTTCTTCTTTCTTTCTTTTTTGCCTTTTTTGCGACTGAGCTCAACTCTCAGTTTTGATCATGGGTTCATTTCTTAATCCCCGGAGGACTCTGACCATGCAAACACTTTGCTCACTGTCAGCACCATCCTTCATTATTCTAAGGAATCAAATTTCCAAACGCACACACACAATACAGCACAGATTCACAACTGCTTCAGCTTCCCAAAACTTTTAGGACAACCTGATAATAATGAATTACAATAGTCCAGCCTAGAGGAAATAAATGCATGAATTAGTTTTTCAGCATCACTCTGAGACAAGACCTTTCTAATTTTAGAGATATTGCGCAAATGCAAAAAAGCAGTCCTACATATTTGTTTAATATGCGCTTTGAATGACATATCCTGATCACAAATGACTCCAAGATTTCTCACAGTATTACTAGAGGTCAGGGTAATGCCATCCAGAGTAAGAATCTGGTTAGACACCATGTTTCTAAGATTTGTGGGGCCAAGTACAATAACTTCAGTTTTATCTGAGTTTAAAAGCAGGAAATTAGAGGTCATCCATGTCCTTATGTCTGTAAGACAGTCCTGCAGTTTAGCTAATTGGTGTGTGTCCTCTGGCTTCATGGATAGATAAAGCTGGGTATCATCTGCATAACAATGAAAATTTAAGCAATGCTGTCTAATAATACTGCTTAAGGGAAACATGTATAAAGTGAAAAAAAATTGGTCCTAGCACAGAACCTTGTGGAACTCCATAATTAACCTTAGTCTGTGAAGAAGATTCCCCATTTACATGAACAAATTGTAATCTATTAGATAAATATGATTCAAACCACTGCAGCGCAGTGCCTTTAATACCTATGGCATGCTCTAATCTCTGTAATAAAATTTAAAACTTAAAGCCACAGGATGCAAGATTTAGGGGTGTTTATTAGCAGAAATGCAAATTAGCATTTACAGTATAACCATGTGTTCATGCATGTATAATTACCAGCAAGAATGAACTGATGTGTTTTGATAAGCTTAGAATGAGCCCTTCATATCAACACGGGTTTGGACCCCCTCATGAAAGCCTCCATGTTACATGACTATTTTGATACAGTGGCCCAGAAGGACATACTTATTCCACTGTTCGCCTTCTGCAGGCCAGGAATCAGCGGCTACTCCACTATATCCTGTCTACTAGTTGCTAATGCAGACTAACAAGTTTAAAAACCCTCATTTTTGTGAAATGGGGGATCATGCATGTTGCTTATCACAAGAGAAGGCAAAAGTGCATGAATCCCCATTGCCTAAGAAGAAAAAACATGAAGGCAAAATCATGAGCAGATTATATGCAATCTGCAAATTCACCACTTGATGGCAGACTCCTGCACAATGACATTGAGGATTCTGACAGCCTGAACATGGGCATCTATTTCAAGAAGAGATTAATGGCCGAGGGCAAAGGCATTGTTAGATATTAATAATGGTTGAAGGATTTCACTGATGAAGGTGCTTCAAAGTATTTTTCAAGTTATAGATTTTTTTAAGTAACTGTATGCCAGCTTGTGGCCTTTTGTTATTTATTTATTATGTACAAGTTGTGGCGGGCCTTCAGCACGTACTGGACATTGTGAACATAATTCACCATACCACATGTTGTCACTTGTAGTTAGAGTGTATTCCCTGTTTTGCATGTGATAACATGGTGAGATGTGTCATGTGCATATCAAAGTGTCTTGGCCCCTTTGATGTTTTCCCATCAGGACCCTTGCTTCGGTAATGGACGATGCTCATTCCTGTTTTCCGTCAGGACCGCTGCATCGGTAATGGCCGATGTTTATTCCTGTTGTGCATGTGACAAAACGTGAAGCACATACTAAAGTGTCTCAACCCCATTGATGTTTTCCCGTTAGGGCCCCTGTGCAGTTAATGGACAGGGCTGAGCTGTTCTATAAAGTCTGAATGTTGTGTGAACCACGAGGGAAATAAATGACATACTGCGTTGCGACATGACATATTGCATTGTCAAAATGGGAAATTGTTGCTCCATCTTTCATCCACTGCAATTTCCACAAAGTACTTCATATACACAACAAAGTCCTACTCAATGTTTACCACTTAAGTACTACAAGAGTCAAATTCACTGTGTGCATACATAGTTCAGCAACAAAGCTGACAGTGATTCTAATTCTGACATTTTAAAAAAGGAACAAAACACTTAAAGTTTCATCATAGCCTGAGTGCACAGCTCAGGAGCGCTTCATTCGACCACAGAAGAGCGTCTCACTCAGGTTACATGGACTCAACAAGGAATTTAATCTCAGGTTTCAAAAAAATTAAGTACATGCACCATGTTTTTTGCTTCTGTCACTTTTAGACATTTTATTTGAGAAATATTTTGCCATTAATAACTAGAGCGCCACGTTCGTAGGGCGCAAACCTCAGCCGAAACCAGTTTCCAATTCCACAAATTTTTACCTTGGAAAAAACTTTCAAGATCAAAGTCATTGTTAGAAGTGGTTTTTCATCAAATGTTAGGACTATCTATTTAGTTCATGCATTTAACCGAATGAAAGGTTTTTTATTGTATGTCAGGTTTGGTGGTTGTTTTTTTTACTTTTTCGGTTTCTGAATTCTTTTTCAGAGAATTTTCATAGAACATTGGTTATCTCTGCTATGCACAATTTGTCATGGTTTTTTGGCACTTGGTTTCTGACTGATAACTGGAAAATAGACAAACAGGCATAAATTGGAACCTCCATCCAATTTTGGTGGTGTAGGTAAATCCATAACAGAAAAAATGAGAGTGATTGGGGCACTTTGGATTGAGATATAATGCAAAATGTACACCAAATGGGCTTTTCAATATTAAATTCAAATATCCACAATCGGAATCAGATCCAGATGAAACTTTGTCAGGCGATAGTGAGTGCCAGTCTGCACCTCGCTTTTAAATATGAGAGTGATTGGAGCATGTTTGATTAAGATATAATGTAAAATATACATTAAATGGGGTTTTCAATGTTAAATTTAAATGGCCACAAAATTGGCCATACTAAAATACGAAATGGATGAAATGTAACGAAATGGAGCAAAATGGAGCGAAATGGGGCCTAAAATTACGGTACATTTTGTTACATGCACTCAATTATGACAAAACGAACTTTATATCATAGATTACTCACATAGTGGGCACCCTGCTTTAAGCAGAGATAACTGTTATTTACATCAGGTGGCAGCACTTTCTTGTGTCCTTAAAGGAATATTATAGCATGATAGAGTTTTATGGCCTTACATGGGATCAGGTGGGCTATTAAGGTATATTAAGGCTATTTCATGATGTTTATTATCCCCATTTCGTGATTATTTTCCCCTATTTCGTGATTATCAGTCCCCATTTCGCTCCATTTTGCTCCATTTCATTACATTTCGTCCATTTTGTATTTTAGTATAGCCGCCACAAAACCTGTAATCTGAGGTTGCAGACTGCATTATGCTGTTGTGGATCACAATTTTGTTTCCCTTCACTTTTTCGCTTCTTTGGCAACAGGGCTTGTGGTCCCTTGCCTTCTCTTATGATAACCAATATGTTTGAGCCTCTATTTAATAAAAATGAGGGTTCTCAAACTTGTTAGTCTGCACTAGCAACCAATCTTCTTCTTTCTTCTTTTCCTGGTCGTGCTGCAAAATACAAAAGGCAGATTAAGTATGCCCCCTTTGGGTATCTGTATCAACATGGTGGTTCAGCATGGTGGCCTCTATGAGGAGGGCCAGTCCCTGGTTGACATGAAGTGCACATTCTACACATCAATTCGTAGCTGGAGGTAATTATATAGTAATGAACAGATGGATATGAATCCATCCATATATATTAATAGTTAAGTGGCCTCTGTGCACGTGTATGCTTATGTATTTTGGGTCAAGCATGAATGCTGGGAAAACGGAACATTGATAGGACAAATATTTTTGGAGAAACTATGGATATTAGCCTATAACACTCAACAAGGAACGTTGATAATTACATTCTGGACTCACACGCCATTCCAGCAGAGGGTATTAAATCACTTATATATTAACAGCAGCGTGGCATCTGTGTACGTGTATGTGTGCGTGTGTGATTTTATTTAGTAAGTTCAATGTAAGTACATAATATATTTGAAAATACATTAAAAAACATGGATGATAGAAGAATGTGAAAACACTTATTTCCATTATGGTTCATTTAAAAATTAAATGACAAAATAGGGGTAATAATAAAGTAAAATAATAATAATACCCATATTATTATTATTATTATTATTATTATTATTGATAATAATAATAATAATGACGACAATGATAGTGTGCATATGATAACAAAAACCTAAACAATTTAGAAATACATTGAGACAGTAACTTAACTTTTTTTAAAAATTACCTAATTAACACGAAATAAAACCGTTGAGTCCTTCCTCTAAAAATTGTTGAGGTCTAACGCCAGGTTCTAAAAACATAAGTACATGTTTGTATTACTGGCTGAAGGGACTTATTTATTTATTATTGTCACATGCATCTAATTTTGTGTATTACAAGTACAGTACTATGTAAAATCAGATTTTTGTGTATGTTGGATCTATGTGATTTTCTCATGAGTTGTGTCAACGCGCTGAAATAATTTTAATTTGCATTTTTTATTTATTTATTTATTTTACACTGATCTGGGCCAGTTAATGTATTGTCCAAATTTGGTTCATACCATATCACTCACCGATATGATTTGAAACCTCCAGAAGAAAAAAATTAGAATGTTCACAAAGACTGCTTCTTCCCAAGTGCAGGACCAATGGACTGAAAAACGCCTTTGTCCCTCAAGCCATCAGACTGTACAACTCCTCACTCGGGGGATGAAGCGTAACAGGAAGACAGAGGACGGGAAGGAGTGGGGCAGTAGTAGCCAGTAAGACAGTAGCCAGTAGCGAGCAGTATTTCTGGTATAACATTTACATTTTGCAAATTGCTTCTTGTTTTTACTTTGGATACAACGTGTGTTCTTACACAGCAGGAAATTTTGCTGAGGAAAATTTACTCCACCAATCACATGCAAGACATGCATGTGATTAGTGTGGTACACAGTAAAATCACGAGTGTAAAACTAGAACTAAAATTGGTGATTTTACTGTGTATCCAAGCGATTAGTGTGCCTGCATCGAAAGAAGAAGGTTCTCAGTTCAAGACCACCTGTGCCCATGAAATGTGGAGTTGGGCCAGGAAAGATATCCAGTGTGAAATTTGTGCCAAATTAACATGTCAGATCTGCTGTGGGGGACCCTGAGGGGAAAAGGAGGAAGCTGAAAGAACAAGATGATAGCATGCATTGTTAGCATTTATGAAACTTCTATTCATTCATTGCATTTTATAGCATACATGTCTAGGCTTTTTAAAAGCCTCAGAATAAGTTTAAGTTTGGGCCACCATATTTAAGGGCTTGGTGGCCCATGGGGTCATTGCTTAAAATTGTTAACATCTTTCCATGTCCTTATGAGACATTTCTTTGTTTTTCTTTTTAACATCTGCAAATACGATAAGGTTTTCATCCATATCTGTTTGATGGCATATTAAGAACTAAAAAGCTACTGAACCAAACCTGGAGGAAAGGTTGACTTGATATGAAACATTATAATTTTACAATTTGCAGATTTTGTCAAAACTGTAAAGTACGAGGTCTGTCAATAAAGTATAGGTCCTTTTTATTTTTTTCAAAAACTATATGGATTTCATTAATATGTTTTTACGTCAGACATGCTTAAACCCTTGTGCGCATGCGTGAGTTTTTCCACGCCTGTCGGTGGCGTCATTCGCCTGTGAGCACTCCTTGTGGGAGGAGTCATCCAGCCCCTCATCGGAATTCCTTTGTCTGAGAAGTTGCTGAGAGACTGGCGCTTTGTTTGATCAAACGTTTTTCTAAACCTGTGAGACACATCGAAGTGGACACGGTTCGAAAAATTAAGCTGGTTTTCGGTGAAAATTTTAACAGCTGATGAGAGATTTTGAGGTGATACTGTCGCTTTAAGGACTTCCTACGGTGTGAGACGACGTGCAGCACTCTCAGGCGCCGTCGTCAGCCTGTTTCAAGCTGAAAACCTCCACATTTCAGGCTCTATTGATCCAGGACGTCGTGAGAGAACAGAGAAGGTTCAGAAGAAGTCGGTTTCAGCATTTTATCTGGATATTCCACTGTTAAAGGAGATTTTTTTTTTAATGAAAGACGTACGGGCGGATTCAGGGTCGGCTCGCAGCCGCCGCGATGCTCCACCACAGGAAAAACACCTCTGTTGGAAGCCTTAAGGACAAGTTGGAACATGTCCAGCTGTTAAACAATTTCTCAGATACTCACTCCACTGAAAGCCATCAAAAGCCGCCTGGATTTTACAAATGGTTATCAACACGGAGGTGTTTTTCCTGTGCCACCGCACCGCGCCGGCTGCGTCTGTCATTAAAAAAATCTCCTTTAACAGTGGAATATCGGGATAAAGTGCTGAAACCGACGACTTCTGAAACTTCTCTGTTCTCTCACGACGTCCTGGATCAATAGAGCCTGAAATGTGGAGGTTTTCAGCTTGAAACAGGCTGACAACGGCGCCTGGGAGTGCTGCATGACAGTATCACCTCAAAATCTCTCATCAGCTGTTAAAATTTTCACCGAAAACCAGCTTAATTTTTCGAACCGTGTCCACTTCGATGTGCCTCACAGGTTTAGAAAAAATTTTGATCAAACAAAGCGCCAGTCTCTCAGCAACTTCTCAGACAAAGGAATTCTGACGAGGGGCTGGACGACTCCTCCCACAAGGAGTGCTCACAGGCGAATGACGTCACCAACAAGCGTGGAAAAACTCACGCATGCGCACGAGGGTTCAAGCATGTCTGACGTAAAAACATATGAATGAAATCCATATAGTTTTTGAAAAAAATAAAAAGGACCTATACTTTATTGACAGCCCTCATATTTCAAGATACATCAATTTACTGCTCATGCTATTAGGGTACTATCTCACCAGGCTGTGATTTTTGGAGAGTAGTTGGAGATGCATATTTGCAACAAAACACATAAAATCAGCAAGAGATTCTCAGTTGGTGTCTCCCTGAATTGGTAGTAATGACACATTAGCGTGTGTCTCCTGAATGTCTGCTGAATATTGCATGGGCTCTCACCAAAAATGTTTGCATAGATATCGTGTGAGTGCAGTTCGAATGTTGTGCGGCGCTCTCCTGGCCTTCTCAGGTGTAAGGATCTCGTTGATTTGTGTGTGAATACCGCACAGCACGCTCATCGATGTCGAACACAAGTCATGGTTGAAATGATGACATGTTTGCTAAAAGGTGCTCAGGATGGCTGTGGGCTGGTATTATCCTGCTATTATGTGAAAAGAGGCTGTGGACTTTTCCCGGCTGTAGTCAGAAAGCCACAGCCCTGGAAATAATAATTAAATAAATAAATAAATAATAAATAATTTTTTAAAAGCCTAGCATGGCTCCATAGAGAAGAAAAAAAAAAAAAAAACAAGAAGAAAAGTGTGGACAGTGCACTCGCCCACTTGCAAAACAACGTTCCCACAGGATAAAGTCTCTTGTCCTTCACTTCTTGGGATCAGATCAGCAAGAATATAGTAAGTCCCTTCAGTTGTTCTCTTGGCTTTTTTTTCACTCGGGGGGTGTCACAGATCGGGAATGACATCCTCTTCCTCCATCCTCCTGAGTGCATGGTGGGCTGGAGCTGGGAGACAGCATACAACTTCCATGGTGCTGTTCAATAACAACAACAATAATAATAATAATAATAAAATATTAAATGCATAAGTCCAGATCACGCGGACAGGAGTCCTGAAGCCTGTTGCGGCTGCGTGCATGGCCAGGCTAGCTGCCGAGGTTGCTGGAGTCACTTTGTCACTTCCGGAAGTGCTGTTCCTCTCGGTCATCTCTGCTATTTTGGTGTGCTCCCAGGGCAGCTCGTGGTCTCTCATGGGAAACATCGGATCCTCATTTTTGCCTCCAATCACTCACAATGTAGTTTCATCCATCATCAGCTCCTCACAATGTTATGGTTCATCAAAGAACTGACTGATTGGACCCAAAATGCAGAGAGCAAGACATGTTAAATAGGTAATTACAAAATGTATTTACACTTAGAAAGAGATTATTATACAAGGGAACAGATAAAGGCTGCAAGAAGGAGCTGAGGAACCACGGCACTGGAGGACTAGGGCACTAAGAGGGTGGAGTTACAACCAGCTGCAGGCACTTGATGTGATAGATGAATCTGGTGAAGAAGGTCTGTCCAACTCAGACTTAAGTAGAGCCCCTTCAACGAGCCCCAGGTGTGTCACTTCAGCAGCTGGCTGACAGGCAATCCACAGACAGGAAACCGAGAAAAAGTGGAAAGGACATGAGGGACCAGACTGCAGCCCAGACCACAACACACAAAGACGTCTCGCAAAGTCCTCTCGTGGACACTACATTCAGGGGGCTTCACAACACCTATGAAGGCTCTGTGAGTATGTGGCAAGGACCTTTGTTGCTTCGGCAACTTTGAACTGTTCAAAATTCAGGTGCGACACAAGCAACACCCTGCTCCTCAAATGAGGAGATAGAGACACCCAGAAAACGTCATGGAAATTCTTGCAATTGCTGTTTGCAAGTTGCCGCAGCCCAGTACATATTACCCTCGGTTAGGCGTGGGCAACTTGTTCCAGAAAGGGCCAAGAGGGTGCAGGTTTTCTTTGCAGCCACTGACTCCACCAGGTGATTTCACTGATTAATATTACTTTGAGCAGATGGAATTAGTTAATCAGTGAAATCACCTGGTGGAAAACCTGCACCCTGTTGGCCCTTTCTGGAACAAGTTGCACACCCCTGCCCTAAGTGAACCACTTCCTAACTATGCTTTTAATAAAATAATAAAACATTACAAGACTTTGACTGTCAAATTGCAAATGCTTTTATTACTTTTCTTGGTGTAAAAAAGTGAATGGTAACAAACAGCCTTGCCAGCTGCTAGCCAAACTTTATTTTAGCCTTAGCAACTGAACTAAAGCTACATGCAAGTAGTCTGGATTGCAGAGCCCCTTTCTAAATCCATCGTCTAAAGTGAGGGTCTGGATACACTCACGTTTATCAACTGTGAAGCCTTAAGGGAGCTATTGATTGTTGTCCAACGACCATGGCGATATTGGAGAAGAAAATTATTTTGGACATTGATAAAGCAAAACTGTATGAAGTACTAAGATTTAAAACAAAAACAACTCAAATTCTTCCAGCTTTTGTTGAAGTGTTTGTTGAACAAAATCTGTTTTAGCAGTGCCCACTGATGTTCATAAGCAAAAGGAATGTATGTCATCAGTCTGTTGTGTCCGAGTCCACTGGAGGTAGTCTTAAAGATTGGGGGCAAGTGAGGAAGTGGTGAGGGAGCCATTTTATCCATCATCATGACCTAGTTGTAGCACAAGCAGGGCCGAGCAAATTTGATGACATCACACCTGTATTAGCCTCCCTTTACTGGCTTCCTGTAAATGTGAGAGTAGATATTAAGGTTCTGTTGTGACTTAGAAAATTCTGAATGGTTTGTACCATTCTTGAGTCTTGGGTACCACATGCCCTGCGGTTCCAGGGTGGAGGTTTACTCTGGTCTTATTGTTAAGAAGTTAGCAGGCTCTAGAGTGTTTTCTTATTGTGGTGCAAGGGAGCCCCACAAACACGATTTAGCACACAAACCACCAGCACCAACACAAGGCAGGACCAAAGTCCCACCTGGAAAGGTTTTCCCTCACAATGAGAGTGATACCCCTAACATGAGTTTCCCTCAGTACCCACTCATTTGACACATCATCCTGGAGGAGGTACCAACATTTTGTTGACCAGATTTAGAATTTCCATCACTAAATTCTCTACCACAGGTTGCATGGTGTCATGAAATAAACCTGTGCCCATCTGTCTTTATCGGAATGCCTCCAACAAAAGAACATATTTTTTTTAAGTTTTGCGAAGGATGGGCAAGTAGTTAAAGGAAATTTTCCTATGACTCCAAATTCTATTGTACCTGCCTTAATGGTAAATGTCCACCAAGGTGGCGATATTGCTCCATTTCAAGAACTTTGGGTATATGCTGTTGTGAGACATGCCAATGATGACCTATATATATATATATATATATATATATATATATATATATATATATATATATATATATATATATATATATATATATATATATATATATTTTTCCCCCCCAAAAAATTCTTTTTGTGGATGTAGTTATTTGCTGAGACTTTGATGGTTCATGACAGGTTGTTTGGTTTGGACACAAATGCAAGGCTCACACAGGCAGCTCTGGTGGTTGAAAGACTGTAGTGATGAGAACAGCAAGGGTCGGTACACAGGAAGGCAGTCCAAAAAACATAGCAGCAGTACAAAAAACATCAGGCTTAGACAAGGTCAGAATAAACAGGCTGGAGGTCGAGAACACGATGAGGCTGACAGAACAAGAGAATACAATACCGAGAGCTGGAAAGAAGGACCAGGGCGCATCAATCTGGCGAAGAAACAGAGCAACATGAGCTCAACGCGGCAAATAGACAGCAGCTACGCGTGGAAAGACCCAGAACAAGGGCGTGGTCAGGGAAAGAGAGACACACCCACCACCAAGAGAGACAGAGAAACCAATGCAGGAAAAGATCTTAGAGAGGAATAGACAAACAGGAGAGCAACCAAACAGATAAAGACAAAACAAAGCAAAGCAGAGCAACCTCACACCCTGAAAGTTTGTCCCTTTTTCTTCTTTCTTTCTTTTTTGCCTTTTTTGCGACTGAGCTCAACTCTCAGTTTTGATCATGGGTTCATTTCTTAATCCCCGGAGGACTCTGACCATGCAAACACTTTGCTCACTGTCAGCACCATCCTTCATTATTCTAAGGAATCAAATTTCCAAACGCACACACACAATACAGCACAGATTCACAACTGCTTCAGCTTCCCAAAACATTCCCTTTCAAAACTGTTTTCAACATCATAAAACCTCACCAGAAATCTGAACAATGCCATGATTGTTTTTTCACTTCTTGACCTGATCTCTGTAATTTTCTTATAAATGAATGTTCCTTTAAGAGCTCACTGACATAGTATAATCTGCAAAACTGCAGCTTTGAACTCCCAGCTGATCATTGGCTTGTTAAATAACATATTTCTGATACCTGTCATCTCAAACGGCGCATCCCACATATTTGAGGCTCACTGCGCACTGCACCACATTATCATCACACAGTGTGTGTGTGTGTGTGTGTGTGTGCTGCTGCTTAGAAGAAACATTAAGACTTTTAAAAACATTCAAATCTCACTTTCAGTGCAACCTGATGTTTAAGATTTTATCATTCATCATGAGGTGCTGTGCAGACACAGTGATGCACATCCTTCATATTCCACTCCAGCTAATATTACTCCATCCTTGAAATAGCGGTATCCATGGTTACATCAGGAACTATGTTAAAGGGTACATGTATATTTGTTCGCTGGCAGACTCCACATTTTTGCCTCATTCATCATTTGAAAGGAATCACTGCACCACCACAAGGTGTCAGACAGCTTTGGTTTGGTTTTGTAAATGAGGTCGGCAGTGAATCATTCCATTAATTTTGATGGAGAAAGAGTGGTTATTAAATATCTCTGAATTATGAATATAAACTATATTACATCTGCAGGATCCTGCTTGACTTTGAGGGAGTACAAAGCAGAGCTTCAGAGTTACTGAGGCTGAAACATTGTATAGGAGCCTCCCTAGCACGACAGAGACACGGTCTTCAGAACAACCTGTTACCTTGACAACACAATTTTATCATTCAAGCCCACTGCTACCTTCTCTCACAGCAGGAATCAAATGTGCCTTAAATGTATGTTACTGCAGGGTTTGACACATCTGATCAAGATGTAGAAAATGAGACAAGGCGAGATGAGATCAACAAAGAAAAAAAACTGAATCATACCTTTACAAAAAACCTGTATAATAGGAGCAGATACTAAAAGATATTCTTTAAAGGGGAACACTCAGACATTTTTCAACCTGGGATCTGTTTTTAAATGTTTTGGGGTTCATCTTTTCAGTTGAGACAAAAACAAATTCAATCGGTGCAGTATTGATTTAGAATGCAAACACAGGCACGGGCTAACAGGTTAAATAATGTTGTTTTGGGCAAGCTAAAAACAGGTGAAAAAGTCATTAGAGGTGTATGGTAGCAGAGAGACAGAGTCCATGTTGAGGTAACCATGTAGATGTTGACCTCACTAAATGCAAATAATCATTTTAAGATGATCTATTATGCAGTTAACAGCTTGCCTTAGCCTGAATGGCCGCCTTTTCAATTGTAATGGATCAAGACAAAGATCCAGGCTTTCTTTGACTTGTTGGACTCTGCCATCAGAAATGTATTTGTATGCGCCAAAAGTGTTGAACTTGTGCAAATGTCTCATGTTCATGTAAATGGGGAATCTTCTTCACAGACTAAAGTTAATTATGGAGTTCCACAAGGTTCTGTGCTAGGACCAATTTTATTCACTTTATACATGCTTCCCTTAGGCAGTATTATTAGACGGTATTGCTTAAATTTTCATTGTTACGCAGATGATACCCAGCTTTATCTATCCATGAAGCCAGAGGACACACACCAATTAGCTAAACTGCAGGATTGTCTTACAGACATAAAGACATGGATGACCTCTAATTTCCTGCTTTTAAACTCAGATAAAACTGAAGTTATTGTACTTGGCCCCACAAATCTTAGAAACATGGTGTCTAACCAGATCCTTACTCTGGATGGCATTACCCTGACCTCTAGTAATACTGTGAGAAATCTTGGAGTCATTTTTGATCAGGATATGTCATTCAAAGCGCATATTAAACAAATATGTAGGACTGCTTTTTTGCATTTATGCAATATCTCTAAAATTAGAAAGGTTTTGTCTCAGAGTGATGCTGAAAAACTAATTCATGCATTTATTTCCTCTAGGCTGGACTATTGTAATTCATTATTATCAGGTTGTCCTAAAAGTTCCCTAAAAAGCCTTCAGTTAATTCAAAATGCTGCAGCTAGAGTACTAACGGGGACTAGAAGGAGAGAGCATATCTCACCCATATTGGCCTCTCTTCATTGGCTTCCTGTTAATTCCAGAATAGAATTTAAAATTCTTCTTCTTACTTATAAGGTTTTGAATAATCAGGTCCCATCTTATCTTAGGGACCTCGTAGTACCATATCACCCCAATAGAGCGCTTCGCTCTCAGACTGCAGGCTTACTTGTAGTTCCTAGGGTTTGTAAGAGTAGAATGGGAGGCAGAGCCTTCAGCTTTCAGGCTCCTCTCCTGTGGAACCAGCTCCCAATTCGAATCAGGGAGACAGACACCCTCTCTACTTTTAAGATTAGGCTTAAAACTTTCCATTTTGCTAAAGCTTATAGTTAGGGCTGGATCAGGTGACCCTGAACCATCCCTTAGTTATGCTGCTATAGACGTAGACTGCTGGGGGGTTCCCATGATGCACTGTTTCTTTCCATTTTTGCTCTGTATGCACCACTCTGCATTTAATCATTAGTGATCGATCTCTGCTCCCCTCCACAGCATGTCTTTTTCCTGGTTCTCTCCCTCAGCCCCAACCAGTCCCAGCAGAAGACTGCCCCTCCCTGAGCCTGGTTCTGCTGGAGGTTTCTTCCTGTTAAAAGGGAGTTTTTCCTTCCCACTGTAGCCAAGTGCTTGCTCACAGGGGGTCGTTTTGACCGTTGGGGTTTTACATAATTATTGTATGGCCTTGCCTTACAATATAAAGGGCCTTGGGGCAACTGTTTGTTGTGATTTGGCGCTATATAAAAAAAAAAATTGAATTGATTGATTGATGTCTTGGGAGACATCTGAGAAGAGTTTAAGGAATCATGAGGTCACTGGGCAGCAGTATTTTGCAATGCCAATTTCTTTGCAGGAGAATAATGGTAAAAGTCTTAAGGGTCCTGGTACTTCCTGTTTTATTGGGTGGTTGAGACTTGGACACTAATCAGTGACCTAAGGTGATGACGGGATGTCTTTGGTACCAGATCTCTTTGGGGGATCCTTTGGTACCACTGGAATGACTTTGTGTTAAACAAGCGGTTTGACACTAAGTTAAAGTCAATTACTTACATTCCGAAAGAATGTCAGCTGTGACATTTTGGTCATATGGCGCTTTCCTGTGTGCATGGTGCAGTACATGTGTGCCTGAGTGTTGAGGGTCCCACACAAGAAATTTTGCTGAATAAACTTTACTCTGCTGGGATAACATTTGGTCCCAGTGTAAACAGAGTTAAATATACTCTACCACAGGGCTAAATCAACTCAACATAGTGTAAAATCAACTCACCCCTTGTAGATGGTGTAGACACTAGATGGTGTCGCAGACCAAACGGTCCGCCCTAAAACTCGGTCCACTCTGCCTTCACTGTGCATGCGTCATCAGCCGCGGTTAACCGATTATCACCTCGTTTCTGCTTAAAACTGCATTCCAGTCATCATCGACCTCAGTGACAGATATCTGAAGCTTTTGTACAACAATCATTTCCATATAAATTGAGCATTATTTCATCAGAAAAGGCGGAGGAAGCGATCAGAGCGCCGCAGCTACACGGGCTGCTAGCTGTTGCGTTCACTAACCGTCCATCAGTTCAAAGCGTCACGGATTAACGCCTTGTTCCTGCTTAAAAATGCCTTGTTTCTGCGTAAAACTGACTTTAGAATGATTTAAGAGGTTTTACCTTGTCATCTGATGGTTAATAATCCCATTAATCCATTTCATAGCTTTGGGTGAAGATAGTTCATCCACAGAGCATCTGAGTTCCGAAATGACGCATGCGCAGTGGACACAGAGCGGGGGGGCTCGGTACCATTTAGAGTGAAAATTTGGTTCCATATGTTTGGTACCATTGCACTCTGCACGCGCACACACATGAATGCGCGCCCACACGTGTGCACGCACACACACAACACGTGCGCACACGCACACACAAAACAAATCCACAGTGCTGTCTGGAGGCTGTTGGCAGGAAGTTGGAATGAAAAGCTGGACTGGTCATTTGTGGTGTCTTTCAGTAAAAGTAAGGCTGCACCACATTGCAAAATTAACTACACTGGAGTTACAGAGTGCAACCACACTGTGCGCTGTGCAAAACAATTCTTTTTCAAGGGTTTTAACTCTCCAGCCTCAGTTGGAAGCCTAACAAGGAAATTTAAGACCCTGGAATGACCTGGAACTTTGTCTTCCTGGCCTTGAAAAAATGTCTATGGTACTAGGTACCAGGTTTGGCTAAGAGAAAACTGAATAAAGGTGGGTAGAGTCAAGTCGAACAGGGGCCATGCATTAAAAAAAATGCCATAAGACAAGCTCCATCATCAAGAATCGACTTGTAATGATTCAGTAGAGACCAGCAGCACTGCCAAATGGACAGGGAGGCTGAGGTAAGTGGCTAACTGTATAATCTGTTGTCCTCAAAAGTTTATTTACATTTAGTATGTTAAAGATGTGCAAGTTCGCCCCCACAGGGATTCTCCTAATGACATTTTCACCTGTTTAGTGGTGATAAGAATCATTTTACTGTGAGCATTTTTAGCTTGCCCTGTGGTGGACATTCAACACATAATGGACATAATTCACCATACCGAGCGTGTTCCCTGTTTGGGATGTGGTAACACGCCCGGTGCGAAGCGCATGCCAAAGTATCGCCACTTGTAGTTATGGTGCGTCCCCTGTTCTGCATGTGTTAACATGCCGAGTAGTGCATATTGATGTTTCCTGTCTCAGGCCCCTGTGTGGGTAATTGGCAATGTTTATTCCTGCTATGCATATGACAAGCTGTCTCGGCTTTTCCTGTCAGGACGTCTGGTGGTTAATGGGCGGGGCCGAGCTGTTATAAAAAGTCTATGAATTGTATGAAAAGAGAGAAATAAAGTGACACACCATTGTGTTGGTGAAATGTGAAATTGTTGCTCCTTTTTTTCATCTGTCGCAATTTACACAGTCCCAAAGAATCACAATGTGTAGCCAGTTCACCCATGACAGTGTTTGTATTCGACTTCAGTATTGTACAGATTAACTTAGTTTTTGTTATAACTGAAAAGATGAATCCCAAAACATCCAAAAATAAAGGCTTGGCTGAAAAATATCAGCATTTCCCTTTAACTATCATCATGCAGATTAAAGAAGAACACTTTAATGAGAATATCAGTTATGTTCAAATTACGACAGAAAATGCTGCCATTTTTCATCAATACTTTTTAATCATTCTGAATGTCATAATAATACTGTGTGTCTTTAGCAGGGATGAACTACAAAGTTCCTAAATTCAAAGTGACAACATTGTAATTAAAGGAATACCCATAGCTTTATTTCCACTGACTCACTCATGCATTCATTCACATAATTGTGGAACCATATTTTAAAAGTTATTCATTCTGATAATTATGCTGGAATAAACAAAATGGCATCTCTCCAGGAGACAAAGCCATCTGCTGCTACATCTCTCTTGGTGCCTTCTTCATGCATCTGAAATCTAAATGAATGCATCTGAAATCTAAATGAATTTAGCAGTGAATTTTCCTGTCTCAGCTCTGGAAACCAATACAGGATGAATACATCCAAAGTTGTGGAAATATTGAAGTCATGACTCCATTTCTTTCTTTCTTTTCTTTTTTTTTTTTTTGTCAGCTATCGTGAAGGCCTGTGTCTTAATGAGGATTTTATTACACTGGTTTATTTTGTTCATCTCATTTCTAATTTTATCAGTTATGCTGTAGTATCGGGTTTTGTTTTCTGCTTACGATTGTGTCTTTGTTTGTTTTGCCATCTGGTTATCTTTACTTCAGTCATAAGCCAGTTCCAGTCTAGTTTTGTCTTAGTAGTTATTTTCTTGTTATTCTCTGATCAGTTCCCATGTAGCTTTTCTTCTTTGCTTATTATCTGATGGTTTGCTTTTTAGATCTCATGTTCATACTCTGATCTGGTTCTGTTTATAGTCCTCGGTTTCTGTTTGACCTTTGTTCTCTGTTTTCCCTCACTTCCATTTGTTTGTGTTCTCACTCCACGTCACTGGACCTGCCTCGTTTTTTTTTCTCTCTCACTCTCATTCTGTCTGTTTAGTGTATTCATCCACTCACGCTCTTTACTCTGGCTCACGTATCTTTGCTTCTTATATCACTCCACTTTGTGTTGTCTCCACTACACTATCTTGCCTGCTTCTCTCATCTTTGTTTCATCCAGCCACACCTCCTTCCAGAATGTTCCCCACACCTGTCTAGTTCCTCTAATCACCTCCACCCTTATTTAAATAGCTTCAGTTCACCACTTCCCTGCCAGTTTGTTGCACTTTTTGTCGTCGTTCCAGCCCTTCTCACAGCCTTGTTTTGACCAGGTTTGATTTTGCCTGCCTGTATTTTGACTTTGCTCATTTTTGACCTTGCCTGTCTTGCCTTTGAACTCCTCCATGCTGAGTACCTGAAACCTGCTTGTTTTGTTGGACCATGCCTTAGCACTACATCTGTCTGTACCTCTGCCTCGCTGACTGATACACTGTGTACCGAATCCTTGCTAGTATTTTTGATAAAGCCTTTTCTACTAACCCTACGTTCTGTCTGAGTCAGCATTTGTGTCCAACCATCTTCTGTGCCACGCCACGTCGCATCATGACAAAAACCATACTGTGAACCACTGCTTCTCCTGTGTTTTCACTCAGGGCCACGGCAATAGATTGTCGTGGTTCGTCTTTAGTCTTCTCAGGATGTCGTCTTTTAGATAACACAAACTAATTGCAAGTGATATGCTAGAAAAGGACACAACACTTTAGAATAATTCAGCCTTAAGCAAGATAAAATGCACAGAGTTTTTAAGTTTATTTAAGCCTTCGACACAGAGCTTAGACAAACTGAGTCCTCTAGAGAGACTGAATATGTGACAACCGCACTCATCTATTTATTGGAGACCCGCGGGCATCGCGCCTCCTTCGACTTTTTTATTTATTTCATTCCCAAGACATGGTTTTCTATTGGAAGCGTCCTCTAATGAACCCTAAGCAGGTGTTAGGCCATTATTTCAATGTGACAAACGCTCCCATTAAAACGTGAAGGATTTACAACTGATTTTTTTAAAAGACCTTCAGCCACAGGTGCAGCTGGCGTGAGGCCCCCCGCACGTGGCCTCAGCCACAGGTGCAGCTGGCCCGAGGCCCCTCGCACGTGGCCTGCGGGAAAGCACCTAAAAGGCCTTGGAAAGCCCCTGACAGACTGAATGACTAATAGAGCCCTTTTTTTGGGGTTGAACACCTGCTAGTTCAACCAGAGGACATACAGTTCGGATCAGGACACTTGATAGTTCATCATAGATCAAATAAGGACCTAAAAATCCTTCTACAGTCCCTCCTCTGGGACTCGAAAGAGTCCCATTACATCAACTATACTCTTGGGTTGTTTACTGACAAGACATCCTCATTTGTGCATTGCAATAAAAAAGAAAAACACATCACTTGAATTACTGATAACTCTGGTGCGGATATGAATATAAGTGATACTTCACATGGTAAATATATTGAAGTGCAGGTGAACCTACATACTAAGGCACAAGGTGATCAATTAGCTGGATTATATCAACGCAAGGTGACATTCAAACATTGAGTTTTGGTGTAATTCAAGGCACTTAGAATGGCCACATAAAACAAGTTACAGCAACCTCTTAATCATGGCAAAGTAAAGGCTTTACATTGACATCAGTGCAACCAATCATCTTCTGGCATCTATTGTCTCACTCAACCAGAGGCTCCAACCCATTATACTTGGTTCTACATATTATTTTGTTAAAGCGTCACACATTTATTATTTAAATGCATCAAATAACCCCTACGTTACCACTATTTAGTCAACCAATCAAGAAACTATTCTAAGGTTAGCGCAGCTATGTCTAGTTAAATGATAAACACAATAAATGGTTTCCCTTCATGTCCGTCCTTAAGTCATTTGCCTTAGTCAATCATATAATGGTTTTCATTATAGGCCATTTCTCAACATTCTTCACTTTGTTTTTCTTCTTTTTCAGCTTGTTTTCTAATGCCCTTTTTGGCCAGACGCCAAATTTAGGCGATGCATGTCTCTTGAGGCATGCTATAATTTAAGAAAAAGGGGTCCCTATGGTGCATCTTTACTACTAAATCTACAAACACGCCGTGTAAGGGTCCCCTTTTTATAACTTTGCAATGTGATATCTATGTGTATGCATTTAGCTTTATCTGTGTTACGCAGATGATGGTAAGGACAGACATTTACCCGACCTTCGTTACTAACATATATCCTTCTTTGTTTTTATTTACACTCGGATTTCTGGAACCAGTCCGCAATTCAAACTCAAGAACCAAGATCATAGTCCGTTTTCAGTGCCATTACGTCAGTCCGCGCTCCTCAGCATTTACTCAGCGTCTGAAGTTTTGGGAGAAGTTGGGGAATATGGGGAGGTTGGCCTTTCAGGGGTAGTGGGGGAAGGATCAGGAATTCTGGCTTTCAGACAGTCGCGCAGTTCTCTGATGGATCTTTCCAGCTCCTTGTGCTGCTTGGCCAGGTTGTACAGGGCCCCCAGAGAATTCTTGCCCACATTCAGGGTGGTGGTGGCCAGCCCTAGCTGTTCCCTTTCCATATGCTCCATCATGCTGGCTAGCATGTCCATACTAGACTGAAGACCACACAGTTGAGTATGGAGGCCCTCCTGAGCACAAGAGATGTTGGCATTGTCACGGTGTATCCTTAACAGGTATGCAGCTGTCTGACTCAGTTGTGGCATGATTTCCTCAAATAGCCCATGGGGAATGTGATTTGTGAGGGGCAGGAGCTGCTCCAAGGGTTTTGGAACAGACTCTTGTGGAAGACGAAGCTCTCGAACCAAGATTGCCATGTCCAGTGGGGTGACCATGACCAGATTAAGGTTGTGCAGTCCAGGGGACAGGAAGTACAAGGGGGAAGGCATTTCGTGTGTGGGGGGAGTATTGTTGATGTCGCACAGGCAAGTGGTTGGGACACTCTGGGCATTTAGCAGCCTGTACAAAGCTCCCCTCTGTCCTGGTCGGTGAGTTCGACTAAGGTCCACCCCTGCTGATCCTCCTCCAGAGGTACTGGGCTAATCGGAATATCTCTCCTGCCTTGGGGGTGGAAAGTTGGGGACAGGTCCTAGCAGTGAATTGGGTCTAGGATGCACTCGGGCAGTTGCTGCATATGGCCGACCTTGGCTGCCTCCCCTGGAGGGTATCGTTGCCACTGGCACATGTGACTGTCTCCATGGCATCTGCGGAAGGGGTGTGTTCCTGAGTCCAAAGGGTCCTTCAGGTGATGGTGGAGTCCTTGGGCCGACTCTTGCTGCAGGCAGATTCTGTGAAGCCGTCATCGCCAGGTGCTGGAACGATGAAGATCCTTCAGTTGCCAACTGGTTTAGCTGCTGGATGGATGGCGGCTGTGGCGACCAGTCATGGCTCGACCGTCCCTCCAGTATATCCTCTTCTCCAAACAGTTCTGAGAGTCCAGTCAGACTTGATAGAGGCAGATCAGGCATAGGTCCCTGATCAGGGGAGTCTGGTCTCTCAGCCATACTCCTGTGTCCTATTAATATACATATACGTTCATTATTACAGCTCCATGTCATTCTTTCAGATATTGTCTATCCTATCCCTCATTTTTGTGGGTGCATGTGTGTGAATGTAAATGTGCGTGCATGTCTTCTTCCTCGTCTACAATATCACCAAGCATGGTCCATCCCAGTTCTCCCTATCTGGGGTATACGCCACAATATTAGGGAGCTGGGGGCTGTCGGGGAGGATAATTGGTATTTCATCCATTTCCATATATTCTGGTTCTCTGTCTGTTTCGTTTGTGCTTTCTTCCAGGTCTCGGATGGCTAACAGTGGGAGCTGTCCTACTGTGGATGAAATCAATTTATTGACCAGAAATTTTATCAAGGGAATACCACAACATATTACCAGCAAGACCGCCACCCCTGTTAGTGCCAAGACTACACCTATCTGGTATAACCAGTCTTTCCATGATATCCACCCTCTCCTTAGAGCCCCAAACAGTGAAAACAGTGGGCCAATATTCATTCCATTCCCTACAATGTATCCAAAATCGTCAGTTTCATTTCTCCCTCCTATGGAGTTACTTAACAGTTCCTGTTGCATCTCTTCAAGTGTGATTAAGAGCTCTGTCAAATTTCCGTCTTCCCCTGTATGCATGGGAATAGCTGTGCAACATTCGGTGGCTTTGATCATAATACAAACTCCTTGTTCATCAGCCATCATCATCTCGATAGCTAATCTATTTTGCATTGTCATTAGCGAGGTGGCGTGCAGCTGTTCGGTTAAGGCTCCTACTGCTGCCAATGTCCAGTTCAGGTATCTTTGCTGATTATACCACAAGTAATTAATCCACTGCACCTCCTGGAACCTAGAACGGATTTTTGGAGTAACCCCGAACAGAGCCAATGCCCATCCCCATTTATCCGCGTCTTCATCTGCTTTAACTCTGCTACTGTCTATGGCTTCTAATTGTCGGGGTATCCCTTCTGGTATCCCGTTTCTTACTGTGACGTTGTAGTCTGTTTTAAGTGTCATTATTCCTCTTTTCTTACGAAGTTTCTGTGGCATGGGTTGTATTGAATTTGGCATTTCAATTACTGTTATAGCTCCTGTGAGCATCACAGGAGCACAAAGGCCTTTCCAATTAGGGGACAGCGATGACAGGAGTTTCCTTCTTTGTCCGCATATCCAAAAGATGTCAGCTAAGGGTACCGTTCCCTTAGCTAAATTTGGAGTAGATACCCATGAAGCATGGGTGAGATTCGGTCCAATTACAGACCCCCCTGTGGCCGGTACTATTTGTTCACACTGTATGCCTGCTGCTGGCAGGGTGTGACAGACGGTAATGTTCCATGCTGTTTTGGCCGGTTTGTATTCTTGCTGCTTTTGCATACACTGTATGTGGTGTTTTGGCTGGGTCGTCCCTACCTGCCAATCGCTTATGTATTGTGCTACTAAGCCTTTAGCTATACAGAATGGGTGTATCATCCCTTTCTCTATTTTAATCATAGGTGGAACGGTTCCTTCTGTACTTAGGGGCACTGGACAAAGTTTACTGTCGGCAGCATATTTTTCATCACCTACTGCCATTTTCATAACACATTGTGTATAGCATTCTGCTTGGTCTGAGTTATGTTGGGGGCTCCTATAACAGTTGTTGATATCAGGTAGGGGTTTAGCCTGAGGTATCACACCTTTCCGGTGACAGGCTATGCAAGGCTTTTCACTGATCTGCCTAGCCGAAAATTTCAACCATTGGTAAAATAAATTGGTCTTCAACCCTTGTGTGCGGAATAGGTCTGTACTGGGATCCCATCTCCCTAAGTGACTGCTTGTTTCTAGGCTTCTAATTGTCCTCTTTTTCCTTGGTTTGATTTTTACCCATTTTGTGGCTTCATGTACTGTAACAGTTACGTCTTGCTTGGTTTCCCTGCATCCTCTTTTATCACAAATTACCTCTATGTTGAGTGTTCCCTCCTCTTCACATTTGATGCTAATGGCTTTGCCTAATATGTAATCCCCCAGCTTTCCCTGTATTCCTATGTTCTTGTAGGCTTTTGATTTAATGTATACCAAATTATATGTTTTTCCTGTGTTTAGAATGCCTTGTTTAGCTGCTATTGCGGCCATGGCCATGGCACAGTCCATTGTATGTTTTGGATGTCTATTTTCTCCCATACTGACCACCAGTAGTATTGTCAATCCCTTGAATAATTCCTTAATCATTGCTCTGATGACTGTTGAGATGTGCTACTAGATGTGCTACTGAGTGAGCCGTCACTAGATGAGCTGTCACTAGGGATGTGTGGTGTATCTGTGCTTTGTCTGGGTTGTACTTCCTGTGGTTCTTCTGTCGGTAAATCTACTAAGTTGCTGTCCGAGTCTGATGTCTCCTGTGGCCTGTCTATCTGTTGGTCTGTATTTCTGTCTGTCTGTTGGCCTGCGTCTCCAGTTGTTTCTGAGTCTGCATCTGAGTCTGTCGCTGCTCTATCTGGCAGGGATCCACTACTCTCTGAAGCTGTGCGTCGTCTTTGTTCAATCAGTCTCTGTGAGCGCCTTGGCCGGTGTTCGCCTGGCTGCAGGGAGGCGTGGCCTTCCCTCGGTGCTTCTTCTGGCTGCAGGGAGGCGTGGCCGTCCCTCGGTGCTGCTGTAGGGTCTCTGGCTTCTCTTGCTTCCCCCCTTGGCCCGGCGGCTCTGCCAAGACGAGCTTGCCGAGGCCGCAGGGGCGCTGGGCCACCAACCCTACAGCAGTGGTTTAAATGAAACCAAGTGTCCTTACCGTCTACTTTGACTGCTGTACGTGAGGCAAGAATAACTTTAAAAGGACCTTCTCGGCGGGGCCTGTCCCACTTCTTTTTGAACACTTTGACGTAAACCAGATCACCAGGCTGGATGCTCTGATTTTCGAGTGGAATCTCTGCTTCTCTGTCTTCTGTAGCACCTTTGACCTGCAAAAAGATAGTTTTGTGTATTTGGGTTAACTGTCTCAGATAATTATGCCATTCGTCTTGTAGCTGCTCCAGCGATGGTCCTTCGTAGGGTCCTCTCAGGTATGGAATAGGCATCGGCCGACCTGTAAGAGCTTCAAATGGTGTCAAATGGGTTAGTCGGTTAGTTTGTGAGCGCATTGACAATAAAGCAAGCGGCAACGCATCCAGCCAGGTTAGTTTGCCATTGCTGTCTGCTATGATTTTTGCTAGTTTGTTCTTTAAAATGCCATTAGCCTGTTCCACCGCCCCATTTGATTGAGGGTGATAAACACACCCAAACGTCTGTTTGATACCCAATTGTTTGAATGTTTCTTGTGTAACCTTAGCTACAAAAGCCCTACCGTTGTCAGACGAGATAGTATCTGGAATGCCAAATCTTGGAAAGACATCTCGGCACAAGAATTTGGCTACTGTTTTATGGTCTTGATTTGCAGAGGCTACTGCCTCAATCCATCGGCTGAATCTGCATATCACTACCAAAACATATCTCATTCGTTTAACTCGATTTTCAGCTCCCATGTCTATGAAATCCATCATAAGATGTCTGAATGGCCCATCAGGGACCGGAATGTGGGCTAAAGGGGCTGTGAATGATTTCCGGACATTGTACTGTGCACATACCTCACACTCATTCAACAAACGGTCCACTGTAGCTGCCATATATGGTGACCACCAGACAGCTTTTAGTTTGTTCATAATTTGGACTCGCGAACAATGATCGGGTCCGTGGGCCCAAATGATTGCATGTCGTAATAAATTGGTGGGTAACACAAAATGTCCATGACTACTGCGCCACAGCTTGTCCGCTGGCCCCTGACTGCGTGTCTCAATAGCGCCTCATTTAACCCACATTCATTTTTCTTCTCCACTGGCCCTACTTTGAGCCACTATCAGTGCGTCAAGTGAAACCAGTGGGGCACAATCTTGGATGGTTAGCAGGGGAAACATATTTTCCCCTTGTGCTCCTTTGCGAGCTGCGTCATCTGCTAGGTTGTTACCTTGAGCTATGATGTTATTATTCTTTTGATGACCTGCACATTTAATGATGGCTACCTCAGACGGTAATTGGAGAGCTTGTAACAGTTGGGAAATTGCTTCTCCATGAGTGACAGGGGTGCCATCTGCTCTCAGGAATCCCCTTTGTTTCCAAATGTTTGCATGTACATGACATACGCCATAAGCGTAGGCTAAGTCTGTGTAGATATTAACACGTTGATCTTTAGCTATCTGGCAAGCCATAGTTAAGGCTTTGATTTCTGCCAGTTGGGCTGAACAAGGCTGATCAATTCCTTGGGACTCCAGTAATTCAAAGGTCTCGCCATCCGTGTTTAATCTAACAATCCCCATACCCGCATGCAATCCCGCGGCATCCCGAAAGCATGAGCCGTCCACGAACAGGGTTAGATCTGCATCTATGGCGTGATTATACAAATGTTCTCTGGCTCTCAAAATTTCTCTGTCTCTGCCACACAGTTATGTGGAGTACCATCTAACGGTGTGGTCAATTTGGTGGCGGGATTCACCGTGTGACAACGTTGTATTGTTATTTCTGGAGCGGACAACACAACTTCATATCCAGTGCGTCTAGCTTGTGTTAAGACAAAACGTTGACTGGTTAGCAGGGCATGTAACTGATGCGACATGTACAACGTTACTGCATGTCCCATGATTATGGATGATGCTTTTTGAAATGCAAAGGCAGCTGCTGCTAGACCCTGATAGCATGGTGGCAATCCTGTTTCAATGTTGTCAAGCTTTGTACTATAATAGGCCAATGGTTGTTTTCCTTCATTTGTTTCCTGCATTAGTACAGCACAAGCATAACCAGCTTTTTCAGTAACATACAAATGGAAAGGTTTCCCATAATCTGGGTTACCTAACGCGGGAGCAGATTGCATGTCTGTTTTCAGGGCCTCAAAAGCTCCCGTTGCCTCATCTGTCCAGACAAGGAGAGCTGCATTGCTTGTTTGCCCCACTGCTCTAATCATGGCACGCAAAGGTGCAGTTTTTATAGCATAATCACAAATCCACGGCCGACTGTACCCTGCCATCCCAAGGAATGAAAGCATCTGTCCCACTGTTTGGGGTTTGGGAGCCTTGATTATAGCCTCCACTTGGCTTGGGGCTATACATCGCGTGGTCCCACACAACTGTCTTCCCAAGTATTCTACTTGTTGTTTGCAGAACTGCAATTTGTCCTTACTTACTTTATGACCTCCATCTGCCAATGCATGCAATACAATTAATGAATCTTTTTCACACTGTTCTTGAGTCTCTGATGCAATAAGGAGATCATCCATATATTGCACCAATGTACTGGGTATGTCAAGGTGTTGTAAATCTTCAGCCAGGACTTTGTTAAAGATGCCTGGGGACAGGTTCAGTCCCTGAGGTAGCCGTGTATACGTTAGCTGTTGTCCCAGAAATGTGAATGCAAACAAATGTTGTGAGTCTGGGTGCACAGGCACACTGAAATAGGCTGAACACAGATCGATTACTGTGTACCATTTTGCTCCAGCAGGGATGCTTGATAGTATAGTATGCGGATCAGGTACTATAGGTGCATCCATTTCTATTATTGCATTGATAGGACGCAGATCATGTACCAGCCGATACTCTTTGGTATTGTTTTTAGGGATAGGATAGATAGGAGTATTGCATGGGCTTGCAGTTTTTATTAAAACTCCAGCTGCCATTAGTCCCTTAATTACTGGTTTTATGCCTTCAATAGCCTGAGGTTTTAATGGATACTGCCTTTGGTGAGGCAGTTTTGCTCCCGGTTTTACTTTTATTTTTACTGGTAAGGCTGTTTTTACTAGTCCTACATCTGTTTTGCTTTTGGACCACACCACTGGTGGTATTTGCTCTAACAATTTCTCTTGTTGGGCCGATAACACCATCTGTCCCTCTGGTCTAGGATTGAGCTCCACGTTTTGAGCTATAGCCTCATCATTTACTTTTAAATTAATTCGTATAAACTGCTGGTCTTTTGACAGATGTACTTGTGGACTTTCCATGTTTTGCCATTCTTCAACTTCTGAGGCTGTCTTTACCATTGGACCTAGGTCATGGGATCGTACTTTTCTGAGACTAAAAGGGTCACATGAGGCGTGGCATTCGGCACTTGATACCATTGTTGTTCAGCTGAAGTTAGCTTGACAGAAGCTGCGGCCCCTTGGGGGCCTAAATAAATTTCTGCGGTGGTTATGTGAAACAGCCGTTGATTCATCAATACATCCCAGCAGCATGCATAGTCAGTTTGTTCTTGTTTGGCATCGAACATCAGGGTGACATGTAAAGGTAAACTAGGTGTATATACTGCTTCATAATGTTGTTCTGCCCAGGGCTTCCATTTTTCCCATTCCAGTTGAAGATTTGAATTTTCTGGTTGTAACTTCAGCCAGTATACCATGGGTTGCACAGGTCGGACCTTGTTTTCCATGTCCATAAGCACCATAATGTTGGTGAGTACTTCGTCAGGAAAGTGTATTTGCAGTCCTTGATGGGTACACACTATCTGGGTTTGTAGCTTACATAAAATGTCTCTTCCCAGCAAATTCACAGGTGTATTTTGTGAGTATAACAGGGGTGCTTCAATTGTTTTTCCTGCAATCGTTACAGGAAGTGGGCGTGTAAAAGGTATCATTTGAGTTTTCCCAGAGAAGCCGATGGTCTTAATTACAGACCCAGAGAGGGGGAGATGAGCGCCCATTTTCCCTATGCAAGAGTATGTTGCCCCTGTATCCACCATGAAAGGGAAATCTCTGTTTTGTATATTAACAGTGACGGTTGGCTCTTCCTTAGGTATCATCGAAATAGCCAATGCCACCGTTTCCCCCTCTGTCTTCTCTAGCCCTCCCTATTGCCAATAGGCAGAGGGTCCAACCCAAGGTCGGGCCGGACAATTTCTCATTCGATGTCCAGGTTGTCCACAGCTCCAACACTCATTAGAGGGTTGATCCCCTATTGGGGGTGTTGGTCCCATAGGCGGTCCCGCTTGACTGTTCCTGGGAGCTGAGTTTTGTAATCTGCTTCCAAATGAAGGTTGGCGAGATCCTCTTCGCCACCCTCCTCTTTGACCTTGAAAGTTCCGTGACTCTCCTCTCCACCCATGACTGTAGGTGGGTCCATTTCCGGGTGTGCCAGTGCTATGGTAGTGATAGTGATGCTCCACTGGTGCTGAGACTTCTCCTGTAGGAGGGCTTCCTGCTGCTCCTTGGGGGCTCTGTGTGGCTGTTACCACAGGTGCCTGTATGGTGGCAGCAGTGTTTGCGGTAGGGCCTGTGCTTGCCGGCTCAGAAGGAACAGGGGTCATCATTGGTGCCTGGGTCTTTGTTTTTTCTTTCTTGACTTTGGTTAGCTCTCCCAACTGCATCTGCACCAATTTTTTCGTCAGGGATTTTGCTGCATCTTCTTCTTTTTGTTTTTCTTTCTTGTAGATTTCAAGATGGTGACAAATATGCTCAGAGTATAAAGCCCAATTCATTTTCGATAGTCCCACGACTCCATCTAGGGCTTTCTGAACCTCATCTGGTAGAGCCTTTTTTACAGTTATTTTAAACAGGATTTCAGTTGCTGGAGAATGGTTCCATGTATTTCCTGTTTCCTCCGCCCATCTCTTCTGGAATCGGTGCAGGAACTTCTTTGGGCACTCTTCAGGTGTCCACTCCTCATCATCCAATTTAGAGGGATCCAAGACCTCAGGGTACTTTCTTCTCAGTCCTTCCCACATGGAGTTTCTATAGCAATTAAAGGGGACTTCATCATGTTGATTAGTGCCCATCATTTGTGTTAGTCCAACCTTTCCTGCTAATTCTTCAGTGTCATGTTTTCCCATGACATGCATTAGCAAGGCTTTTATGTCACCTAAAGACAAGGTTACCCCTGCAGTGCCTTCTTCTAAGGCAGTTATCCATCTCCCAGCTCCTTGGGTGATGTCTGGCAGCCTGTTGGCCAGCCCCACCATGTCTGTCCAGCTCCATGGGGTATACACATGATGACCATTTCTAACCACCAATGGGCATATGAGGTCTTCGTCCTCCTCTTCTTCTGTGGGGGCTCCATACTGTCTTCCAGATCGAATGCGACTGACTGGTTCCAGGCAGTCCATCCAGTTGGTTATATTCTGTTCTAAAGCCGCTATGTCTTTGGCTACACATTGTTGTCTTTGCCTGAGTCGGGCCTCTTTTGCACTCTCAATGATGATCTCACCAGAAATCTTTCGGGTGGGTGGCTCTATAATGTGATTCCCTTGATTGGGCGTCGATTGTTGTAATACTCTTCTTTCCTAGGCGTCCCTATGTCTTTGTATTCTTTCCTTCGCTAGCCGAAGTTGCTCAGCTAGTTCTTCATTATCTCTTCTGGCCAGATCCAGTGTGTCACAGAAGCTCTTGTGCCACTCTTCGGAGCCTCTATAGCCTGTGAAGGTCCAGTCGGCTGTCTTATGGTGGGAGGGGACGGTTTTCGGCGGACCTCGATGTGCAGGCGGAGCCTTCAGGTCTCTCTCTTTATCCTCGTCTGCCTCCGTGTCACTGTTATTTGTGGCCCCCCCTGCTGGTCGTGGTGAGCGACCACCTACTTTCGGACTTGGAGACCTTGTACGATCCATTTGACAGACTGAGGACCTGTCTCCTTGTGGCTCTCGAGCTTTTAGTGTCAGTGTGAATTTGCCCTCCACATCCATGCCTTGGTCCTCTTCACGAGTTCCTAATACAAATTGTCCAGCTGTCTTTCCCATATCATGACGTTTATATGGGGGTGGCTCTGCTTCCCAGCTCGGTGCACTGGCTTTAGTTTCTTTGGATCTTTCCTCTGTCATTTTTTCTCTTTTCTGCTGTAGCCTCTGTGCTTCCTGCTTGAACAAGGCCAAAACTTCTTTTTCTTCAGTGCATTTTTTGTTGTTATTTACGTTCTTCTGCTGATCTGTAATTTCTTTTTTCTGTATTTCTACCGCAACTGCTTCACACATCACCGGATCAAATGATCCCACCAAAGGCCATTGCCTGCCCCCATGTGACCTTTTGTGCCACTTTCTCATACATTGGTTGGCCTTAGTGCGTTTTCCTGGATATTTTCTTAGTACTAAGTCTAGCGGGGTACTTTCCCGACCTTGACCTTGAGAGTTACCCATGTAACCCTGACAAACGCTATGTGAGGTGTTTCTATGGTGTTCTGGTAGTCCCTCAGGGGCTGTCCTGATCCAGACCAATAACTTGCCGGCTGTAACACCTGTTTTGTATTTTAAACCCTTAAAAGGATTAAATTTCCAACTGTTATGCCCGTCTTCTTTTCTTTAACTAAGTATGAAAATTTACCTGTTTCCCACCGAACCTTCCTTGGGACCACAGTCAGAGTCAACCTAGGAAACAGTTCTTCACCTGGATCGGTTGGCAGTGTTATTAAATGATTTAATGGTATGCTAATTTCTTTATTAGGATCAGCACAAAGCAGCTCCAGCCACGGGGTTAAACCCTGATGCCACAGACGTCTTATCAGCAGCTCCCAATTAATTAGAGGGAATTGTTCTTTCTTTTGCTTCAGATTGACTACCTTAGTAATCTGCCATAATTTCTGATTGATCTCTTGTTCATCCTGCCAATGTTCTGCTCCTACACTGTCAAAATCGGTCCTTTCCAGCCAAAAATGTGTCCTGATTCCCTGGGTTTCGATGTCTCCGTCAGTCAAGTAATGTTCTGGGAGTATTGTTTCATCATCACTTAAGTCTCCCATCAATGACTGTCCCAAGCATTGATCAGTCTGTCAGCTTTTTCACTATAATCTAAGCTTTAACTCTTTTGATTTATAACCAATTTTATTTCTTTACTCCTCTTACAACCCTAACACTTCCTAATGTCTTTGCTCCCGACTTTCTATTTTCCTTCTAATTTTTTAACTTTCTGCTTCTCGTCTTTTTCTGCTATGTTTGTTTATTAGTTTTCTTTCTTTGAAATAATATCTACCTTCTCTGTATTTACATAGCAGTCTCTTCTCCTGTCTTTTTTCCCCACTGTCTCTGTTTCTCACTTTTTCTCTTTGCCTGTCATGCACCTCCCAAGTCCTCCTGTTGGGTCTAAATATCTCCTCCTCCTCGTACTCTTTACATTAATCTTGTATGTCAGCCAGCCTGCAAGCCCTCACAGCTTTGCCTGCAACTCCCCGCTTACTCTCCGCTCTCCCACACACCAATCTTCAAAAGCTTTATACACAAAAATTATTAAAAACAACTTTCTATATATCTCTATCTAGACTTCTGCCACCCTTTACTCCGCGGCTTTAAACAACCTTTTTATTCACTTAACACCAATGTGTTCTGTTTAAGTATGTATCTCTTCTTCACGTTAGACAGCTTCTCCGGCGCTGCCAGCAACTCATATATTATTATTATTTATTTTTTCTTAACAAGCTACTCTTTGAGCGTACAATATTTCATTTACTTCTACGCCTTACCGCGCCTCGCGTGCGTATCCTGTGCTTAATATATTATTTTTCACAAGCTCTTCTCTGAGCATACAATATTTCATTTACTTCTACGCCTTACCGCGCCTCGCGTGCGTATCCTGTGCCTTTCTGCACTTTCTTCTACTTTTTTCCCACTTACTGAGCTCCTTGTGAGCTTAATGTGCCTTTGCACTGAAAATACTCTCTTTTTCTTTTCTTAAAAAAAAACTCATATTACTGTGTACTTAATTACTTATGCTTCTCCCACGCCCCACAAGCATGTATTTGGTGCCTTACTGCACTATTTTCTGCTTCATTAACTCTCATGTATTCTGCACTAACTCTCTATTTATTTATTTTTTTTTATAGTTTTTCTCTTTTCTTAAAAAATGACGTCCTTTATTGAGCTCTTTTACTTACTGTCAGCTGTGCTACTTTGCACTTTTCTCTTTAAATCTCTTTATCACGTACGGTATTTCTACTGCGCCCCCTCAGGCGCTTATCTTGTGCTTCCTCTGCACGTATTCTCTGTTAAACTCTTTTTCTCACTTATTTCACTTCAGTCTCTGTTAAACTCTTTAAATAACCTTGTATTACCTTGTATCTATTTGTCAGTATACTCCCCTAAATTAACCCCTACAGCGCATGCTATCAGCCGGCACGTTAGTAACGAATTTCAACACCAATTATTCCCCAAGCATCCAGGTTAGTTCTCCATGCACTCTTTTCCGCACCAGAGTTCATGAACATTCCTGACCTTTCACTCACACAGACATTCTTTTTCCCGGGAACACACACACCTTCTGAGCATTTTATCTACAAGGCCTGATAATTTTCAATCTTATCTTTTTTAGTCTCTTATCAATTATCTTAGTCCAGGTTCTTTTGGGTAAGAGGCAATTAAAAATATCACCTGTCAACTTGGGCGGAAATTCCGACTCACTCCTCCAGATTGTGCAGAAGTTACAAAAGGTTTCTGCTTACCTTTTAGTCGTGATCACTGTTATTTACGGTCTGGAGGGATGAGCTGGACTGCCCCAGGCTGCCGGAATGCCCCTGGACCCTCCTGAAGCTGGCTCGCCAAGTTCTGTCGTGGTTCGTCTTTAGTCTTCTCAGGATGTCGTCTTTTAGATAACACAAACTAATTGCAAGTGATATGCTAGAAAAGGACACAACACTTTAGAATAATTCAGCCTTAAGCAAGATAAAATGAGTTTTTAAGTTTATTTAAGCCTTCGACACAGAGCTTAGACAAACTGAGTCCTCTAGAGAGACTGAATATGTGACAACCGCGCTCATCTATTTATTGGAGACCCGCGGGCATCGCTCCTCCTTCGACTTTTTTATTTATTTCATTCCCAAGACATGGTTTTCTATTGGAAGCGTCCTCTAGTGAACCCTAAGCAGGTGTTAGGCCATTATTTCAATGTGACAAACGCTCCCATTAAAACGTGAAGGATTTACAACTGATTTTTTTAAAAGACCTTCAGCCACAGGTGCAGCTGGCCTGAGGCCCCCCGCACGTGGCCTCAGCCACAGGTGCAGCTGGCCTTAGGCCCCTCGCACGTGGCCTGCGGGAAAGCACCTAAAAGGCCTTGGAAAGCCCCTGACAGACTGAATGACTAATAGAGCCCTTTTTTTTGGGTTGAACACCTGCTAGTTCAACCAGAGGACATACAGTTCGGATCAGGACACTTGATAGTTCATCATAGTTCAAATAAGGACCTAAAAATTCTTCTACAAGATTCAAGTTAGATCTGCATGTTTTGTACACACTTTTTTTTATATGCAATATCAATTTTGCTACTATGTCCTTTTTAATTTGTGCTTTGGACATACCTCTTTCATTTGCTTAAATTTTATGTTTATTTTTGTTTTCTTCTCCAGACCTTTTAAGTATGCGTGCGGTTGACTCAGCTTTATACTTGCACTGAAAGACTTGCACCTTATTTTTCGTTGTACATATTACAATAACAATAAAAAAAATCTTTATCTGTATGTTGATTTCGCACAAGTTTTATGTTGGATGCCCTTGCTGATGCAATGCCACATTACATGGAGAATGGGCAGGCGTGGCCTTGAACCGGGAACCTTCCACACTGGAAACAAGCAACTTAAGGCACCTTAAACTTGCACGAATTTGTCCTCACACTGCCACACAATTCGTCATGCCAATGTGTTCTTCTTTGTCCCGGTTGACACCACGCTATACGAAATAATCATTTTGTAGCCAATTGTGCATTTGCTCTCAGAACTTGGCTGATGAAACCACTCTTTAATTTCACGGAGAAATTATCTACAGCTGCATTTTGTCTCGTGCCTGTCATGTGGTGGAGAATACATCTGGAATCTTGTCTGAAACGTAATTATTTATAATATATCTGGTAATGGATTGGTAAAACAATTGCATTTTCATTCCTGTTCATTCTGTTAAAAGGGAGTTTTTCCTTCCCACTGTAGCCAAGTGCTTGCTCACAGGGGGTCGTTTTGACCGTTGGGGTTTTACATAATTATTGTATGGCCTTGCCTTACAATATAAAGCGCCTTGGGGCAACTGTTTGTTGTGATTTGGCGCTATATAAAAAAATTGATTGATTGATTCCTTCTCATGAGTTAGATAATGTATCTGTAAAGTTATGTTTATTATATTATACACGTAACATCTCGTCATAATCTAATTTCAGGTTTAGATGCCCTGTGCGGATTGACACAGTGTTTTTGAATAGGCTGCGCAAAGTTCACCTATACTTCACGCAAGTGGCATGAAATTTATCCATGCCAGAAATTTTGAACATTTCAAAATTTTCTTTGCGCACTGGCATGCAGCCACGCATAGTTTAAGTCGTTTACGAGAGGTTTACTCATTGGCACAACATATTGCATGCCAGTGCGGTGATCAAATTCATACAAGTGTCAAGGTGGCTTTAACCTCTTGGTCAACACTCCTGCCTCTCAGCAGCCCAAAATATGATTTAATAAACACTCAAGCTGAGCTTCTTGGAATAAATGCTGTGTTCAGAGCCCTTGGAAGCTCAGAAACATCAGACATAAAAAATCCCTACTTCCAGAATAAGTATGTTCATGAGACAAATATGGATCAAATATTTAGTCTATCACAGAAGAGCTAGGCTAACGTTATCTTTCAGGCTAAATGAAATCGTTAAAGATGTCTTTGCTGATGTGTGGTGCTGACAACTTAACTAATTGTACATAGAATGTGAATATGTTACATATGGCAGTAATCTGTCATTCAAAATTCATTTTAAAGATGCATTTTCAACATTGGTATAACACTGATTAGTTACAAACACAGCTGCCATGGCTGTGACGTCGACTCAGATATCTCGGGTTGCTGCAGTTCCTCACAAGTTTCCGAGCCAAAATTCAGGCCCGACTGAGCATTCAAAGCGTTTTTCCCCGAGATAGAGGTTGGAATCTTTGACCTTCTGAGTGTTTTGAACACAGCACTATGAAGAAACATCAGCGTGCAAGCAAAGCCAGTTCAGGCAGTCAATCCATCACGACACATTAAATATCCCACTTACCAAGAACATGCTTATCATGTAACCTCCATTTACAAAAGTAATTCCTGAGGCCCATTGGGCCGGTGCTTATTCCTGAAAACTGAAGTGGAAGAGGGTCTATGACTCCTCCTGGTCAGGACATCACTCCATCACAGGTTACATCTCCCATTAACACCTCACACTCTATCTCGACATGATGTCAACCTGTTTACCTGGTATCCAATTGTGGGTTTATGTGTTGGTCAAAACACATAAATAAATAACAGACCGTAGCCATCCACAAAACTGCACTGGTGTTTTCTTGAAGTGGTCTTCCAACATCTGGAATGTTGATGACGTAAGCAGAAGACAGTGCTGTTTTATGCAGGTGATTTTAATTCAGCTGTGGTCGGTGACGCTACTCTACAGAGGAGGCTCTAAATGCAGGAGCAATTTTAAAATGTGGGCAGTGTTATCCAGAGGGGAGACACTTGCACTCAGCCATGCAGCTGGACAAGAGGATTGTGGTGACCATTTGGTACTGAACACATAGTTGATGCAGTGGAAATGCATTTCCCTTTACACTGATGTTCCATGCGGTCTCCAAGCTTCATTTGATCACCTCTGGAGGTGGATTCACCAAGCAGATTATAAGACATCCTAGTTGCAACAGCACATCATGCTGCTGTAAATGCTCCTGCACACACTGCAAGCTTCAGTCTGCCACACCGCCAGCCTGCAGGCTGGAACTGGATTTTTTTTACAAAGGCAAATTACACTGATTCCTCCCGAAGTGCATGCTGTGGGGGCGAGACGGCATCAACATTATCTGCCGCACTTACGTAAATAACAAAATATTCCACTGGTTGGCTGACTGAGAAAAAAAGATGCTGGTGGCAAATTCTTAACACATTTTAACTTGTTTTCTGGGGAAAAGCAGATGTCATCTTGACGTCATCTGTCTTGCTTGTCAGACAATTATGTGTTTACTGTATTTGTTGGAAGGTAATCAAGGTCAGATGGTGTAGGAGGAATGACTGTGTGCTGGATGGCTCATGGACATCATTTAGTTTGTGCTGCTGAACTTTGCTGGGTTGGACAAACTTAACTGCAGTTCTGCTTAACTGTAATAATCAGAACTGATTAAAGCAAACCGTCAACCTTATACAGCCTGGGCCATAAACATCTGGACAGTGCCATAGATTTTTTTGTATTTTTGACGCTGTACACCTTCCTGTCTGTGTCCTTGGACAACACACTTCAACTGCATTGTCCCAGTCCACCCAGCTGTAAATGGGTACCAGCCGTGGCTGGGTATGGAACATGTGAGTGGTGATCCAACCAGGGGTGGTCAGATTCTCATTCGCTTGACGTTGTCAAATTTGAGAATAAACCCTGGCACCAATGGGCTCGTTTCTTCAACAAATGAAACAACAAAACATGCGTGTAGTGTGGAATTTCAAGTTTAATTCAAGGCATTTAACCACAATATTACCTTCACCATTTCAGAATCACACCTATTTTTATTAGCTCCTCCATGTCCAGAGCCCTTAAGTAAATAGATAAATTAAATATAAGGATTACTGGTCATACAGTTCATCACCATTACAGCCAGTTTTCTTTAGAAACGTCAGGAGATTTATATATGAATTACAAGCCTATAACTTGTTCAGAGTGGTTATGGGTGTTTTGGTGGCTTCCCTCACAAGAATCCTCATATGGTCCCTCAGTTGTTTGAAAACTACCCACTCAAAAGAGATTTACCATACAGTACCATACTGTTCAGATTTCTTAATGATTGATGTAAATGAAATCCAAGACATTTAATGATTTTGAAATGTTTATGTATTCATCTCATGACTTGTCTGAAGAAAATGGACTTATAAAATGGATCATTATTGTTAAACTTGATCTTTATATTTACTTTGTCCAGTCACTATTTGTTTAAACCCTCAAATGTTTCATTTAATCTCTATTGTGGTGGCATACAGAGACAAATAGTACATCACTGTCCAAATACTTATGGTCCTGGCTGTATAATGTGTATACTGATAGGACATTTTCTGCATTGAACAGAAATGAAGCAAAACATGTTAAAGTTTTATGCAACCTGGCAACATAAAGGTGATATGAGTATTTAATTCCATGACTAGTTGTCATTGATGATGCTCACTAAAATTATCCACATCTGTCTTAGTGGACGTTCCTCTTTGACCGCAGAAAATCTCCCAACTGAATTTGATCTTTTTATGTCTTAAATTCTCTGTGTCCTAGAGGTTTGCAGTTAAAAGGATCTCTTCATTTGAAAGAATATCATGACCCTGCAGGCCATAGAAATTTTAATTTCCCACTCATACCTTTCAGCCTGTCTCGTAAACTCACTTTTTTCCCACCGCACAGATGTGAACAGTCCAAAAGGTCTCAGACCCATCTGAATGGAACTGCACTGAGACCAGCTCAGACGGTCTGAGTTCAGCTCCTTTTCAGTTCTCATTGTGGGAGTGTTGCTCAATGAGTTCTGAACACAAAAGGACCCCAGTATGTTACTTTTTGCTTTGGTCCCTATTGCTTTTCATGCATTCCTGACACATGCCTATGCTGCTACTGTGAGCAAAGGTTCAGAAAAGCAATTCACATTAGTTAGTTGAGGAGTTGTTTGGTTGTACAGTGCCTTGCAAAAGTATTTGGCCTCTTGGTATGTCACACATTTTAATTTGTCTATGCCATTTCAAATAGAAAAAGTCAATCAGGCTTCTCAATTTAAAAATTTCTAAAATTATCTTCCTTAAACTCAAACTCAAAGCAAATCTCTACAATTTTATATAAGTTAATTAAAAATATAAAAACCAAGATGATGAGTTGCATAAGTAATTAGCCCCTTTGGTATAATATCTGTAATCATTTTTATTGCCAGTTTTCTTCAGACAAGTCAAGTGATGGATACATGAACATTTCCAAGTCACTGAATATGTCTCGGACTTTATTTACATAAATTATGAAGAAATACAAACAGTATGAAACTCTATGGTAAATCTGCGTGGAGTAGACAGTTCTCAACAACTGAGTGAGTGTACAGGAAGAAGAGTGAGGAAAGACGCCAAGACACCCAGAAGAAGTTATAGGGTTCTGTAGCTGTGATTGGAGAAATTGTGCACAGTGCATGCTTTGCATTTTGTATCACCAGTTATACAGCTTCTTGATGAAGTGATATAGAGGAGGATTTTTTTTCAGCAAAACATCAAATCTAGGTTTGCATCTCAGATCAACCTTCTGGCAAATTGTAGCTGAACTTTCAGGTCTTTTAAAGAAAATCCTTTTTGCACAATTTCTTCAGTCATAGCCACAGAAACCTATAACTTCTTCTGCGTTGTCTTTCCTCAGTTTTCCTTCTTGCACAGTCACTCAGTTTTTGAGAACTGTCTACTCCACACAGATTTACCAGAGTGCCATATTGTTTCTATTTCTTCATAATTGATGTAAATAAAGTCAAATACATATTAAGTAATTTGGAAATGTTTGTATATCCATCCCCTCACTTGTCTGAAGAAAACTGGAAATAAATAGATTATTTACAAGTACAACCCCTGGCAAAAATTATGGAATCACCAGCCTCGGAGGATGTTCATTCAGTTGTTTAATTTTGTAGAAAAAAAAGCAGATCACAGACATGACACAAAACTAAAGTCATTTCAAATGGCAACTTTCTGGCTTTAAGAAACACTATAAGAAATCAAGAAAAAAGATTGTGGCAGTCAGTAACGGTTACTTTTTTAGACCAAGCAGAGGAAAAAAATATGGAATCACTCAATTCTGAGGAAAAAATTATGGAATCACCCTGTAAATTTTCATCCCCCAAATTAACACCTGCATCAAATCAGATCTGCTCATTGACATTGACCCTATGTCATGACATTGACCCTATGTGTCTTTTTGCAAGGAATGTTTTTGCAGTTTTTGCTCTATGGCAAGATGCATTATCATCTTGAAAATGATTTCATCATCCCCAAACATCCTTTCAATTGTCCAAAATATCAACATAAACTTGTGCATTTATTGATGATGTAATGACAGCCATCTCCCCAGTGCCTTTACCTGACATGCAGCCCCATATCATCAATGACTGTGGAAATTTACATGTTCTCTTCAGGCAGTCATCTTTATAAATCTCATTGGAAAGGCACCAAACAAAAGTTCCAGCATCATCACCTTGCCCAATGCAGATTGAGATTCATCACTGAATATGACTTTCATCCAGTCATCCACAGTCCACAATTGCTTTTCCTTAGCCCATTGTAACCTTGTTTTTTTCTGTTTAGGTGTTAATGATGCCTTTCGTTTAGCTTTTCTTTATGTAAATCCCATTTCCTTTAGGCGGTTTCTTACAGTTCGGTCACAGACATTGACTCCAGTTTCCTCCCATTCGTTCCTCATTTGTTTTGTTGTACATTTTTCGATTTTTGAGACATATTGCTTTAAGTTTTCTGTCTTGACGCTTTGATGTCTTCCTTGGTCTACCAGTATGTTTGCCTTTAACAACCTTCCCATGTTGTTTGTATTTGGTCCAGAGTTTAGACACAGCTGACTGTGAACAACCAACATCTTTTGCAACATTGCGTGATGATTTACTCTCTTTTAAGAGTTTGATAATCCTCTCCTTTGTTTCAGTTGACATCTCTCATGTTGGAGCCATGATTCATGTCAGTCCACTTGGTGCAACAGCTCTCCAAGGTGTGTTCACTCCTTTTTAGATGCAGACTAACGAGCAGATCTGATATGATGCAGGTGTTAGTTTTGGGGATGAAAATTTACAGGGTGATTCCATAATTTTTTCCTCAGAATTGAGTGATTCCATATTTTTTTCCTCTGCTTGGTCTAAAAAAGTAACCGTTACTGACTGCCACAATCTTTTTTTCTTGATTTCTTATAGTGTTTCTTAAAGCCAGAAAGTTGCCATTTGAAATGACTTTAGTTTTGTGTCATGTCTGTGATCTGCTTTTTTTCTACAAAATTAAACAACTGAATGAACATCCTCCGAGGCCGGTGATTCCATAATTTTTGCCAGGGGTTGTATTATACCAAAGGGGCCCATTACGTATGCACCCCCATCATCTTGGCTTTTAAATTTTTAATTAATTTATATCAAATTGTTGAGATTTGCTTTGAGTTTGAGGAATATAATTTTAGAATTTTTTATAGTGAGAAGCTTGATTTACTTTTTCTATTTGAAATGGCATAAACAAACTAAAATATGTGAAATACCAAGGGGCTGACTACTTTTGCAAGGCACTGTAAGCGACCACAGTGCTCACCAATCACAGTCCTAAAGATTATTAGGAAAGTGACTGTCAAAGAATCTGTAGACAGACTCTTGGAAGAGTTATTAATCACATTAACATTTACTACAATATTGTTTTAGTGAGCGCTGCATGTGAGCCTGCTATTGTAGTAGTTATTACAATACTGAGTTTTTAATAGTAGTTTCAGCTGAAGCAAAACAACTAACAAGTTGTACGTTATTATGAAATTCCCAACAACTTGGACATGCAAACAAAGACATAACAAAGTCAACAGATGTTTTATATTTAAAAACCTGAAGATCCAGCTGTCTACAGTCAAGATTTCCCAGGAAGTGTCATTGGAACACTGATCAAAAATGTTGTGAACAAATGAATGAGGCTGTAATAAAGAAGACTACGCACTCTGTTCGTTTAAAAGATGTTTGTATGGAGTCTATCATTTGTGACCAAAAAAACAAAACAAACAAACAACAACAAAAAAACATAACCAGTTCAGTATTGTTTTAAAATACAGGTTTGTTAATTGACATTTGTTAATGCAGTACTAATAGTTAATTGCGTTAACTGCTATGTTTAGTAATCATTTATTTTTGTGTTCATGATCGTTAATGCAGTCATTTCGTAATCATTAACTCAAAGTGAATTAAGATTTAACTGTTTAGGAATAATTTACTGTTCATGTTAGTTAATGTAGTTATTAGCATAAGCTATCAGTTAATTAAGAGTAAACTATTATATTATTGTTATTATTAACCTTTATTTAACCAGATAAATAACCCATTGAGGTAAAAACCTCTTTTGCAAGGGTGGCCTGGCCAAGAAAGGCAGCAGCACACATCATAATAAATAAATTAACATCACTAAGATAATCATTAAAATAGATGAAAAAAAAAAAAAATACAAGCAATTTACAAATAAATGTTTAGCGATTGTTAATATGTTTATGTTAGTTAATGCAGTAACAAGCAGTAACTAAGTGATGTAAGAGTTAATTGGGTTTAGTAATTATTTAATGTTTGTTAGTTAATGGACTAATTATAATTAATCAACATTGACTTGAATTTATTACAATTAGCATTAACTATCAGTTAATTAAGAGTAACTAATGTTTAGTAATTAGTGTTCATGCTAGTTACTGCAGAAGTTAGTCTTGTCACTAACAATTAACTGTTTAGTAATTATTATTTATTACTGTGTTCATTTTAGTTAATACAGTAATAATTAACCAATACTGATTTCACTGTGTTTAGTAACCATGAGTTAAGTGTTCCTTAACTTTTATTATTAGTGTTCATTTATGCATTAGCTAACTGTAAGTTAAGCGCTCACTGTGTATAATCAATTGTTAATGGTTCCCATGTTAGTTAACGCACAAATAGGCATTGACTAGCATTGAATTAAGAGTTAACTAATATGATTAGTAATAATTTATTCATGTCTGTGTTAATTAATGCAGTGATATGAATAACTAACATGATTAGTTATCATTTATTCATGATGTTCATGATAATTAACGCAGTAATATGCATTATCTTAATACTGGATTAAGAGCTAATTGTGTTTACTAATAATTTAGTGTTCATGTTAGTTAATGCAACAATTAGCATTAACTCACAGCAAATTAAGTTACCATAATAGCGTTCTGTAATCGTATCTTTTTAAATTATTAATAAGTTAATACCTTAGTAAAATTAAGTCACAGCAAATTAAGTTACCATAATAGCATTCTGTAATTGTATCTTTTTAAATTATTAAATAAGTTAATACCTTAGTAAACATGAATACCCTGACTACATCTCTCGGCTGGCTTGGGAACGCTTTGGGGTTCCCCCGGAGGAGCTGGGGGAGGTGTGTGTGGATCGGGAGGTCTGGGCGGCTTTGCTTGAGCTGCTGCCCCCGCGACCCAACTCCGGATAAAGCGGAAGAAAATGGATGGATGGATAAACAATATAAAGTGATAATTCAGTTAGATCATGCTTATTACAGCATTAAATAATGAACACTAATGCTTACTAGGGCAGTAATTAATGTGCCCTCATGGTAAAGTGTACTGACTGTTGCCAGTCATGGTAATGTTGCACTGTTGTTGAACTATTAGTCAACACCCTGAACAATCCCACTTATCACAAGAGATGGAATTTTTACCACCTTTCAACACGACTGTTTTATGATCTGGTTTGCCACTGTGTATATGTAAACACCCCGTCCACATGTGCATTCAGATTCAGCACTCGAGGATTGTTCTATTCATAGGAAGCGCTGGTTGCATTTACATAAACATTCGACCTTTCACTCAAACATGACAGAGGAACGAAGTGCAGGATAAAAGGACGACAAGGCAAGTGATGTTAAAATGAACATTTATAATGACTCTTTGTTGCTGTCGCAAAAATAATCTTTAAAAAACAATTCAATTATTAACACTGAAATGCTGACTTCACTGGTAGTCCACGAGTCATAAAACACAACTCACTGAATTTCTTTTACAAACACGGTACTACAGTTACATTAAATAGTCATTACCTGTAAATCTATTCATGAATAATGTTCAAATAAACTAATAAGAACACAAATGACACTTTTAAAACTCTCGTTCCCTCACCGTAGTAGCTTTTTTTGTTTTGTTTTTGTTTTTTAAAATCAACAGTGTATCATTTAAAAACATACTGCTTCTGAGATGTCTTTCTGACAAAAGCAGAAAACAGACTGGCAGCATAACAATAATGGGGCAAATGTCATACAATTAGGGTAACATTTGTAAGTTTAGGGGGTGAAATCAGGATGTAACCATTCCAGTGATCTAACATTTAGTTATGTAGGCTGGTATCCTTTTGGCTCAGTATGGGTTTATTTGGCACGCTTACTGACAAATATTTGCCACAAAAAGCTTTCGCACTCTATGCTGAAATGGCATAAGAAGGCATTTTCCTCAAATTTTTTTAAAAACATACTTAGAGGATTGTTTCATTTCAAAAGACATACAAATGCTGTCCTAGAAAGCCCTTTTAGGTAGTTAACAGTGGACTTTCACAGAGTCATCTCATCACAAATGAAAGACACTAATGTCAAAGAGAAATGTACCCAATCAACAAAACATCACTTTGATTGGAATATTTGTCATTTTATGCTGTCAGTCCATTTCCCCCCCCCCCCCGAGATGGAAAGAACAGAGAATAAACAAAGTATAAAACCAAACCCACAAAGAAAATTTACAACATAAAACATGTTTGCAAGGTACTGCCATGCTTTCATCGGTTTACATTTAAGCACAAGCATTCAACCCTGCAGAAATAAACAGAGAATTTAAAACAAAACAAACAAACAAAAAAAAAAACAGTCTTCGCAGAGTTAGAGGTTTAAAATATCCAACATATCAATGACTTCTTGGAGATGGAGAACTAAGTTCATGGGAGGTTGAGAATTAAAACAAACAAACAAAAAAATGGGCTCATGTCTGGTTGGCAATAATCCGGTAAATTCTCAGACTAAAAAAGGAAAAGGGGAATATAGTCCTTTTAAAGGGCAGACCGTGGCAGGCGCACAGTGCAGCGAAGCACATAAGATTTCACGTAATGTGAGAGGTTTTAAGAGAGCAATCAACCGGAGTCAGTTTGAAGCATTTCAAACCAGACCCTGCCTTCTGCTGAAAGGCTGCAGGAGGGGCACGATGAATATCTGCAATAAATCTGGTGTGAAATTAAAAAAAAAAATGTTTGGAATGATGCTGCAATGTCAGTGACATTCACAAGTGAATTTGCTGTGGGGTGGGACAAGCAGTGACAACACAAAGTAATGAGACACCAATGTCTAACACAACTACGTCTTTATCATTACAAGTCCACTTAGTTTCATTTTATTTGATGTGGAAGAAGCAACAATGTGTAGCCAGAATTGTAGTTATTTTTCCTATAACGTAACCCCCCCCCCCCCCCCCCCCCCCCAGAAAAATGGACAAAAATAAACTGCATAACTGAAAGAATTTCACACAAATGTAGTCAGTTTCATAAACAGCAACTTTAAAATTTTAAAAACAGCAAATTTTAATTAAAAATAATTAATTTTTTACTCACATAATCCAAGTTTTTTTTTAAAAAAAAGGTATGCTTAGTTATTCTAAAGAAATTTAAAATCCTACTTATCTTAACCAGTCCCATTGGATCAGAATCAGAAAAGAAGACCATAATGAACGAAAGCAGCTGTTACAAACTGGAAAATTTTCCAAGAATCATGTTGTTTACAGCCCAGTTTCACTTTTTTTTTTGTTTTGTTTTTTTGTGCTCCCGTCACAAAATGAGTCAAATTTTCGTAGATTTTTTTAACTCACTGTTACTAACCCTACTTCTACCCCAACCCTAACCTAATCCTACTCCTTCCCCCCACCCTAACCAGAACCACCCCGACCCCCCGCTTCACTTTTAATTTCATGCAACCATCACAGAATGAATTACAATGAATTTGTGCTGCCGTTACGAAAATGAGGCTCTTTTCGTCACAATATCACGAACCAATAGTTTAATGTATATTTCGTGCTGCTGAATCACGCCTTGCCGTGATACCAGGTTGTTTGATTAATATACACATCCAGCAGGATTTAATATATATGAAAAGGCAAAAACTGTTTGACTTTGCAGTTGTGTATCTGCAGATTGGCGTGGATAAATGTGCAAGCTAAGACATCTACACAACTAATTTTGTTATGTTGTTGTACAAAACTCAATTCACAAGTGTAGAAAACCTTTAACACAAATTTACTTTTTTTTTCGTGCAGCTTGTTGGTGCTTTCCCTTGGTGTCAATTTCACAAAGCTTCAGGTAGCACTTTGCTATAACGGTGCAATAATGGCTCCAAAAGATATCCCACACGTACCGAATCGAGCAGGCGTCATGAAGAAAAATACAAAATCAGAAACATTCATTTATGTTTTATCTTAAAGTATTGTTTTTTAAATTACCTAATGTCTGCTCTAAAATTAGTAGTCAATGTTTGTTAAAATCCGACTGCTACTATAGTAGCAGCTATTTTAGAAACGTATTCTAAGATTAAGTAATTAGTAATTATTAGATGTTTAGTCTGTCTGTATTTATGTACAGGTAATCCTTATTTTACAATTCTTATAGGCCAAGTGCCTGAAATAAATCAAGCAAGAAATGTGTGTTACTTTAATAGTGACTTTAAAACATCCATAAAACAACATAAGATTCAGGTTAGTGAGTTTGAAGCTGCGAAATCTATCAAGCTAAAGTTCAGATAGGGGAAACCGGGGCATGGTGAAACATGGGGCACAGTGAATCAGTAGCTATATCTGTAAAACTACATATATATTTGCAGCAGTTATGCCATATTTTTATGCATAAAGACATCCCCCTTATAAATTAGTGTTTTGTTTGTGCATACATTAAGGGTATCTAAGTAGCAAGTGAAGTCAATTTTTTCCTATCAAAAGTAAATTTTGTGGATGTCAGTGTCTTTGTATTTATTTCTCACAACAGAGGAAAGATGGCCCAAAAAAAACTTTTATTAGTTAGAAGACTACCCTGTCCAACTGATGAGTATGTGTTATGTCTTCTCCAGACTATCAGCTATTTGATAATATGACTCATGTGTGTCACATGCACCTGGGGCACAGTGAATCAGGGCACAGTGAATTAGTTTAGAAAGTGATTTACTAAGCCCCAGTATCAAGTGGATGACAAATATTACTGGTTGAAGTTTATACATTTATTTTTCCATTAATTATTTCTATAATTGGTGTATATAAACAACTATTTTCACATTTGAACAGAAATTATGACAGTTGTATTTATAATAGACTTATATCACTATATAAGACACTCACACATTACATAGCTGGTTTGCTGGATTATACACTCAACAAAAATATAAACGCAACACTTTTGGTTTTGCTCCCATTTTGTATGAGATGGACTCAAAGATCTAAAACTTTTTCCACATACACAATATCACCATTTCCCTCAAATATTGTTCACAAACCAGTCTAAATCTGTGATAGTGAGCACTTCTCCTTTGCTGAGATAATCCATCCCACCTCACAGGTGTGCCATACCAAGATGCTGATTAGACACCATGATTAGTGCACAGGTGTGCCTTAGACTGCCCACAATAAAAGGCCACTCTGAAAGGTGCAGTTTTATCACACAGCACAATGCCACAGATGTCGCAAGATTTGAGGGAGCGTGCAATTGGCATGCTGACAGCAGGAATGTCAACCAGAGCTGTTGCTCGTGTATTGAATGTTCATGTCTCTACCATAAGCCGTCTCCAAAGGCGTTTCAGAGAATTTGGCAGTACATCCAACCAGCCTCACAACCGCAGACCACGTGTAACCACACCAGCCCAGGACCTCCACATCCAGCATGTTCACCTCCAAGACGTCTGAGACCAGCCACTCGGACAGCTGCTGGAACAATAGGTTTGCATAACCAAAGAATTTCTGCACAAACTGTCAGAAATCGTCTCAGGGAAGCTCATCTGCATGCTCGTCGTCCTCATCGGGGTCTCGACCTGACTCCAGTTCGTCGTCGTAACCGACTTGAGTGGGCAAATGCTCACATTCGCTGGCGTTTGGCACATTGGAGAGGTGTTCTCTTCACGGATGATGCGAAGGAGATGTGTTGCACTGCATGAGGCAAATGGTGGTCACACCTTGATACTGACTGGTATCCCACCCCAATAAAACAAAACTGCACCTTTCAGAGTGGCCTTTTATTGTGGGCAGTCTAAGGCACACCTGTGCACTAATCATGGTGTCTAATCAGCATCTTGATATGGCACACCTGTGAGGTGGGATGTATTATCTCACCAAAGGAGAAGTGCTCACTATCACAGATTTAGACTGGTTTGTGAACAATATTTGAGGGAAATGGTGATATTGTGTATGTGGAAAAAGTTTTAGATCTTTGAGTTCATCTCATACAAAATGGGAGCAAAACCAAAAGTGTTGCGTTTATATTTTTGTTGAGTATAGTTTGTATATGCATCAGTATATATTTAATAATTTTGAAGAAATCTTTATAATCATGTGTTTTCTCATTATATTCTAAGTTGATTCACTGTGCCCTGTGAATTAGTGTCTGGGGCACAGTGAATCAAAAAAAATTTTTTTTTTAAAACACCTGTAAATCTCTAGACTATAAGCTACACTGTACTTTTCCTGTTTGTTTTCAGTTGACTGAACAGAACTCTTGGAACTGGTTGTGTTTCCATCCCAAATGATCTACACACAAATGTAAAATTTGCAATTTAGCTGTTACATTAAAGGCAGTGTCTACTATGCAAGCCATAACTTTGGTTTTTATGTGTTCATTTAATTTAGACTGCTGTCAACTTTGTTTTCACATTGTGAGTAAAGAATACAAAAAAAGCCTGATTTTTTTTTATGTCATTAAAAAATGCAACGTGAGCAGGTAGACAAGCTTCCCAAATGATTGTTAAACCATGGATCCCTCCATACCTACAACTTAAATTTGTTACAAACACAAGAAACACCTACTTTGGAAAAATACAAATGGCCAAATGTGCACAGATCTGTTCTGGTTTCACGTTAGTTAAAATCATACAGTCTATGGTTAAAATTAATCATTCAACCAACACAGAACAGGTTGTGCTCTGACCGAATGTGGAAGCACTCAGGCGTATTTAAACATAATGGTTCATAACTCAAAATGTTGGCTCCTTTTCAGAAGAAAATGACAGTGCCTGACACGAGAACTGTGCAAAGTGATGAGTACTTCTATTTGTTATAGTTCCAACACAACCTGGTGGAAATGGGAGCTAGTTTGGAAATGGCACCTTTGTTACACTAACAGAGAAGGAAGTCTTTTAATCTTTTTTTTTTTTAATGGAAAAACAGCATAACTAATTGAGATAAAGCTCTGCTGAAGGGAATGTTAAAGTGAAACTTTTGAGGAAGGAAACAGGTGCGAATTTTAATTAAGTCTGAGACTCCAGCCATTTCCATCATTCATGAGACCCATAAAAAAGATGAAGATGAGGGAATAAATAACAAAAGAAAAAAAAACATAACAATGGGAAAAAATAACTGTTGAAAGCCAACATGGTTTGCTTCATTTAACTCCCAATGTGACCCACTGATCAGTAAAGTGCATTTATGCAACACCAAACAAACAAGATAATGTTGACAGTGAATCGGAAGTTGTGTTGAAACGTATCTGGTTCATGACTGTGGCCTCTGAGGCCTACCTGACTATAGCTGAAATTTGTTATTGACATAGATATTAACTCTACATGTATTTGACATTCCTGCCCTGAATTTACATTGAAGAATAACATTCGACAGAAAAAAAAAGGAGTAAATGGGTACATTCATTGAATAGATCTGGGCTTTTGAGCTATGTGTAGGAAAATAAAATTAAAAACGTAGACAGGTTATGTGAGGTTCAACCTGTCTGTAAAAGAAAAGCCTGCCTGACAGCCACCAATAAAAGCAAAACACAAGGAGCCAATGCACTGAGTAACATTTTCACGTTTGCTTGTTTCACATTTTTAACACTCCTCACTGCACTTAAAAATCTAAATATCTTCTCTGATGATGTGTCGAGAGATGAAACTGACTTATGAGAAACTGATCTGAAATGTGTGTTTTTGTTTCGGGCCAACATGACAATAAAGAGCTCCCTTCCCAACTCACAACATAACAAAATAAAAAAATAAAAATAAACAACTTTAACATGAGGCGAGTAAACTTAAGTGTTTTACACTTGACTGCATGCAGCGTTATGTCTTTGAATGTTGCGAGACGCCTCGCAAATTTTTGTAACTTTTTTCCTCCATAGTTCACTTTGATACCATGCAATAGAAGACGTGCAAAAAGATAACACCTAACTCCACAAACACATTTTTGATTGTTAATGGCTATGTTATGAATGCTTATAACATGTTATGCTTTTGTCCATGCTGGCCTATAGAGACATTTGTGAGAAAACAGCAGTACTTAAGCCACAGGTCAAACAAACACACAAGGGATGCATGGCGTGTAAAACAACATGGATCCATAAAAATCACAATCTTTTAAACTCTTACTCTATGTACCTATGAGATAAAACAATGCACAAGAAGTTCTTTGTCTTTTGTTTTCTTAAGTAATGTATTTGATTATCTTTTTCTTAACTTAAAAGACAATGTTTGATTGGCACTTGATCAGCACTTCTAAACAAGTTATTGACTAACATTTGATCGCACATCTACAATTTCAGAAGCTGCGGAGGTCTAGTTTGGCACAGGTTGTACTATGGAGTCTATTATTACTTTTACTACCTTACCAATACTGTATAGTACTCTATACACCTCGTTTTATGCTCCCGCCTTTTAGAGCATGTTTCTAATTAACAGACCAGACATCTTTTCAACTAAAATATTTTGTATAGTTTACTTATCAAATAGCAGCATTTTCATAACTTATAAAAAGTACATGTAAACCTATTCATTCAAAATCTTAGTAATTTCAAAGGTTCATACAACAGACATAAAACACAAAACAGGACAACATGCTACTATATTGCTTCCAATATTCTTTACATTTTCTTACTGTCAACCTAAATCATCAATGACAGGAATATGGACACCACCGGCAAATGATGAGTCATCATTATAATGCACAAACAAATCGCGAAGCTAATCTTAATCAGGCTTAGTTGGCACTCTCATCATCCACACAAATATAACATATTTCACATTGTATCGACAACGCTGGACTGCATTTGGACTACAAACTAGAATAGCTACAATAAAGTACATATAGATCATATGACATGACATATTGTATTCCACAGAAATGAATTCTAGCCATTTTCAGATAAGAGGATATGCATAAAGGATGTCATTGTTTCGGCTTGAGGTCACAAACATCTTCCCGCCTTACTCTAGCTATCTTATGCATTCTGCCCTTATGTGTTTAGCGAATGAAATTTAAGACAACATTTGCCTTCTTCTCAGATAAAAAAAGGCAATAGTTGACACAAACCTTTCTACTTGGAGAGGGAATTTGATATTTGAGCTAACGTTGCTGGTTGGTCTTGTGAGAGTCACAGTTTTGGAGGCAGGTGTTTCTGTGCATTCAAGCCTTGTGAACTTGACGGCCTGGGAAAATATTTTCGTACCCTTACGACCTATAGTGCACAACTCCCGCCGGCAGCACACCCAACACGCCGCCCGTGAGAAGACAAGACAGGAGGAAGGAGAAAGAGGGGGAGAGCACAGTGTAGGAAGAAGCACAGACAGGGATTAGGACACAGGAGGACTCTAAGAATGGTGGAAAATGGCCTGTGCAGGGGAATAAAATGTTGAGAGAAAGAAGAACGTTAATGGGGGGCGAAGAAAAAAACAGTGTTTGGCACAATGTATTATTGACCAGAGAGCTCTCTGCACTCAAGCAGTTCAGTTTGCATTGATAAACATCCTTTGTTTTGTGCTTGTATCTTATTATATGCTAAAATCTCGGGCAGTAAAAGTTTTTCTTATGCTGCAATTTCACTGCCGGCCAGATTACTGACCCTAACTCTGGCCAGATTGCAGTTATGGATGGATTGTGCAGCATCTTTCAGAAATCCTCACTGCTGCAATTATTCCAAACACCCTCACTTCCATCTACTTTTGAACATGAATTATGAAAATGAAAAGAGAAATTGCTAGTCATTTAAATTTCCCCAAAACTGGAGTGGTTCTGATTTTCTGAGCTCAGCACCAATCCTCACAGCCGTGTACTCAGGAAGCTGATCATAGAGCGTGGGTTGATAGGGACAATTAAGGAGACGTGTTCTGAGCAGGGAAGTGGATGTAAAAGTGCACAACGGTGTGGGAGGAATAATTTGAAATGTCCGCTAATTTAAGTGCATTGTATTAGTAATGAAAAAAAAAACAAAAACAGAAACACCACAAGACGCCGGAGTAGAAATGCTCTTGTGGAGATTATTCCTTTCGTCAGTATTGGTAGGGTTCATGTATGTGACATAGATGTGCACATTAAAATACTCACATCCCAGCAGGGACAGACACGCTTTACATTGTGTGTTCTTAATGTCTCACAGTGCAGTCTTCAGAGACCCAGTGTGCTCGGAATGAACACCACGAATAGCAGCACAGAAGGAAGCCAAGCTCATCTTCGAGTGCTTGGAAATGTTGTAGACAATTAGCACCCCCCACCCCCGGCATCCCCACCCCACCCACTTTTTGCATTAGACAAAAAAAAAACATTCCCATAAAAGACACCAAATCCAAAACGATTTCCGTGATGTTTTGTAACGTGCTCAACCCAAAGTTAGTGAGCGTTATCGTGTTTTAGGGACGATAACAGGCTGCCTGGCTGAACCACGCTTTTGTCTTTGATGCTAATTATTAAGAATGGCTCCCCAAAAAAGTGAAACCAAACCCCTTTTTTCATTCTTCTTCCCTCTCATTAATGTGTGTCTCATGATGACTATTTGGTACCCTTAATGTAAAGGCAATAGTAATAGTTTATTCACAGATATTGGTTCATACAGCTTTCTTATCAAAAAATGCTCTTGTAGTGCTTTGTGAGCTGAACTGGTTTTTAGGCGCTGCTTCGGCGTGAAGGAGGTCTGAGCTGAAATTCTTTTTTAGCTAAGGCAAAAATTATAATCAGGTTGAATCTGGATTATGGCCACTTTCTTGAAAAAACAAAACAAAACAAAAAACAACGCCCTGCACTGGACGCCATCATGGACTTGCAGTATTAAGTTAAGACTGGATTGGTTTAAGTTCTTCTTCATTAGGCTCAGTCAGATCGATGGGAGACGAATGGCTGGACAAGATTTTGGTGTTCACGGTAAAGGATTTATCATCTTATAGCACCAAGAAAGGGTTAAATAACAACATCTTTTTGTAGCTCTGACTGAATATGCAAATATGTTTCAGTGTTTGTGCATTTGTGGGAACATTATCTCTGCATTCATGTAAAATAGGTTTTTATTTATTTTTATTATTTTCAACATTCCTATGTCTCCTCTATCCTCTCACACTGATTATGTAACCCCTGAACTGTACTTTCAGACAGCAACCGTGAAGTTCAGAGTTATACATTTCTTTCACTGCAACACAATATTTGATCCCTGTAAATAAAAAATAGCAATAGGATATATATATATATATATATATATATATATATATATATATATATATATATATATATATATATATATATATTACATTCAGATCAACCTGCAATCACAGGTTTAAATAATCTATTTCTGTTTGAATGAGACCATGTTGATAAATAATGGATGAAAGTATAAAACTGCCAAATTCAAAAACTTCAATTATGGTATGTGCCTGAAACCAACATATGTCAAAAGATATGAATCCTTTAAAGAAATTATACTCAGATTACTCCCTCGTAAATGATGTCAGGTTGTTGCTGTGAAAACCCACCCTGTTAACAATGCCTTCTGCATTGTTTCCACAGAGCAACGTTTGCTTTGCAGCTATTACCTGGATGGAACTGACACTCAACTCACCGGGAGCTGAGTTTTGCAACTGAAATTCAAATCTAATTCAGTAATAAAAAACAAAACAAAAAACAAAACGAAATTAAATCAGCAATGAGGTTTTGGAGAAGGATGAAACCCTGCGGCCTCACCCGTGAATCTGCATCTTGGCAGTGGACCAGTTCATCTTATGCTGATCGCCACTTTTAAAAAACATCAGGACGCCAGTCCTAAAAACACATTCACATATCACACACACTTATCTTGGTTGTCTCCCCCACCTCCTCCTTTGTGATTCTTTCATTTGAGACTGAAATACTGAACAGATATTTGGACATTTCTTTTTTCTATTCATTGTGACCCTCTCAATTTCCTTCTATCTCTGTCTTCATCCTTTCCTTCTTTCCTCTTGTTTTTCCTTTTAGCCCACCTTCTGTGGGTTGGTAGCACGCACGCCTTGCTCATAAGTGATCCGCTGGCTGATCAGATACTGTGCTGCTTGCGTAGCGGCTGGTGACCCTGTTATGGTAACTTTACGGTTCCGAGTACCAGGGATGAACTCTCCTTTTTTGGAGATCTGGATGCGGGCTCCTGTTAGCTCCTGGTACTCTACCAGCGTTTTGCCACCTTTCCCCAGAATGGCACCAACCAGATTCTCGGGAACAGCGATCTCAACTACGTCCTTGGCCCCATCTGCCAGCTTCTCTGTTGCCAAAAGGGAGGAGGCCATTAGTGGGGATGAAGCATTTAGGTAACCATTGGAAGCTCCTGTCGCAGCAGCTAGAGAACCCAGGGAGAACCCACCAAGGCCTGTCGCAGGGTGACCAGCACTGCCGGAGGCATCGCTAGCATAGGAGGCCAGTAGGTTAGCTGCCGCAGCAGCAGCTGGGTTTGCGCTAGCTGCTACTGCAGCAAGGACCCCAGAAGCTGCTGCAGGGTTGAGACCCAGGCCCAAGGTGTTAGTGTTGTAGCCATAGCTGGCCAGTGTGTTGAGGGCTGAGGTGATGGCCAGCAGATCATTGCCAGAAAAGCTGGACATGGTGGCAGGGAAGGCACCCATTCCTGTCAACCCTGCCTGACCTAGAAGGCTGGAGGCAGTAGCAGCTGCTGCAGCTGCGTTGGGGAGCACCTCAGCCGTATTAGCATAGGGGGAGCCGGTGGGGTTGGAGTTGGCCACTGGGCCAGAGACGTTGGAATAACTGATGTTGAGGCAGCTGCTGCTTTGAGGGTCCTCTTGGATTTTCTGTACTATGATTTCCACAGCCTTGCGGTTCTGTTCCGGCTCCCCACTGATGGTCACCACTCGCTCCTGAAGGTTGATGCCCTCTGGTTTCTGTGAGAGCTGCACCCAAGCCCCTGACTGCTCCATCACTGCTTTCACTGTGGCTCCGCCCTTTCCAATGATCAGCCCAGCTGTGCTATTTGGCACTATCAGTTTAGCCTGTGGAGAAACAGGAGAGATTTAAATAGCAATAAAAGGTAAAAATAGAGAGATATAAGAGGATAAATGGTAAGAGAAAATACCTCTCATTGAGTCAGAGTACTCTACCAGCCCCCACTTTACTCAGCGATTTGTTAATCCCACGGGTTTAGACTGCAGCTGCCACACGGCTCTGTCTAGCTATGAATGACTGTAGGTAAAAATAAACGCATACCCTCACATTTTCCTGACCCTACCAAGCTATGGGTCATGGCCTACCGAATAAGAAAAAGTGGTGACTAATAAACAAAGTCTCTCATAAATTGAGACTGTTACTGCCATGTGGTGACCACACACCCTACTGAGCCTAACATATTCCGATTACACGCCGTAATGCTCAAAAAAAAAAAATCCTTTTTTGTCTGGATGGTTCACACTCACTTCTGTAGCAGACACATGTTAAGCCCTGATTATAAAAATTTAATTTACGTGATTAGGAACAACAGAAAATATAACACAGCTTCGTATGCAGAGTAAGTGTACAATATGTGCCTCCAAAAAACACACTGTAAGTGTCATCTGGAAGCAGAATTACAAAGTACACAAACTTTTCACACTCCTTTAACAACTTTATTTGTAAAAAGAGCATAGTGAAAAATCTAGTGTTTTTGGCCCATCATGAGCCACTATCAGTGGAAGAAAGACAGTATGAAACCCACCGGTACAGGTTTATGTAGTTTAGCTTGCAGCAGCTTTAACACAGAAGCGTTTGCTGCACTCTGTGACTTTGTAGGCATGTTCAATTCTCCATATTGCATGTAGTAGTAGTAAATGCCAAGCTACCAGCCGCTTTCATGCATGGGCAGCGCAGTCTCATTTGCACTAAAGGGGTAAAATATGATGCATATGACGTCATTTCTCTACTTCCGGGGACGGAAACACGGCACGTTCTCTGAGATTTTGAGCAAATTACACTCAAAGTGAAAATACAAAGAAAAAGTGATGATGAGGTGGAAAGTGGACATGTGTTGCGGTTTGTTTATGACCCCAAACTCAAACGTGTCAAGGCGGTTTTGCAGGCGAGATAACGTAGCTACTCTGGTTAGCTGTGTAGGCTAACACTTACAGGCACAACGTCTACCATTTGTTTCGTCTTCCCTTCTCCACTGGGAACTGAAAAATTTGCACTTTTCGCAAATGCTTCAGTGATTGCTGCTGAAAACAAAACAATACACCATTTTTCCATGTGAAGTTATGCTGTGTATATATTGCACAACGGGATCGGCTGTCCCCATAAGTGGTCAAATCCTGCAATATCACACAGGGTTCAAACGAGACTGCGGTGAACTATTAATGCTTTCACTTTACAGTGACTGGCAGCTACACTATTTCTATATGTGTGTACATGAAAGCTGTGCTATTTGCACCGATTTTCCAAGAGTGTAACCATGAAGCCTTGGAGACGAAGCACCAGTGGGTAACTACAGCCGGTGGCTTTGTTCGTGATCTCAGTGGGAAAGCTGTGGTATGGACATGGGACTTTTTAACATTTACCACCCCTATGCTTACCTGCTTATTGACTGTGAGTAGACAAATGAAAGAATCAAGAAACACAGACAAGTTGATGACAATCAAATGTTCGCTGACAGTCTTGATGAACTCGTGGAACTTGGAGAAGTATCAAAGCCTACAAAGCATATGAAGCCACATGAAGCCCGAGCAGTGTAAGACAGCAGCATGATCGTCTCCGTGGTTGCCGTGTGCCACTTCAGGAGAGGCAAAACCAGCAACTTAGTTTGTCCAATCTGGTTTAGACTTTTTTAATGCATTTTAATACTTGTTTTCTGACCAATACGCAATTACAATGCAACTGGACTGAAGTATGATGGACTGCAAATCTAGGGAAATAAGGCAATAATAATAGTGCATCCCTACGTTGTTTCGTAGGTGATTCTATGCAATATCGCTAACTGACAGCAATACACAGAAACAGGAATCAGTTATGGAGTTACTCTGTGTGAGTTATTTGCTAAAACGGATTCAAATAACAGTGAAACGTGTATGAGCAGAGACATATGTTAAAGAAAAAAGAAAGAAACCAACAGGGAATCTGATGTGATGTCCATGGGTACCCCTCGCTAAAGATTGCAAATGCACTGGATTTAACATCCAAATATGGCATGAAATAATCTGATCTGGTGTGTTCAAACCATTCAGAAAAGATCAGGGCCCATATTCACAAAGCATTCTAAGGCTAAAAGTAGCTCCCAGTGACGTCATTCTAAGAAATGTCTTAGAATTCAAGGAATTCTACATAAGATTCTAAGACCTCATCAGGAATGAGCTTACTTTTCTCATCCAGGATAGTAACATAATAATTCCTGAGATGAAGGTCATCACAACACTGCAATATCTGGCTACGGGAAAAATTTAAATTCTATAACATACATACAGTTATAGGTGAGCCTCAATAACCCACATACACGTAAGTCTCAATTCGGCTTTACTCGCGGTTGATTTTGTCGACCCTGAAAATTTAGACTACTGTATAAAAGTCAACATTTTTGTCAAATTTGACTGTTTTTGGGAGGGGTGGCGCAAGTAGAAATTTGCGGCCGTCCACATGCGATGGTCGGGTGTGGGCCTCGGGCATGAGCGCGTGTATAAATTCCGAGCCAATCTGAATCGGCGGGCAGTGTTCCCACAGTTACTTTAAAAAGTTACTTTTTTAGTTACTTTTTACAGTTACTTCATTAGCATCTTTATGCCCTTACTTTATTAGGAACTGCTGACAAATTGTAACTAATATTTAATGTAACTAGTAATCTAATGTTACAATTCTTCTTAAAATTGAGTAATCATCAAAGTAACTAATAGTTATTTTTCTGAGTACTCAATCTTAAAAATAACCAAGTTAGATTACCAATTACATTATTAGTTACATTGATCAGCTGCCGTCAAGATGTCCGCAGCTGATAACAAAGTAACTGCATAAAGTAACTAATAAAGTAACTTTTCAAAGTTACTGTGGCAACACTACCGGTGGGAAGGCTCTAAAAGGACGTCACATCCAGATCCATAAACGAAAAACTTTGAATCCTCGAGAATCATCTGCACTAACAAAGCCCTCATTGCTGAAGTCCAACAGGCCGAGGAGTAAGAAAAAGATCCCAAACCCACTCTAGATGAAGAAATGATCACCATCCAGTTAGGAATCTACACTTCAAATGGTTGAAACTATTGTAATATGGCAAAGTAAGGTGATTTCAGGTTTTTTTTTATTTTGTAGTCAACCTTATTAACCCCTTAACGCCTGAATTTATATAGCTGTATATAAAAAAATGTTTTGTGTGTGTTTTTGCCTTTAAGTAGATGGTAAATAATGTTGAGATTATTAATTTCACTTTTGCACAAAAATAAATAGTAATTTTGGTATTTTGGTAATGACTTAATGTTATAATGTTATAATAATAATAATGGTATGTTGCAAATTTGCAGCATACTGGTCAATTTAGTATGTTGCATATTTGAGTCAAATATTGTAGCATATATGCGACAACAGGCGTTTCAGATAACTTGCAGATAACTTAATATCAAAGTAAGTGATGTCAGCAGCCATAGCCTAAACTCACCCGTATGAGAAGAACTTGGCTTGTGTGCTGCAATCTCCGCTCTCGCTTTGAATTACAGCACATTCCAGCAAAACTCTTCTCATACTCGCCGCATTTACCAGCACGGAAAGTAAACATAACAATAAGCTAATCAATATAATAATCAGCATGTGAATGAGGTACATTCAAACATTTTGAAGCTGTGTAACAATTTGTTTAATTTTGCTGAGTTTCATCATCTTGACATTCAATTATTTTCATGATTACACATTTCTTAATACAGTTCAGGTTGTATGATCGGTTGAGTGTACTGTCCAGTCATAACTAGGAGCGTGGAGTGCATTTGTTTTTTCCTCTTTGCCTTTTTGTGACAACCAATCAGCTTTTATAAGACTGTGTCATACCTAGCAACGGGGTCAACCACACCTCCTCACAAAGAAAAAAGTTTCTGTCCCTTCCTTGCTCAGAGTTGCTCTCAGACACTTCCTGGATCACTCTTAAGCTACAATTCCTCGCTAGTAAACTTTAAGCTAAGTTGGGAGCTCTCTGAGAGGACTCTAAGAATCTTTGTGAATATGAGCCCAGATCTTTGGAATGTGATTAAAAAAAGATTCAGCCTGTAATCTCAAGACAGTGTATTAACACACTGGCTGGAGATGTTTATAACTGAATACTGATGTCACTGTACATTAAAAGCCAGGGCAGCACTGACACTGTCTCACCTGTTTAATGCGGTCAGGGTTTACAGTGGTCTGCGGCTGCAGTATGCTGACTGGTTCAGGTTTCTGGGCGCTTTGGGGCATCTCGCGGACCTTCTCAGCAATGAAGTTGTGGACACCATTGAGGGCTTCGACTGTACCCTGTATCAGACACACACGTTCTGTTGTTCCTATGTTGAGAGAGGACAGAAGACAAAAGAACCAAAGGTCACTCTATCGTGACTTTAATGTGCACTGAGTGGCTGTTTAACAAATAGGTAAAGGTGCCACCATGGGTTAGCTCAGTTCTCCTATAGAACAGGTAAATCTGAACCTGATTATAAATTCTGGAATATTTTATAATGTACAACTGAAGACTATTTTCAACATTCTGGCTTCTATTATTGATATGCTTGTAAGAGACATTCTTAAAATCCCTTATTCACCAGGCTGTATCTGCAATTTTTTTTTATATAATTTCATAGTGAAAAGGACATAAACACGGCTGGGGAGGATTACTATGAAAGAATACATGTGGATTACATGTATGTATGTACATACATTTGGATTACTTGTAATCTGATTACTTTTGGATTACATTTCAAAGTAATCCTACCCAACCCTGGACATAAACCACGTGTCACAGAGGCTTAGTTCTCCTGAAACGTTACCTGTAACAAACCAAGATTTTTACTTATGAATTTATTTTAGTTTTAATTGCTGTACCAATGAGAAACAGAAGCACTTATGACATCTGTGATCCCATGTTTGGTGATATATCTATTCATTAAATGAAAAAACAAACAAACAAAGGATTATCACCTCCCCGACCTCTACAAATCTCTATTATAAGATCTGGATCAAATTATTTAACTGGGTTTGGTGTGCAAAAAGACGAATTTGTGGTGGTGCAAGTGGCTAGTGCATTTGTTTCCCAGACAGAAGCTTCCCAGTTCAAGTCCACTCGTGCCTGAGTTGCATCAGGAAGGGCATCCGGTGAAAACGTGTTCCAAAACAACAGACAGAGCCATACTGGATTCACTGTGGTGACCCCGAAATGGAAGAAGCCAAAATGAATCACAGTTGGTGCTATATTAAACATACTGTAACATTACAAATATGGAAAGACGTGTCTCTTTCAATAAAAAGCAAACTGGATGCAATCCTACATTTTATTAAAGTGTCTGGTCCTTGATATTTGTTCCTTGACAAAGTTGGCCAATTACTAAGCTATCCTTCACTGCTTCCATTTACACAATCAACAGACAACTGTTGAAAGAAAGAACCTTGCTTGGTTAGCAAGCCACAGGGGGAGAAAGAATTCCTCTTCAATGATGTAACTCTTTGAGTCCTTTTCCTTGCCTTGCCGCTCTAATTGACTCAACACATATTTGTTCCTCCTCCAAGCTTCTTTCTACACCCACAGAGAGAACCAACCCTGAATTCCGTTGCCATGGTATAGGGGCTGAGACTTGGAAACAGGTGATGCAACAATCCTTTGTAATTGCTTGCACAATATTTGAGACAATCTTTTGTACTAGCCTTGCTGCTTGGCTCGCTTTCACACTGCACCATTATTTGGTGAAATGTCCTGTGCTTCAGCAGGCATATTTAGCATTTTTCTTAACTACAGACAGGAACCAAACTTTCAACAATGGAGTGTAACAGTACATATAAGGAAAATCCAGCTGAGGGACTGCTAAACTTGTGTCCATGTCGCCCTCATCTGCATTTCTATGGGCAGTTCAACTACATCTCCCGTTACATGACAGTTTGGCACTATGAGTCAACAGATTGTGAGCCTGCCTGATGACCAGCTCCAAAATTCAGTATTTTTACCACTGTCAAATAATGTAATAAAAACAAAAACAGACTGCTGATGAATTAAAAATGGCCTGATGCGGACTTCCGGGTTGGGTTTCTGACATGGCGGCGGTGTCACAAGCCAGCTCCCGGCTTATGATTTATGTAAACCCTTTGAAGGACTATTATTTGAAATAATTAATTGAAGGCAAAATCACAGTTAAGGGGACTCGACTTGATGAAAACAAGACGGAAATCAAAATAAGGAATAAAATCGGGAAAATACGTCACGAGGCGAAAAATACTTCCGAGCTAGCAAAAGAGCTACCTTGTGAAGAGGGCGACGCAACGAAGCTAACTGAAGAAGCACACCTTGGAAAAGAAATGTCGGACCTGGAAACTGTTTTATGTGAAATAACAGAGTTTCGTCGGGAGAATGCGGAATCATTCCAAGAGATTAGGGATGATATCAAAAAGACAAACAATCGACTGGAGGAGGCCGAGCGGCGCATAATGGAGTCCAAGGATCGTTTACAATCCAAGGAAGATGCCACTTTGGAGCTTTTGGATTTACAAAAACACTTGACGGACAGACTAACAGATCAAGAGAGCCAATCAAGGAGGAACAACATTAGGATTCACGGAGTAAAAGAAAAAGTCGAAGATGGAGCCTTGTCTATGATCGCTTTTATTGAATGCGTGTTAAAAGAGAAACTCGGATTCCCAGCATCACTTGAATGCATCATTGAAAGAGCCCATCGAGCACTGGCTGCGAGTCCCCCTCATGATGCTCCTCCTTGGTCAATTGTGGTAAAATTTAACAGCTACAGGACGAAAGAAATGATAATCAAGGCGGCGTGGCAGAAGAAGGGATTTGAGTTTGAGGGCAGGAAGATTATCATTGACCATGACTACACACCCGAATTTTTGAGACAGCGGAAAGAGTATGCGGAAATAAAGAAAGTGCTTAAAGAGAAGAAAATACGTTTCCAAATGCCATTTCCAGCAAAGCTCCGTGTGTTTTATGAAGAAGGGATAATGTCATACATCACAGCGGAGGAGGCACCGAGAAGGATTTGGTGGCGAGAGGCTTCCAGGTGTCTGCTATTGAACCAGCGGAGAATGTGGCCGAGAAGATGGAGTGCCTTCAGTGGCGCTTTGCAGGCAGAGCCAACAGTGGAAGAAGAAAGGCAGATATAACACCTGGATATGGACAGAAACTGCAAGCTTTCAAGAGGGCATAGGACTTAAAGGACTAACTGTTATAAGTGGGATGAAAAATGACCAAAGGTGAGGACTAAAATAACCAAGTTTATAGAAGAACATGAGTGTGTGTCTCTTGTATAAGGATTAAGTTGTCGGGACTGTTTATGCTGAATCTACCAGTTGCGTATGCATCGTGTATCATGTTCAGTGGGGGCCCTCTGGCGGGTTCACTGCAGAGGATATCCCTCGGAGTCTTTCTTAGGCTCAGTAAGGGCCAAGAAAAAGGCCTCATTAAAGGAAGTTCAATTGTTTTGACAATGAGTGTTCAAAATGTGGAATTTTGTTTTGGGTTACGCATTGTTTGTTCTTTGTGGTTCTGGTAGCATTGTGAAAGTTGGGAATTTTAAAATACTTGCTTTTAGGTCAGGGAAGATAATTATAAAACCACTAAAATGGCTTTTCACAATAATCTCATCAAAATAATATCGTACAATGTCAACGGTCTTCTTCATCCAGTTAAAAGGAGCAAAATCTTAAGGAAAATAAGTAAAGATGGAGCTGCTATTGCGTTTTTGCAGGAAACTCACCTGATGGAAAATAAAAATGATAAATTAAAAAGAAATTGATATACTCAGGTATATACTTCATCATATAAAGCTGGTCACAGAAGAGGGGCAGCAATTTTGATATCTGGCAAAGTTCAATTTCAGAAATTATCAGTGATAAAGAGGGAAGGTATGTCTTGGTTAAGGGGAGATTAGAGGGAATATTAATTTGCTTGAGTATATATGCACCTCCAGGCTCTAACTGGACATTTTACAGGCAACTGTTTGACATGATTACACGGGAAGGAGAAGGAATTTTAATTGCAGGTGGTGATTTAAATCAGAGGCTAGATTCCCAACTGGATACATCCTCACAAGCACCTCCAAAAAATGTAACAGTAAAAAAATAAATAAAGACATGATGGGAGAATTGGGGATCATTGATATATGGAGAGAAATAAACCCAACTACGAAGGATTATACTTTTATTCATCACCGCATAATAACTATTCAAGAATTGACTGTTTTTGATGTACAACAAAGATAGGCACAGAGTGGGGAACTGTAAAATTGGGGTGGTGGACTTATCCAATCATAGTCCTGTGTATTTTACTTGATTACTGAGAAGTAAAAAACATCTTGGAGACTTAATAATAGTATATTGAAAGGTAATGTGAAGGAGGAAATGAAGTATGAAATTAAGAGATATTTAGAGGAAAATGATAATGGAGAGGTGTCGCCTCTGGTGCTTTGGGATGCTTGTAAAGCCGTGTTACGAGAGAAAATAATGGCCAAGACTGCCTTTCTGAAAAAGCAAAGACAAAAAAACTTTAGATGCACTACTGATAGATTTAGGGAAATTAGAGCAAGAACATAAAAAACTAACAATAAAATTTTTCAAGAAATGAAGAGGAAAAAAGCAGAGATTAATTCTATTTACTCAGAAGAAAGACAGAAAAAGATCCTATTCACAACGAGGTGAGATGCTATGAAGTAGGGAATAAATCAACAAAATTGTTAGCCTATAAATTGAGAAAGCAGCAGGCTAAAAATTGTATCTATGGAATAAGGGATAATCAAAATAAAAAAATAAGGTATAAAACAGGATATTCAAAAATGTTTTGAAGTATATTAATCAAAATTTTATGATCAATCGGCCAGTGAGGATAAAGTAAACATAGATTCTTTTTTAGACAAATTGGTTTTACCAAATCTGATGAACAGAATGACCTTCTGATTTCAGAAATCACACTTCAGGAAATAAACCTGGCAATCTCTAAGCTTAAAAGAAATAAGTCACCGGGGACAGACGGCTACACCTCAGAATGGTACAAGGAGTATAGGAAAATATTAGTGCCAGTATTAGAACTGGGTGCTGAAGAAAAGGGAAATTCCATATTCTCTGTAATACCAAAAGAAGGTAAAGATGAAATGGAATGTTCAAATTGTAGACCTATTAGTGTATTAAATCAGGACTATAGATTGTTTACTGCAATTTTGGTGAGACGATTGGAAAAGATTTTGCCAGGTATAGTTCAATTGGATCAAACAGGCTTTATAAAAGGGAGGCAAACTCAAGGCAACATTAGGGGGACATCACATGTTATGCAGCATATAAAAGATGAAAAAGGTAAGCAGTTATTATGGAGATGGATGCCGAGAAAGGCTTTGATTCAGTCAAATTTGACTTTTTATATAGATTGTTGCAAAAATTTAATTTTCATAAAACATTCATAAACTCTATACTAGCTCTGTACACAAAACCAACAGCTAGAGTAAAGATTAATGGGAGCTTATCTGAAAATATTTTTCTAAAAAGAGGTTGTCGTCGGGGTTGTTCAGCTTCTCCGTTGTTTGCAATTTTTCTGGAGCCACTGAAACAGTTAATAAAACAAGATATAAAAATAGAGGGCATAGATAGCAAGAGAAGACAGCAAAAGCTTGCATTATTTGCGGATGATGTTTTAATATATTTGTCAAGTCCTAACACATTGTTGCCAGAGCTCATGACAGATTTTGGGTAATTTGGGCATCTATCAAGCTACAAAATAAATGTACAAAAAACATAAGTTCTTGCATAGAATTATATTCCGTCGGAAAATGTAAAGGAAAGATACAAAATCAATTGGGACCAAAATTCAATGAAATATTTTGGGATTAATTTGACACACGATTTAAACCAGATGAAAACTGCAAATTATGACCCACTGATAGCAGAAATAAAAGAGGATATAGAAAGGTGGAATTTAATTCCTTTTACAACAATTACATCAAGGGTTGAGGTGATTAAAATTAATGTACTTCCTCATATATTGTATTTATTCCAATACGTTCCATTGGAAGTACCAAAAAATTCATAGAATGGGACAAATTACTCTTGAAATATATTTAGGGTGGGGAAAAAAACTAGAATAAGATATAGAACTCTACAGTTACCAAAAGGGAAGGGAGGACTTGCGCTCCCATGTTTTAAAAGCTACTATCAAGAAGCACAAATCAAAATTTTGCTGAACTTGTGTAACTCCTCATACTCTGCAAGGTGGAAATAAATTGAAGCCAATATTATTCGAGATGTTCCGGCTCAAGCATTAATTGGAGATGATAAATTAAGACAACAGTGTAGCAATGAAATTAATCCATGGCTTGAAGTTTCACTGAAAGTTTGGTTCGAAATTGTGTTGAAGAATAACTTGTCACACCATTGTAAATGTCTAAGATGGATAGGTTTTGACTCAGACTTTATTCCCAATAAAAGTTATTGGAGATTTAAGGCCTGGAAACAAGGTCCTCACATGTTTTGGGAACTAGTGGAAAATAATAACTGTACAAGCTTCCAGGAAGTAAGAGAATGGTGTGGTTTTTTTACAGGTTTCTGCAATTAAGGCACTATTTGTAGCATGATACGTATTAAAAAAGAATACATGGATATGGATACAGCAATAATTAAAATGTTTGTCTTGGCTTACCAAAATAAACTCAATAGGAAACTGATCTAAAAAATATACTTGGACTTAGAAAACCTAAAGGGAGAAGACACTGAATATATAAAAAGGAAATGGGAAGTGGAAGCTAATATTAAATTGACCGAGGAAGAATGGGACAGTATAAATCAACAAATATGGAAAACAACATCCTCTTTAAAGTGGAAACAGCATGGTTGGAAGAATATTGTTCGAGTTTTTTTAGAACTCCAGCACAGGCAAAATATCGGGATATGAACTATAGTGCAGGGAAGTAGTAGCGCAGGGGTGGCCAAGTTCGGTCCTCAACAGCCGCATTCCTAACACTCTTAGTTGTCTCCCTGCTCCAACACACCTGAATCCAATGTAAGGCTCTTTAAAAGTCTGCTGAGTCTTTCATTGGATTCAGGTGTGTTGGAGCAGGGAGACAACTAAGAGTGTCAGGAATGTGGTCTCGAGGACCAAACTTGGCCACCCCTGTAGTAGCGAAACATGTTTACACCTTTTGGAGTTGTCTTTTAATTAGAAATTCTTCGAAAGACAATAAAAACTGTATAGATAAAGTGCTTCAAACAAATCTTCCTTTCACTTCTAAAATGTTTTATTTGGGGAAAATTGATGTGAATCACCAAAAGAATTTGAATTTTAAAATGTTGAGATTGATGCTATTGGCAGGGAAAAGGGGCTTTACAAGAAATTGACTAAAAACTATAGCGCCCAAAAAAGAAAACTGGTTTGATGTAATACATGACATGTATATGATGGAGAAATTGACCTATGTTGTGTGTATGGAAACTGAAAAATTTGACAGAATATGGAAAGGATGGTTGAATTTGATCAAATTATTCAGATCTGATTATGTTTGAATATTTTTAGTTAATCCCCTGTGCTATGCTACTTTTTTGTCATGTTTGTTTTTTGTTACTATGAATTTTGATGTTTTGGTTATTGTTTAAAAAAAGAGACAGACTATTTTGGAAATGCATTGATTTCATTGTAATCGTATGCACAGTTATGATACCTATGTGTACTGTATGGCAGCAACAATAAAAAGTTAATTAAGAAAAAAAAAATGGCCTGATGCAGCCACCTTTCTGTCTATAGTCACAGGATGTCCCAATCAGGTCAGCCATCAAATATTCAACATCTGCTGATACAGATTCCCTGTCTGACACTTGCATTTTGATGTACATGGCACTGGCAAAGAGCACATTGCACTTGCACATTAAAGTCAATCTCATGTATATGCTTAAACAGTTTAATAGTTCTGCCACACATCAAGAAAAAACAAAAAAACACATTCAACCCAATTTGCTCATTAATGTTTTTTTTTTTACATTTAAGTAAACCGTTTTGTTTTTTTTCTTTACAGCTCAACAATTCTACTTAGTGCAGAAAAATTAGGACATTCTGCAAAACACATGTTCAAAATGTCTCCAAAAGCAGACCTCTACTCTTGCTACAGACCGGCATAGTCTCTGTGAACAGGAGGAAAACAAACACGATGACAAGAAAAACTTATGTACGTATGCTACATGATTGACCAACAAGAAAGGAATATCACATGCACCATCCATTAGAAACAGACTTGGCGTGTATATGAAGTGTGTTGTGTGGGCCGCTGAAGAGGAGGTACTGCTGGCCCACCACCACCAGATGGCGCCCTGCTTGGAGTGCGGGCTTCAAGCACAAGAGGGCGCCAGAACCACTGGGAGTGACAGCCGTCACTCATCCTCAACACCAGCTGTCACTCATTCATCTCATCACCATCACCATAAAGGCCGGACGGCGACTCCACCTCCTCGCCGAGAAATCTCCTACGATTAGAGGTATTCTTCTCTGCTGTGATTATTGTAATCTATTATTGTTCTGTGTGCAGTTGCAAACCCGTGAAGACCCAGGAGAGGGACAAACGGGAACATCACAAGTCAAGACGTTCCTGGAGGTGGAGGTTATCCCTCCCGGAGGAATCATTAATCAAGGTTGCTGGGTGTGAGGATTCACACTCACCACCTTCTGTTTCTGTCTGCCAGCAGTACCAGGGCCGACAACAGAGGACAGAGACCACCTGGGGACTCAGGGCTTGACGGCTTCGGTGTTCTTCAGGCCGTTGGTGGTAGAAGCGGTGTGGGCCCCGGCTCTTCGTTCATCCGAGGTCTCCTATCTTCAAGCCTGCCCGCAGTCCTCTTGTGTATGATTGGCAGTACTCTTGTTTATATTCCGTTGTGTTCTTTTGCAACATTAAATTGTTACTCCTTCTCTTATCCATTGTCCGTTCATTTGCGCCCCCTGTTGTGGGTCCGTGTTACGACACCTTCCCAACAGGATTTCTCGGCCATTCGTCATGGATCCCGAGGGGCGTCAACCACAGCTTGAACAGCCAATGGGAGAACAAAGAGTGCAGGCGTCAGCAGGAGGCGTGGTAAGTGATCTGCAGCAAATCCTTACCGCTTTCACTGCTCAGTTACAGCTGGTAACTGAGCAAAATGCAATCCTCAATCAGAGGATGGAGGCTCTCACCGCCAGAGTGGAAGCACGCGAGTCGAGCGTCGCTGCAGTGTCTCCTCCTGCTGGCCCGGGGCCTAATGTAGATGTTCCACTGGCCGTCCAACTACCCCCCCCCCACCGTCCCCTGAAGCTTACATAAGTCCTCCTGAACCGTACGGAGGCTGTGTGGAAACGTGCGCAGACTTCTTAATGCAGTGTTCGCTCGTTTTTGCACAGCGTCCAGTCATGTACGCAGCAGACGCCACCCGGGTGGCTTATGTAATTAATCTGCTTCGAGGTGAGGCACGCGCTTGGGCTACAGCGCTCTGGGAACAGCAGTCATGGCTTCTGACGTCATACGCTGGGTTTATACGGGAATTCAAACAGGTGTTTGATCATCCCAACAGAGGCGAGACCGCCTCGACCGTGCTGCTGTCACTGAGACAGGGGCGTCGGAGCGCAGCTGATTACGCTGTCGACTTCCGCATCGCGGCTGCGAGGTCGGGTTGGAATGACGTTGCGCTCCGCGCTGCCTTCATAAGCGGACTGTCTCCAGTACTGAAGGAGCATTTACTGGCTAAGGACGAACCGCAGACTTTCGACGGGCTTGTCACTCTGGTTATACGCTTAGACAACCGCTTGAATGAACACCGTCGGGAGCAGGCCAGGGGGGCGTGGCCGGGCACAAGCCGTCCCTCTCTCTTCCGGGTCTGAAAGGGTGACGTCGTCCCCACGCTCCATTGCCAGTGGGCTCCGTGTGGCAACAGCTCCCCCTACTGACGAAGCTATGGACACGAGCAGGGCCAAAGTGAGATCTGATATCAGACAAAGGAGACTGGCCCGCGGGGAATGTTTTTACTGTGGCTCATGTGAACACATGTTAAAAGACTGCCCCAAACGGTCAAACACCAACGCCCGTCCTTAGAAACTGGGCTAAGGGTGGGCCATAACATGTGCACGGGGAGACCCCGCAAATCAGCACGAATCCCAGTGTTAATCCTGAGTGGGGATTTAACCCTTCACGCCCCAGCACTGGTGGACACGGGGTCCGAAGGGAATCTGTTGGATAGCAGATGGGCAAAGGAAGTAGGGCTCCCTCTAGTGGCTCTGCCTTCGCCCTTGAAGGTACGGGCACTAGATGGCACTCTACTCCTGCTAATCACACACCGGACCCAGCCTGTGACCCTGGTTGTGTCTGGGAATCACCGGGAGGAGATAGTGTTTTACGTGACACCTTCTACCTCCCGAGTGATTTTGGGTTTTCCTTGGATGGTGAAGCACAATCCCCGGATCGATTGGCCGTCTGGGGCCGTGGTGCAGTGGAGCGAAACCTGCCACCGGGAGTGTTTAGGATCCTCGGTTCCTCCCGGGATCACGGCTAAGGAGGAGGTTAAAATCCCTCCCAATCTGACGGCGGTGCCAGGGGAGTACCATGATCTGGCTGACGTCTTCAGCAAAGATCTGGCGCTCACTCTTCCACCGCACCGACCGTACGATTGTGCCATTGATTTGATTCCGGACGTTGAGTACCCGTCCAGTAGACTGTACAACCTCTCACGTCCGGAACGCGAATCAATGGAGACCTACATCCGGGACTCCTTGGCCGCCGGGTTGATCCGGAACTCCACCTCCCCGATGGGTGCTGGTTTCTTTTTTGTGGGCAAGAAAGACGGCGGACTTCGTCCATGCATCGATTACAGGGGATTGAACGAGATCACGGTTCGCAATCGATACCCATTGCCCCTCTTGGATTCGGTGTTCACACCCCTGCATGGAGCCAAAATATTCACCAAACTCGATCTTAGGAATGCGTACCACCTAGTTCAGATCCGGAAGGGAGACGAATGGAAGACGGCATTTAACACCCCGTTAGGTCATTTTGAGTACCTGGTCATGCCGTTCGGCCTCACTAATGCCCCCGCGACGTTCCAAGCATTGGTTAATGACGTCTTGCGGGACTTCCTGCACCGGTTTGTCTTCGTATATCTGGATGATATACTCATCTTTTCCCCGGATCCTGAGACCCATGTCCGACATGTACGTCAGGTCCTACAGCGGTTGTTAGAAAACCGGCTGTTTGTGAAGGGCGAGAAGTGTGAGTTTCACCGCACTTCTTTGTCCTTCTTGGGGTTTATCATCTCCTCCAACTCCATCGCCCCGGATCCGGCCAAGGTTGCGGCGGTGAGGGATTGGCCCCAACCAAAAAGCCGTAGGAAGCTGCAACAGTTCCTCGGCTTTGCAAACTTCTACAGGAGGTTCATTAAGGGTTACAGTCAGGTTGCTAGCCCCCTGACCGCCCTGACCTCCACCAAAGTCCCCTTCACCTGGTCGGACCGGTGCGAAGCCGCGTTTAGGGAGTTGAAACGCCGATTTTCGTCTGCTCCAGTTCTGGTGCAGCCTGATCCTACTCGCCAGTTTGTAGTGGAGGTGGATGCCTCAGACTCAGGAATAGGAGCTGTGCTGTCCCAGAGCGGGGAGTTCGATAAGGTTCTCCATCCTTGTGCCTACTATTCCTGCAGGTTGACCCCCGCTGAACGGAATTATGACGTGGGCAATCGAGAACTCCTCGCGGTGAAGGAGGCTCTAGAAGAGTGGAGACACCTGTTGGAGGGAGCTACAGGGCCTTTCACGGTTTTTACGGACCACCGGAACCTGGAGTACATCCGGACCGCCAAGCGGCTGAACCCCAGGCAAGCCCGCTGGTCCCTGTTCTTCGCGCGCTTTGACTTCCGGATCACCTACCGCCCCGGGACCAGGAATCAACGATCCGATGCATTGTCCCAGGTGCACGAAGAGGAGGCCAAGGCCGAGTTGTCGGACCCCATCGACACCATCCTTCCCGAGTCCACTGTCGTGGCCACCCTCACCTGGGACGTGGAGGAGATCGTCCGGGAGGCCCAGGCAAAGAACCCGGACCCGGGAGACGGTCCGAAGAACAGACTCTACGTCCTACCAGAGGCTAGGGCTGCCGTCTTGGACTTCTGCCACGGATCCAAGCTCTCCTGTCATCCCGGAGTGCGTAGGACCGTGGCAGTAGTCCAGCAGCGCTTCTGGTGGGCGTCACTGGAAGCCGACGTCCGGGACTACGTCCAGGCCTGCACCACCTGTGCCAGGGGCAAGGCGGACCATCGCAAGACCAGGGGTCTACTCCAACCCCTGCCTGTGCCTCATCGCCCCTGGTCCCACATCGGCCTGGACTTCGTCACGGGCCTCCCGCCGTCCCAGGGCAACACCGCCATACTGACGGTAGTGGACCGATTCTCCAAGGCGGCCCACTTCGTGGCCCTCCCGAAGCTCCCGACGGCCCAGGAGACGGCAGACCTCCTGGTCCACCACGTCGTGCGTTTGCATGGGATACCGTCGGACATCGTCTCGGATCGTGGTCCCCAGTTTTCCTCGCAAGTCTGGAGGAGTTTTTGTAAGGAGCTGGGGGCCACCGTACGTCTCTCGTCCGGGTATCACCCACAGACGAACGGCCAGGCAGAGCGATTCTGGTATAAATCATTTGAAATTTATTCAAGTTATCATGGGTACGAGAACATGTGACTGATGCATGCATACAGTGAGGAATTGCATTTCCATATCCTCCTCTGAGGGGATAAAAATAAATAGATGATTATGTTATTTTGGAACATTACTTGCTAGGGCCGACCACGGGACTCATTTATGCCTCCACGTTAAATATCGATATGAACGGAGCCTTCTGTCTGCACTCTGTGTACATTTCATACGTATTTGTGTGCATTTTCTGAAAGTTTATGGCTATGGACGAAACAGAGTTCACAGTTCAAAGTTCAATTGAGACACAACCAAAAGTTAAAGCAAAAGTACATGAAGAAGACCATCAACAATGGTGGAATATTTTGATGGAAGTTTTATACAACCCCTGGCAAAAATTATGGAATCACCGGCCTCGGAGGATGTTCATTCAGTTGTTTAATTTTGTAGAAAAAAGCAGATCACAGACATGACACAAAACTAAAGTCATTTCAAATGGCAACTTTCTGGCTTTAAGAAACACTATAAGAAATCAAGAAAAAAAATTTGTGGCAGTCAGTAACGGTTATTTTTTTAGACCAAGCAGAGGGAAAAAGATATGGACTCACTCAATTCTGAGGAATAAATTATGGAATCACCCTGTAAATTTTCATCCCCAAAACTAACACCTGCATCAAATCAGATCTGCTCGTTAGTCTGCATCTAAAAAGGAGTCATCACACCGTGGAGAGTTGTTGCACCAAGTGGACTGATATGAATCATGGCTCCAACACGAGAGATGTCAATTGAAACAAAGGAGAGGATTATCAAACTCTTAAAAGAGGGTAAATCATCATGCAATGTTGCAAAAGATGTTGGTTGTTCACAGTCAGCTGTGTCTAAACTTTGGACCAAATACAAACATGGGAAGGTTGTTAAAGGCAAACATAATGGTAGACCAAGGAAGACATCAAAGCGTCAAGACAGAAAATTTAAAGCAATATGTCTCAAAAATCGAAAAATGTACAACAAAACAAATGAGGAACGAATGGGAGGAAACTGGAGTCAACGTCTGTGACCGAACTGTAAGAAACCGCCTAAAGGAAATGGGATTTACATACAGAAAAGCTAAACGAAAGCCATCATTAACACCTAAACAGAAAAAAACAAGGTTACAATAGGCTAAGGAAAAGCAATTGTGGACTGTGGATGACTGGATGAAAGTCATATTCAGCGATGAATTTCGAATCTGCACTGGGCAAGGTGATGATGCTGGAACTTTTGTTTGGTGCCGTTCCAATGAGATTTATAAAGATGACTGCCTGAAGAGAACATGTAAATTTCCACAGTCATTGATGATATGGGGCTGCATGTCAGATAAAGGCACTGGGGAGATGGCTGTCATTACATCATCAATAAATGCACAAGTTTACATTGATATTTTGGACACTTTTCTTATCCCATCAATTGAAAGGATGTTTGGGGATGATGAAATCATTTTTCAAGATGATAATGCATCTTGCCATAGAGCAAAAACTGTGAAAACATTCCTTGCAAAAAGACACATAGGGTCAATGTCATGGCCTGCAAATAGTCCGGATCTTAATCCAATTGAAAATCTTTGGTGGAAGTTGAAGAAAATGGTCCATGACAAGGCTCCAACCTGCAAAGCTGATCTGGCAACAACAATCAGAGAAAGCTGGAGCCAGATTGATGAAGAGTACCGTTTGTCACTCATTAAGTCCATGCCTCAGAGACTGCAAGCTGTTATAAAAGCCAGAGTTGGTGCAACAAAATATTAGTGATGTGTTGGAACGTTTTTTGTTTTTCATGATTCCATAATTTTTTCCTCAGAATTGAGTGATTCCATATTTTTTTCCCTCTGCTTGGTCTAAAAAGTAACCGTTACTGACTGCCACAATGATTTTTCCTGATTTCTTATAGTGTTTCTTAAAGCCAGAAAGTTGCTATTTGAAATGACTTTAGTTTTGTGTCATGTCTGTGATCTGCTTTTTTTCTACAAAATTAAACAACTGAATGAACATCCTCCGAGGCCGGTGATTCCATAATTTTTGCCAGGGGTTGTATAAACATAGTCTTGTTGTAAAACATTTAATGGCTGCACAGACCACCCCTGCTGAAACAATCACCTACTTTTTAGTTTCGTTAGCAGTAGAAACTTTCTCAAACGTCACTATGTTTGAACTTATCAGAAACATTTAAGAGTCTACAGTGCCGTCGAGTGGATGGTTTACTTAAACCCCTTATCCACATATGTTCTGTTAGGCTGCGGTTGGCTTCACCAACCCCGCCGCAATCTATCTGCAAGCATACATGTTCATACTGGATCCAAGTTGAGGTCCCTAGCAGCTGAAGAAAGGCCAAGGGGATGCCCACATTTCACCTCGCTGCTGCAGATAAATGGCTAATGTTGAAAGGTAGGGATGGACTGGTTGTTTGTCTGTGTGGTTACCATCCAGGACCCAAGGTGGGTCTGGGATGTGGTAGATGTGGCATGGGGCGACACTGTAGCATGCTGACCAAACCATGTAAATAAGTGTGGAGTGACTGAGCAGAATTTCCCTATCAAACTAAATTCATTAATTCATTTTTTTTATACCCGATTATTCAAATTACAGGTTGGAACCTGTCTCAGATGTCACAGGACAAGAGGTAGGGTACACCCTGGACAACAAACTAGATTCATTCATTTATTTTCTGATACTCATTCGAATGCGGCTCACAGTGTCAGCAAACAAAGCAGCTCATCCCAAACTTCCCTATCCTCAGCCAAGTTCTCTAACTCTTGTTGAGGGATACCAAAGCCGTCCCACCACAGTAGGAAAATATAATCCCTCCACTGTGTCCTGAGTCTTCTCCGGGGTCTGCCATCCTCACTCGATGCCCGAACCATCTGAGTTGGGTCCTTTCAATGTTGTCAGGATTGAATTTTCCTGCACACCTTTTCTTAATCAACCACTCATCAGCTTCTGTATTTAAACCCCTTGGTTCTCTCACTTCCCCACCAGATCGTTGTGCCTTGTGCCTTCGCTTCCAGCTCCTTTCCTTGTTCTGTTCTTGACCCGTTTTTTGCCTTGCTGTGTTTTTGACTTCCTGCTCATTTTTTGGACCACGCCTAAGCCCTATGTTTCTGATACTGTTGCTGATTTTGGACTGCCTAACTGTGTACCATTTTTAGCCAGTTTTACCAGTAAAACCATTTAACTGTATCTCTTTGGTGTATGAACTCTGCATTTGTGTCCAGCCCACCCTCGTCTCTAGCCGTGACACATGTGAAGAAGCAGCAGCTCTACTCTGAGACCCTCCTGGTTATCTGAGCTCCTCACCCTGTCACTGAGTGTTAAGCTGGGACACCCAATGGAGGAATCACATTTCCACCACTTATGTTCAGCTAGATTCCATTCATATTGTAACCTTTGATGTAAACGCAGCTATTAATGTGGTCCTCCTTAAATGGGACCACAAATTAACACTAAAGTTTAACTGCAATTTTTAACTACTAACAGCTTTATGTAGTTTTACTTTATTTACTTTGTAAAATGTTAGGGATGTTAAGTTATTATTAAGTTAAATGTTAAGTTATTTATGCAAACTGTCCGGTAACTTGTGAACCATTCTTAGTCAGACTAAGAATGGTTCACAAGACACCATGACAGAATGAGGTAGAGGAAATGTGGCCCAGCCCGGAGAAAGCCCGGGGCCCTCATCTGGAGCCAGGCCTGGATGTAGGGCCCATTAGCGAGTGCTTGGGCTTGCCATGGAGCCCAGTCATGCACAGCTCAAAAAGGCAACATGGACCTTCCATCTCCACCCTGTGGGCTCACCAGACACAGGGGGAACTGCTGGTGTCGGGTGCGCTGTCCCATGGGTGGCAGTGAAAGTCGAGGGCCTTGAAGGACCAGACCTGGGCAGCAGGGCTGGCTCTGGGGGTGTGGAATGGCACCTCACTGTGGGGGAAGGAGCCGGAGCTTGTGCGGGAAGGTGGAGCGATACCAGTTAGATTTGGAAAATGTTGGAAATGGAAAAAGATGTGGAAATCCTGTCCACATAAAATCTTTACAGAACTGTCTTGCAGCAGTGAGAAGTTGGATGTCTAGCAACTTTCTACTTTTGAACTCTGATAAGACTGAAATGATGGTTCTTGGCCCAGCAAGACATCGGCACCAATTTGATCAGCTGGCGCTTAGCCTAGGTTCATGTGTTATACATCATACTGACAAAGTGAGGAACCTTGGGGTAATCTTTGATCCTACGTTGTCCTTTGACCTCCATATTAGGGACATTACGAGGTCTGCTTTCTTTCATCTGAGAAATATAGCAAAGATTCGCCCCATCCTGTCTATGGCTGATGCTGAGACTCTGATTCACGCATTTGTCTCTTCTAGATTGGATTATTGTAATGCTTTATTCTCTGGCCTGCCGCAGTCTAGCATTCGAGGACTTCAGTTGGTGCAGAATGCTGCTGCCAGAATTTTGACACAAAGTAGAAGGTTTGACCACATTACTCCCATTCTGGCATCCCTTCATTGGCTACCGGTTTCTGCCAGATTGGATTTTAAAGTTTTATTGCTGGTTTATAAAATTGTTCATGGACTGGCGCCTTCCTACTTGGTGGACTTGGTTAAGCCCTAAGTACCTGCGAGGCCTTTGCGTTCGCAGGGCGCAGGGCTTCTGTGTGTTCCGAGGATGAACAAAAGGTCTGTGGGGTATAGAGCCTTCTCCTACCGTGGTCCGGCTCTTTGGAATGATCTACCTGCTGTTATTCGGCAGTCTGACACGGTGGAGATTTTTAAATCAAGACTGAAGACCCACTTTTTTAGACTGTCTTATCATTAATTTTTTAATCTGTTTGTGTTTGCTTTGTAATTTCTTTTTATTCTACTGTGTTTTATCTTTTAACTGTGCTTTTCTTGCTTTTAATTTTGAATTTAGATTAATTTGTGTTGTTGTGAATTATGTGAAGTGCCTTGGGGCGACTTTGTCGTGATTTGGCGCTATATAAATTAATAAATTGAAATTGAATTGAAATTGATTTGGTGGGCCTCACCTCCATGTACAGCCTTGGCTCTGGAACCATTCTCCTTGATAGGGGTTGGACCTTATTCTTCTCTGGAGTTGCCCAGGGGGTGAGGTGCGGGGCTACTCCCGAGTCCCCAGCTGAGGGGCGCTATGCTTAATGCTGCGTTTACACATAACGACGACAAGTCACGAATGCCACAAAGTACACATTCTTAGCCGCTGATCACAAATGTGATGATTCGGGGCAGAGGCGTCAGGTGTCCTCAGGAACTGCGGCAACCTGTTACCACACGTTACGATTAATGGCACGTGTTGCTGGAGAATTATCAGGAGCCATTACGCACGGTCAAGAATAGTGTTCCGCGTTGTCGCACGCTATTGCGCGTAACAGCGCATCGTTAAGTTCTGTCACATTGTGAACGAGGTGAATTGTCTCCACACACACACACCCATATTCATCCAACCGAATTCAGATCGCTCCATTTTTTCAGAAGAACTTTGTAACTGTATGCGTAGTTGGGCTCTGTGCCATGGAGTGGCGCAGAGAGGAGGAGACGGACAGAGCCAGATGTGTGGCTTCATGCAGCTCTCGTCTCGCGCATTTTCCCAAACATCAGGCACATGCAGCAGGTGGAACACCTGCAGGAGTGCACTGAAGAGCACTGAAATTAGTCTTTTAGCCGACTTGGTGTCAGCAATCAAACTGAATGGGGTGCAGCAGGGTTTAATTGTGCGCGCGCTTCTTCCTCCGCCGGACTGGAGGAGATGCAGAGATGTCTGGCTGCACATGAGTCTCCTCTCGCTCCTCTGGCTGCTCAGACTCGTTCTCCTGCTCATCGGTTACAACAGCAGGTGGAACACCTGCAGGAGCGTCCTGAGGAGCTTCAGCAGGAACTGTGGAACGACATTTGGAGCCGAGTTTAATCGTGCGCACGTGACAGAAAACTGATTTGTCGTGGCACGCAGTGAAATGTGACGCCGCGTTACAAGTTGTGTCAAAACTTGACAGTTTCCGTGTCACTTCGTAATAACGCGTCACAGTTTGGGCTCCAAGAACAATCACAGGAACCACTACAAATGTTGTCATGTTCTATTAAGGATCACTACTCATCAAGACGGATCAATACGCTCAGTTGCGACCTCCACGACGTGAGACGAAATGAGGGTGGTGTGTGACATTCGTGGAAGATATTTTGACAGGCAAAAACATGCTCCACAAATATCAAGAATATCACGCAGAATGACAGAAAGATGACATTCTTAACGCGTCTTGGTTATGTGTAAACGCACCTTAAGTTTACCACAGTAGACGAGAGGGTCACCTCCCTGCACCTTCGGGGGAGGGACTCTGACTGTTGTTTGTGCATATGCACCAAATAGCATTTTGCAGTATTCAGCCTTCTTGGAGTCCCTGAATGGAGTTCTGTATGGGGCTCCAGTGGGGGACTCCATTGTTCTGCTGGGGGACTTCTACGCACACGTGGGCAATGACAGAGACACCTGGAGAGGCATGATTGGGAGGAACGGCCTCCCTGATCTAAACCCGAATTGTTGTTTGTTATTGGACTTCTGTGCTAGTCATGGACTATCCATAATGAACACCATGTTCGAACATAAGGATGCTCATAATTGTACATGGTACCAAAGCACCCTAGGCCAAAGATTGATGATCAATTTTGTGATCGTATCATCTGATTTGAGGCCACATGTTCTGGACACTCAGGTGAAGAGAGGGGCAGAGCTGTCAACTGATCACCATCTGGGTGGGGGAGGACTTTGGACAGACCTGGTAAGCCCAAACAGAAAGTGCGGGTGAACTGGGAACGTCTGGAGGAGCCCACTGTCTGACAGATCTTCAACTCACACCTCCGGCGGAGCTTCTCTAGCATCCCTGTGAAGGTTGGGGGCACTGAACCAGAATGGGCAATGTTCAAAGCTTCCATTGCTGAAGCTGCAGAGGGGAGCTGTGGCCTGAAGGTCTTAGGTGCCTCAGAGCGTGGCAACCCTCAAACACCGTGGTGGACACCGGTGGTCAGGGAAGCCACTTCTCTTCAACATTGTGTTGAGGTCTGGGACAGTGCCTAAGGAGTGGCAAACTGGGGTGGTGGTCCCCATATTTAAAAAGGGGGACCAGAGAGTGTGTGCCAACTACAGGTTGCATCACACTACTCAGCCTCCCTGGTAAAGTCTACTCCAGAGTGCTGGAAAGGAGGGTTCGGCCGATAGTCGAACCTCTGATTGAAGAGGAACAATGCAGATTCCGTCCCGGTCGTGGAACAACTGACCAGCTCTTTACTCTCACAAGGATCCTGGAGGGTGCCTGGGAGTATGCCCACTCAGTCTACATGTTTTATGGACTTGGAGAAGGCGTATGATCGGGTACCCAGTGAGATACTGTGGGAGGTGCTGCGGGAGTATGGAGTGAGGGGGACCCTTCTCAGGGTCATCCAATCTCTGTACTCGCAAAGCAAGAGCTGTGTTCGGGTGCTCGGCAGTAAGTCAGACTCGTTTCCGGTGGAGGTTGGCCTCGGCCATGGCTGCACCATGTCACCAATCCTGTTTGTGATATTCATGGACAGGATATCGAGTCGTAGTCGGGGGGAGGAGGGTTTCTGGTTTGGTAAGCTCAGGGTCTCATCACTGCTTTTTGCAGATGATGTGGTCCTGTTGGCTTCATCGGCCAGTGACCTCCAACACTCACTGGATCGGTTTGCAGCCGAGTGTGAAGCAGCTGGGATGAGGATCAGCACCTCTAAATCTGAGGTCATGGTTCTCAGCAGGAAACCGATGGATTGCCTACTCCAGGTGGGGAATATGGTTTTGCCCCAAGTGAAGGAGTTCAAGTACCTCGGGGTCTTGTTCATGAGTGAGGGGACAATGGAGCGTGAGATTGCCCAGAGAATCTGTGCAGCAGGGGCGGTATTGCATTCTCTCTTCCGTACTGTTGTGTTGAAAAGGGAGCTGAGCCAAAAGGCGAAGCTCTTGATCTACTGCTCAGTCTTCGTTCCTGCTCTCACCTATGGTCATGAGGGTTGGGTCATGACCGAAAGAACTAGATCGCGAACACAAGCAACCGAAATGGGCTTCCTCAGGAGTGTGGCTGGTGTCTCCCTTAGAGATAGGGTGAGAAGTTCGGTCATCCATGGGGAGTTCGGAGTAGAGTCGCTGCTCCTTCGCGTTGAAAGGAGTCAGCTGAGGTGGTTCAGGCATTTGGTAAGGATGCCTCCTGGGCGCCTCCCTAGGGAGGTGTTCCAGGCACGTCCATCTGGCAGAAGACCCCGGGGAAGACCCAGGACTAGGTGGAAAGATTATATCTCCACACTGGCCTGAGAACCCCTCAGGATCCCCCAGTCAGAGGTGGTCAATGTGGCACGGGAAAGGGAAGTCTAGGGTCCCCTGCTGGAGCTGCTGCCCCCGCGTCCTGAACCCTGAAAAGCGGTTGAAGATGAGTCATAAGTGTCCGGTAACTTTAAAATAAATTCCGCTGGGAGTTCCTTGCGGTTTAAAATTCGAGATAATGCTGAGAAGCTGTCTTTCAATTAAACAAATTCAATAGTTTTGTGCTGGAGTTTGTCTTATCTCAAAATTTAGACTTCAAGATTTTCATTTTATCAGTCTACTTGAACACTAATAATGGGTTTTGCAGTCAAGCCTCAGTTGCCACACGTGTGTGCCTGCGCTCTAGAAAAATCCTAAAATTAAATCTCAGATTTGTCAGAGTAGAGACATGACAGGCTTTATTCAAGAGACATTTTATCTTGTTTCTAAATGATGAACTGATCATATTATCACATAAAGCATCAACAAACTGGTGTTTTCGGCAAGGAGCATGTGTTCTATATTTAACTTTACTGCTTTCCCCACAGGTCTGAAGTCATTATTTGATTAATTTGACAAATTAAAAATTAAGGCAAAATTATATGCCAAGAAATGATTTTATCTGAGGAACTGTACTCAGTGCCATTAAAAATGCAAAAGCAGTTTCTGGTGAATACTTCTGATTAAACCCGTGTGTTTGAATAAATAATGTATAACACTGGTCTCAAAGATTAGTAAAAACAACTGTTTGTATTTATCTAGACCCCAGTTATCATTTAGATTTGTTGTTCAACTGGTTGAATCAGGGATTTCCATATGTCGATGTAGGTCATAGTTTATTTTAAGCCATGATAAAATCTACACTAAATTAAATTCTACATAAAGTATACTGCACAAAGAGAGTGCACTATGGGTAATGGGATCTGGAGCTGGTTGTTTGCAACAAGGACACACACCAGTGCAACAAGATTCACGTCTGGTTGTTGCATCGAAGCAATAGGTTCGGTCACCTATGCATAAGGCAAAATAAATAAACAAATGAATCAATACAAAAAAGGGCGGCCTCCCATTGCTGATTTTCATCCATGACTGCCATCCACATTCCAAAAATACGGTAATTGGGCAGTTCACAACAGCAGTTTAAAGTTGTATGTCATAGCATTATACGCAATTATACACCAGGGCCCGGTTTCAGAAAGCAGTCTAATCTTTTAAGCTATTAAACTTGCTTAGTCGACTACGGTTAGTCGCCCAACATTTTCTGTCTAATCATCGTTAGTCGATGATTTTCACAGGCATAACGGCCTCACGAGGGCCGTTGCTAGGAAAAGCCTCCAATGCACAACAGTTTTGTTTACTTCCGGGCTGGTTGCTGTCATGAGCTATCCAGCCTTTGTTTCGTTAACTGGTTTTATTGACATTTACGGACACATACATACTGCAGAACGACGTGCTTAGCTCTTAGCCTAGCAGGTCATACTTAGCTCTTAGCGTAGCAGTTTTTCTTCTTCTACACTTCCGTTAAGCCTTTTTGTGCACACAATGCTGCTCAGCATAAGAGTGACACTTGGTGGCTAATGTGAGAACTGTCACAAACACATTGTGACAGTCGTCGTCTGCTGTAATCATGGCCAAAAGCAGAGGAAGCTCTCCTGTTGGAGGAATATGAGTGATGTAGGGGTGCTCTTGAGTGTTTCATCAAGTGGCGGTACATGACAGCTGCTGTTTTTGAGGTAAGACACTTAAGTTTTGTCAACTAAAATAAAATTAGCCTCCTCTGTACCAGGCTAAAAACTTAATCGGGTAACACGAAACTTTAGCTGACTAAGCTCTTTGTGCAATGATGAATGTCAAAAACTAAACAAAATGAGACTAAACAAGATTAGAATACTTTATGAAACCTGGCCTGGGTTTGTGCCATTACAAGTGACACTGAACGCAGCCCCACAACACGGGATTAACTGGGCATGCTCAAAACTGTACTGTGTGCAGCCTATGCGCTACTGTACACTTTACAATTTAGTTTTGTTATTACAAAGCTATAATATATCTGTTAACATCTGAAAATATCTACTGACAAGTGTGGCATGCCTTTCATGCTATTATGGATGTAATTATATTTCCAGATGATATTTGAAAAGGTCAGTGGACATGGAGTCTACGAATACACCATCCTGCGCACACACTGACCGGTGCGCTGTACTCTGCTGCCTGGGCCGGTCAATGAAATTGCTTGGCTCCAAAACGGACAACAGTCTGCATTGTATTTTAATTTTAGCCTTTAATTTTAAGATGGCATCAAAGTGAACCCACAGCCAAATCCACATTCAGGCAATAAATAACCTTTAAATCCACTTTGGAAGATGTAGTAATGAAGTAAAAGCCAAAGCCATCTATAATGTTACAGAAAAAGACACATTTCATCATTCCCACTATGCACAGAATACATCTGATTATTCACTATTGTGGATCACGAAGTCTCATGTAATGATTTTTTTCTTAAGATGTTCAAAATTTTCCCAATTGGTCACTACTTGCTTCAACTCAGCTATGACCACAGATCACACACTACAGCATTCCCCATTTGGATAGCTGACTGTTTTTTAGAGGCACAGAAGTGAAGAATCAGGGGCCAGAAACAGGCAATAGAAGATCTGCAAATGACGTGATGTGAATGGTGTAACCTAAGAGTGCGTGCCAACAGAATACAGAGCCAATGTTGCGCTCACAACCTTCAGTCAAGATGAAACTGATGCACCAAGGAATGCATTAGAGGAAAGAACAAAGAGGATTCAACATCCATATGAACATTTTGAAGAGTTCATGCAGCATAACACTCTGAAGTGTTGTACATTTGCAAGCTTCACATCTTAAGAACATTCTTATGGTTGTTAAATCCTCCACATGTTTTACAATATTTCAAGATAGATTCATGATGGAGTGGAACAGAAAAGTATTAGCAAACTGCAGCCAAAATTTCACCTCTTGTTTTTAAGAAAATCCATGTTTATGCCACTTTATTATGAGGCTGTATATGAAACAGACAAAAATTCCACTATACATAGTTTCTCCAGTCACACCTGCAAAAGTCCATAACTACTTGACTTGGGGAAAAAAGGGTGATTTTCCTTATATTCAAGCCTACAATTCAACAACAGCAACAAAAAAATAAAGATTAATGGCTAAGAACACCTCCCTATAGCCACAGATAAGTAGGGCAGTGCATATTGCTGCTCAGGTATACGTAAAACTCCATAATTCCCTTTGGTTTAGAGAATCAATTAATTAGACATAACAATATGACTAATCATCCAGCAAATACACGCATGCAAACTGGAACACGGACATTTCACCTCAGCTTCACTCACAGGAATTTATAGCGACCAAGTACCCTATTTGAATGTTCCCTGCACAAACTGATAAATGAGTCCATCTTAAGTGAGGCAACATACCCTTGGAACACATTATTGCCTCAAGTAATCAATGTTCTCTTACCCTTCAGTACTGGTCAGTAGAATTAATTTTTCATTAAAGACACAAAGACCAGTCCATTAATCAGACACTCCAGAAAGTTGTGATTGCAGGATTTTAGCAATTAATTCAACAAAGAATTCAACCAATATACATGTACCTATATAGAGAGATAATGGATATATATTTTCTGTATATAGAGACTATATAGACAATATAGATTTTTTTTTTTGGTTGAACTCTTTGTTGAATTAATTGTTGAAATCCTGGCATTGCAAATTTCTGAAGGAACTGATTAATGTGTCTTTGTCACAGATGAGTGTCCATGAACAGGGTAATATTTGAATATATGTGAATTCTATTTAGGGGCAGCACGTTGGTTTTGTGGTTAGCACTGTTGCCTCACAGCAAGAAGGTCATGGGATTGTTTGTTAACTGAGCATTTCTGTGTGGAGTTTACAAGTTCTCCCTGTGTTTGCGTGGGTTCTCTCTGGGTGCTCTGGCTTCCTCCCATATCCAACAGCATGCAGGCGAACTGGAAACTTTAAATTTACCGTAGGTGTGTGTGCAGGTGCGAATGAGTTTGTCTGTCTACATGTGGCCCTGCGAAAGACTGGTGTCCTGTCCAGGGTGTACCACGCCTCACACCCCGTGAACTACTGGGATAGGCTCCGGCTCCAGCTCCCCCACCCCTGTGACCCTTAATTGGAGTAACTGGGTATAGAAAATGGATGAATGGGTGAATTCTGTTTACATTCACCATTTTTCACTTCCTGATTTGCTTGTATGTGTCACTGTAACCCTACTTTACAAACTATATAAAGATGACTTTTAGTGGCACCTACATTTTTTGTTTTTTTTGTCTAGAGGTATATTTGTGCCATGAGTTTTGCACTGTATATAGAACACAGCATCTGTGCTTTATAGTGAGAATAAAAATGCTACAATGACACAACATATAAATTCCAAAGTTGCTTGCTCCTGACCTGTCAAAATAGATACCTTCTTTGCATCAATGTCAAAACAAAAATAAACAAAAAAAAAACCTCAGAAAAAAAAAACGTAGAGCCCATGCATTCAACAAATGCACAACTGGAAGCGCATCATCCTCAGTTTCCTCTGATGCGTATTAGGGTTGCCACGATTAGTCGACTAGTCACATTTACGTCGATTATCAAAATAGTCAGCGACTAATTTAATAATCAACATTATTATTTATTTTTTAAGCTTTATTTTTCTCTCAGAACTTCTGCTGGTCCTTCCGCTGCCTTTCTGTCCTTGACGTACATCTTTTACCCAAACAATATCATGGCTTGCCGGCAACGAAGCTCAAAAGTTTGGGAGCATTTTAACCAAATTAAAAAGAAAAAACATGCAATGCAAAATCTGCAAGAACAGAACTTGCCTTCCACAGCAGTACAACAGCAATGCAGGAGCATCTGAGAAGGAAACACATTGTGGCTGATTCTGACAAACCGAGAATCGTCTCGGTAAGCTAATTGGCTAGTTAGCTGCTAACATTAATGTCTATAGTGAGCTACTTCCTTCCTGTAAACGCAAACATTAACAGTAATGATTTCATTAGCCTTAGCACACACGTCTTCTGTAATGTTATAACTGATGTCATGCTTCAATAGGAAATGTGACAACGCCAATGTTTTATAATGCTACATTACAGTACAAAAAAGTATGTTCCTCAAAGTTGAATGAACTATCATCTTAATTGTCTTTATTTTTAGTTAGCACATACCTTAAACCCTTCAAGCTTGAAGCTAATGATGGTTATATCATAGCAGCTGCATGCTGGTGCGATGAGTCGCAATTTACGTAGGATCTGATTAGTTGACTAACTGCAAAAATAATCGGTGACTAGTCGATTATCAAAATAATCATTTGTGGCAGCACTAATACATACAACAATGTCAAAGTATTTTATGTTGTTTTGTAATCATCCAACTCAGTTTAAGCAGTGTATTTGCAACATGTTTTTATGTTTGCTCATGGTAGGGTGGGGACGCATATCATGCAAGTACACATATTATTTTGGGACGTTACCATAATGCCAGTCTTACCATTTGATTACAAATAATTGACTGATTGATATGAGGTTCACAACATCTCTGTAGCCCTATTGGCTGTAGAGATAACACTGAAAAATGAGAATGTTTGAACCAACTTAAAAAAGTGTTACAATTTGTAAAAACCTGAATGAATTAAGTTGTTTGAACTTAAGTCTGAAAGTTAAATCAACTCTAACTTACAAACTTAAGTTCAAACAACTTAATTCATTCAGGTTTTTAGAAATTGTAACACTTTTTAAGTTGGTTCAAATGTTCTCTTTTTTCAGTGTACTACGAAATGTATTTTTTGGAGTATGGTTTTGATGACCTTAACTTTTGGCCAAGCTGCTCCAAAAGTTAATAATTTACAGACACTCACCCATGGAATATTCTTACTACCTTTTGGTGAAAATATGCTTGCGTGTTTCTGTGCTAGTTTGGGTGCAGAACCCATAAACGATTACAATACTACACTACCACTGTTGCCTGTGAACCCCCAAAATGTGAATCAGCTGCAAATAGTGAATTATCTGCAAACCGTTAACTCCAAAATGTGAAAACTGAAAAAATATCTCCCAAAACATCTTTTTTTTTTTTTTTGCCAGGGGTCACTACAGCTGGTGAGGTGGGGAGGAGATCAGAGCAGTGCTTCCTGCAGCACTTATTTTAATTTTGTATGATATGATAAGTTAATTCCATGGTAGGAAACTGTATGGATATACAGTATGTATAATACTACATGTATGTATAATACTATCTTGCTTTCAGTATCATTTAATTAATTTAATATGTGTGACTTCCCAAGAAAAGAAGCTGGAACTATCTTGGAAGACTGACATTGAGAGGGTTGATACAAATCAATTCAATTTCAATTTATTCAATTTGTAGAGTGCCAACTCACGACAGTGTCGCCCCAAGGCTCTTCACATGAAACAACCCAAAAACAAATTAAAATGAATTAAAATATTAAAAAGTACAATTAAAAACACAATTAAAAGAATAAAAGAAATAATAAATACTAAAAGAAATAAAAAGCATAATAACAACAATAAAAAGCATAACAACAAATATGCTAACTAAATGAGCGAGAGAATAAATGCGCCTTCAATCTGGCTTTAAAAATTTTCACAAAATTTGACTGCCTTATAGACGCTGGAAGACTGGTCCACAGAAAGAGGGCACAATAAGAGAAAACTCTTTGACCCGCAGACTTTTTATTCACCCTAAGAACACAAAATAGTCCTGCATCCTGTGAGCAAGAAACTGGTGTATGTACAAAAAAATTCAATAAAAATACACATAGCTGGTCATATTATTTTCAGATGTTCCACTGCAAATGTGCAGACAATTACAAAGTAGGTTGCCAGCATTATTTCATTGCTAATTCTGAGCAAACAGTGGATTTTTATAACTTGAGGGATGACTGACCCTTTACTCTCCTTCATTATTTCCTAAATAAATTTAAATAAATACATTGGTGCAGTCCCACAAATAAAGCAAACATAAAAAGCGTGCCCAAACACTTGATTTATAACAATTTTTAGTATGACTAGGATTGTAATGAAATGAAGTTGTACTTTAATGCGATTTGTTCACAAACATATATTATGGCATGAAAATAGAAGATTGGACGCTCTGTTAAACAACTTTGAGGAAACTCTGTCTACTGCCTCTTTATGCACACGTCAAACTGAAAAAAAATGAATTGCTGCAGGATTCTTTAATTTTTGACCTTCACTGAGAATACAATTGAGTGTTTCTTCTTTACAAGCTTATTTTTGAGAATAAAAGTACACCTTATTCTGGATGGAACGCACACGTATCGAGACTGATATTTTAATGATAATCAAAAACATAGGCCCAGTGTTTCTATGACATCACAACGAACTCATATGTTTGTGCAGCACAAAGTAATTCAATACATGCTCTAGGCTAGAGTCCAGCTGCATAAAGCAACGCCTTTGGAGTTTCATTTCTAAAGTTTAAACAGAAATCTCGAAGTCCCACGGCAACATTTGCAGCTGCTTGAAATTGTGGAAGTGTGTACATGTAGGTGTGTGTACTTGCCGAACACAGTGTGCGTGGGTGAATGCATAAAGTGCCGCTGTTGTGGGAGCTACAGTAATTCAGTCATGCAGCAGTTCCAATGACTTCAAGCCAAATAATAAAAAAAGAAAAAGTCAGGGCCTATGTGGTAGGAGCAGGAGAAATTTGAACAGCAGTATGATGTCATCGGAACTGTTGTTGAGTTTTCCCAACTACAATTAAATCTGAGAGAGAAAGTGTAAGTGGAGGCGAGGAAAGAGGAAACTTGGCTCATGTAAGAGCAGCTTGAGTACAGCTGGAACAAGGGTCACGTCCACCGAGAGTGATTGAAAGAGGCTATTTCTGGGCCTGACCCTCGTTCACATACAATCATGCATCATCCACACCCTTTACTATCTTTGCTCATCCATCTCAGTGTGTCACAGCAGCGCCCAGTCGTACAGTCCCCATTCACATCCTTTGAATTTGCAGACTCATGTCTTATACTGACTGATGAGTGATTTGAGGTGGCTAAGAGTCTCAGTCTGCTCCATCATGGTGAGAATTGCAGAAGAAAATGGCTGCATCGCTTGTCGTCCCTTGATTGCTCGAGTGTGCGACTGTGCTGTAGTTGGAGTGTGCTCATGCTGCCGCAGGATGAGATGAGGGCGTGAACTGTGTCTAATACTGCTATTACGATACAGTCCCCTAAATCGTCGTTAAAGCAACCTACAAGTAAATGGACAGATGTTCAGTAAGTGATTCATGCAGAATCGCTTGTATCTACGGTTTCTGTGACCGTCTTGAGGGGTGCACTGTAAGTAGTACACAAGTATCATCAGAGGACATCACGTTATAGAAAAAGTTTCTTCCCACAAGCCATGGCAATGATCAACACTCTTTGATTAGTTTTAAATGTATCTTATTATTTTGTGGCTTTGTCGTTTTTATGGCATTTTTTATGTTCTTTTATGTCTTTTTATTGTTTGTGTATGTCTTGCTAGTGCACTTTTGAGCTCCTTGCACCATTTTTTCCAATGTGGTTTTAATACTGCAAATGGCAAATAAACTTGAACTTGAAAAGTATGGATGCAGGGCTTAAAATGTCAATGGGTACCAAAATTCACTATGGAATATGCACTGGTCAACCAAGCAAGAGTTGGAGCTATATCAATACACAACCTTAGATCTGATCCAAATTAAATGCACCTGTGTGTACACCAAACAACACTACCTGCAAGATCTGTTTCGAGCCGTATCTACAATTCACAAACATCGGGATGAAAGACAACTTTCAAGACATGAGCTTCTTACATTGGAAGGCATAACATGAGGGGGTAACATGAAGACACTGACCCAGGAATGCAGGTGAACTATACCTAGTCTACAGCATTCAGAGAAAAATTCACTCTAACTGCGCACACGGTTAGCGTCTCGGATGAGTAGGCGCCTGATGCCTCCCACCTGCTCGCCCAGCAATAAAAGGGGTACCTGACTAGTTCCAGTTTGGGGCTACAAAGAGGGTCAGCAAAGGAACTGGACACCCTACCTTATCATGCCATGGCGCAGCATATGTTTTACTATGACTGGTGCATCTCCAATGCTCGGAATCGAGAGTGGGACTTACCTACCTATAAAAAATGTAATTGAATAAAGTCTGAGTTGAATGAAGGTTTAAGTAAATTGCCTAAAATTTGCATTAAATCATTACATGTATCAGTTTATTATACAGTGACTACCATCTTAAATCTGCTGGTACTCAGAGAACAGAAAATACTTGTGTGCCTGTCCATTTATATCTTATAAAGCTTATGTTTGCAGATGAAAATGAAAACATATTGGCCATTTTGCACATTCAATGAATAGCAATTTCTTACAATTATGAGATTGTCACAACAATGTTAGATAAGCTATCCACTGAAGAAGGAGGGTGGAATTTGCAGGACTGCACCATGTTACTTTTTGTTCACGTATACTATCTCAAAGAGATACAAATTTTGACAAAACTTTGAAAGAGCTGGTCCTTAGTTCAAGGATTTTGCTTGTGACCTGGTTTATTTTCATTGTGACCTGTATATGTCTCAAAAATGATCTTTTAATCTCATTTCATTTCTTCAACTTTCCTTTTAGCTCATTCTTTAAAGGACATGTCGCACCGAAATATAACAATTTAGATTTAGGCTGTTAGTGACCATCTGATGATCCACCGGGATTACTTTGTGCACTTCTGTGACCAGTTTCAAAGTATATGGCATTCGCAACAAACAGCTACAAAGATGTCAGAAAACAAAGCACTTGTGAGTACTCGAGTGTTTCCGACAAGTGACGTCACAACTAGAAGCGTCCCAGCATGCACTTCAATGGAATGTAGCTGCTAACGTTAAGATGTGAGGCACAGATTAAGTTGACGTAAGTTTTATGTCATGTTATGATGACTCGTTTTTAAGTGCTAACTGTTAATTTTGATGTAGTCACGGTAAAAGCTGCAGGTCCAAGAAGGTTGATGTGCACCTGCAGCCACGAGTCATAAACGCAGCCTGTCAATAACCATCTCTGCTCCAGATTCAGCTTTGTGCATGATTAATTATGAGTGTTGTTATCAATAAAATCTAAAAAAATAATACATCTGCTGCAGGGGGAAAATGAGCATCTCATCAGCTGTGCAGCACACGTGCGCACACCCAGAGTGAGCTTCGCAGCACACATACACACATTCCAGCTCCAAATTCACTCTCTCAGTGTAAAAAATCTAGAAATCTAGCAACAAAAACACAAAAGGGGTAAAATCCTGAACATGCCAGACTCCCCGTCATGTTATGGATTAATTTCCAAATGTAAACTCCACGCGATCAAAGAAGCACGTGCGAGATCGCCGGCTGCACCTCTGCCTCTCTCTCAATTGTGGCACGTAAAATAACCTCCATTAACTCCTGGAAATAATGTATTCTGACTTTTTTTCCAGTGTAACAAATCCAGCTCTGTGTCCAGGCAGTCTGTTAAAAACAGTGTCAGATGTCCCAACATCCAATCCACATCACCTTCAGTAAACCAGCATCCACACAAACAGCGCGTCACCACACTTTAGGCTCAAAAATCCGACACTCTGAAAATGTTGAGAGTTTCAGAGTGAAGCGGGTCATCTCCTCTCTGTAAATCCTCTGTAAATCTGAGCCATCACATTCGAACAACAGCTCAGAAGCTTCATTTTTGGATGGAGCAGGTTCGTTTCCCTCTGCCTGTCAGTCATTGGGATGCTTCTGTTTTGCTAATAGGTGCGTCACAAGCTGGAAAATGCCGAGAATTGCCAAGTGAAACATTTTCCGGAAATTCACCTGCTAACGCTCAGAGTGAGAGGAATAAAATACATCACTAATTATTAGCATATGTGTGCAGAGACACAACCATGAGTACTTCTATGTTGTCTTGCTAACTGGGCTGTTAAAAAACGTGAGACATGTCCTGATTATGAGGCAACACTTTTGATGAATGCGCCACCCCACCTCATTCTAGGTTGCAAAAGTTAGTCAAACTCACTTGGGAACTTAATGTGGACAAATTCTATAACTTTTTTTAAAATCATGTTTACAGGGTGGCAGAAAAATGGAAGAACGGCTCAGACAATGATACTACTAAAGGACAAGGGGTGAAAAATGGGAAACCTGAAAGATGGTGGGGTTTTACAGATGGCACATTTGTTTTAAGATACAGCCTTCTGACTTCTCAGGAAGCGGCGCTCTCAGCTATTGTGTAGTGCACATTACAACTTGTTTCAGTTTACTTCTACGGGCTGGAACACCCAATCATATCCTTGCCAGCACCCTGTCCCTGACCTCTACTTCTCACTCATCGCGATAATGAGTAGGGGGAAGGGCTGAGCAGGTGGTGGCCTATGAACACATCCACACAGCCCACTGAGATATAAGGAAAGATACATGTCTTTGCTATTTGGTCTTCTGCCAGTTAAGTAGCCATAACTCATTTTCTCAAGTTGGCATCCAATGTGAAGAATTTCGAGCTACGCTGCTCAAACATGCATCTTTTTATCATCACTAACAGACATGGTGGAAGAAAACGAACAAGAAAAATGTCTGTGCAAAGACTTTAGTCCCCCAAGTGCTCAGTAAATCTTCACCAGACTTCAATCAGCCCCATACATCACATATAACTCCAAACAGAGAAGGTCAAATGTAAGTCATGCTGTGCAGTTTTCAGGTAGAGAACTAATTTGTTTTCTGTGAAGAAAACAAATGAGAGGACAGATTCAATCAAGCTGAAGAAATATGGACTCTGGATATTTATTTTTGGTTAATCCTTTGTTAGAGCCATGAATCCGACAGCACTATTTCTCACCTGTGCATCATTTTTAAAATCATTTTCAGAGCCTTTGTGCATCGCCACCTATTGTTTATTCGGAATAGTATATGCAGACAGGATAAAGTGTATCATTATATCCCTTTGGAGTATTTGCTTCCATCAGTTTTCACAGGAAACATCTGGAGCTAATACGTATAAGCGGCTGAGATGCTCAGCACCTGTTATTTTTCAGCAGGTTGAAACCTCCTCTGATGCATGAAAGACAAACAAAAACTACTCTCCAACTCAGGCGCATGTGTCTGGAGGATAAGATGCTACTGCTTTGACCTCCATGAGATTGGGGTCAGTGAGCTGCATGAGCATCGGTCCTCTGTTGCCATTTTTGAATGAGATGCTCCTGCTCGACTAACGCTTTCACTATGTGTCACATGTTGTCTGCTTTGGAGAATTTGCTCTGAGTTTGGGGAAATAAAATGGCAACCATGGTTTGTTTTTGTTTTTCCCAGAAAGACAGTTCTTGTTTTATATGAACAGATATACCTGCAGGCAGAAAATTAGTAACACTGAAATGGTAGATAGAGTCTCTTACTTTTATGTGACGTGACGTGAAACCAAATGAAAGATGATGTTACACGGGAATCAATGTTCAGACTGACTGTATTCAAATGTTTAAAACTGGGTAAGTCTTATGGCCATATTTACATATGATAGAAGGTGTTGACAAAGCACATTTGACTGGATACATGATATATAGTTGTATAGATGCCACTGAGTACTGGTGGCATTTTTAAAGGTATCACATTTTACAGGGTAAGAATACAAAGAAATCTGGCAATATGTTCATACACACACACACACACACACACACACACACTCACCTTCAACCGCTTAGTCCAATCAAGGGTCGTGGGGGGCTGGAGCCTATCCCAACAGTCATAGAGCACGTGGCAGGGTACACCCAGGACAGGACGCCACTCTGTCGCAGGGCCACAAACAGACAAACACATTCACACCCACGGACAATTTAAAGATCCCAATCCATCTAACCCACATGTCTTTGAATGTGGGAGGAAACCGGAGCACCCAGAGGAAACCCACGCAAACACGGGGAGAACATGCAAACTCCACACACAAAGGCCACAGGTGGGAATTGAATTCATGACCTTCTCGCTGAGGGCAACAGTGCTAACCACTAAGCCACCGGGCTGCCGGCAATATGTTCATGAAAAAAGTAATTGTTTACACATATATTTAGATCAGGTCAGGTCAGAACTGGGAGCATTCCCTATTGCCATGCATCGCAGTCTCCACCACACTACAGAACCTGCCTTGGAGACTGGCTGGCAACCACTCAGGCAGATAGCTGTCCATCCCCACCTCTCGAAAGGAGGTGGGGGTGGATGAGAATCTATCTGCTGCAGGCATCTGAAACGTGTGCTCCCTTGGCACAGTTGAAGTTCTCAACAGTGAAACCCCCATGTGTGGAATCATACCCAAAGAAATGCATGGCATAGCCAAAAAGGCCTTGTTAACGTTCAATCACAATGCAAATGGTACTCTGTATCTCAGTCTGCCTAATTAATCATTTGAACAACACACAGTCTTCCAAGAGCACACAAGGATCCTCCAAAGAGCTCAAATACTAAAGACTCTAGGGGTGACGGAAAAAAATCGATTCACGTCCGAATCGCGATTCTTATTTATTCCGATCCTGAATCGATCCAAAATGTCCAAGAATCGATTTTTAAAAAGCATTTTTTTAAACATTTTCTTGCTTACACACTGTGTGTACTGTTTGTCAGGCAACGGCTTCCGTACTACAGCGTCCTGTGAGGGGAGGGTCCGGCGTGCTTCAACATTCGTGAGCTGCAGCTTAGGATGGCGGACAAAGAGCTAATTCAGCCAGCACCGTCTTTGCCGAAGGCAAATGTTTGAGCACATTTTGGATTTTATTATTTGCTGCATAAGAAGGAGCTTGACATGACTTATGCAGTGTGCAAAATCTGCAAAATGAAAGTCAAGTACTTCGGAAACACTTCAAATCCACAAGCCCACACAGCTAAAAGAGGGGAGCAGCGGTCTCTGCCGACTACTGACCAGCACTTCGCTAAACTGCCAGTCAGCTCTGAACAAGCAAAGCAGATAAGTAAATTTACATCTAGAATCACTTGATTAACCTTGTAAAGCTGCATTTTCTTAAACATAAACATTTTTAAGTAATATAACTATTTCTCAGAGCTCACCCCAAGAATCGGAATCGAATTGAATCGTGAGTTGTTGTACGATTCACATTCCTAAAAACGTTTGTTTTCCTGCAGAGGTATCAGCATCGCCGAACACCTCTCTCCAGCAACCTCAAGACTCATAACCTTTCTTGATTTGAAAGCCCAAGGACCCAGACACATAAACGTCACTGTCAAGATGAGTGGATCTCTACAAGTTTGACACTTTTAACTAGTGGTGTCAAGGATCATAGCTGAACCATGGTCAGTATGGACCGCCCTTCACGATTCGGCATGCATATGATCTGTGAAGTAACTGCAATGTTTATATCATAGTGTTTAGTATAGGTTTATCATTACGCTGTCTTATTTTTAAAGTAATAACTGTGTAAAACTTAATGCAGATGTGAGTGAAATCAAATTGTGAGCTGATTGTGAGCAAGGGGGAAAAGCTGCATGAATGCACGTGAATGGAGCATAATATAAACAGAGACAGCCTCTGCTGACCTGCGCCGTTCGAGTCAGCTTGTGAAGCCGGATGCATGTTGTGTTCAAGCACTGCAATAATTAATATCAGATGAGAACATCACTTTTGTTTTGAGAAAGAGCACAAATGTGTTTGGGTGAGTTTCCACACTCTAAGAAAACTAGATATAAATGACACAGTAGGGACTGACTACTCGATTACGTAATAAACATGTCTAACGCACGGCTGTCACACTTGTTTATTCTCTGGTGATGTGTGCAGTGAGTGTCACTTGGGGGAAGACGGAATTCGTTTCATGAAATTGGGGCTGCTGCACCTAGTAGGGGTCTGGGGGACCTCCCACAGTAAATTTTTAAATATTCCATGCAATTTGGTGCAATGTGGTGCAATTACCAAGCTAAATGCGAGCTATTTCTTGCTCCTATTTTAGTCATGAAAAGCATATTTTCTCATATTGGAAAGATGACAGAATTATAATACACAGTCTGTCACATGGATTAGAATACGGTGTTATTACTATTTCATAAAACCACATATTTGCATTGGACTGTTACTATTTTCTCTCTACATTTATCTAAACATTTGACTTCAGCAATTTGTGCTTTTATAACAACTTAAAATAAGCAAAAATTTAAATTTGATAAAAGTAAAATTGTACCTATTGTTCATTAAGTCCCCAGTATCACCTTTAGTTCTCAAGGGCCCTGATTTGGGTTTAAATTTGATTCTGATTCAATTCTATAAATGGGAACTACAATAACACAAATTCTTCCCTCCAGTGCTGACGTCAGCATTTCTGGGATCCTGACAGTTTATGTTGTGCAAAATGACACATAAATGTTTTTCACACCAATATTTGACTTTTAGAGTATGCTAAATGTTTAGCATATTGTCCACCAAATGAATATTTCATGCCCGTGTAACATAAGAAACCATAAAATGCAGATTTAGCAGGCTAGCTCAACAAACAAATGCATCCAGTTTGCATGGAAACAGTTTGAAGTAAATTATTCCCAAAGATAGATTTTGATTTGTGAGATAACTTTAATAATGTCAACTGTCAACAAAGTCCATCAAAAACATGACATAATAAGATCAAAGACTTCCTGGGAGTGAAAGATTTTCCATATAAACGATGATTTAAAAAAGTCGGATCAGCATTTTGGTCTTTTTTAATTCATTCCTGATGAACTTTAAATCGGCTCCCTGTAGCAGAACAACGTTTTCATCCATTTCGTTTGTAGTTTCAACACAATGCAGACTTCATGGGAAAATATGTAACACGTCTCTCATTTGCGACTGTGTGGATGAGTGGCAGAGCGTTACTTTTATCCTTCAATATCAGATTAGGGACGTGATAACGTGAGACTTAATAGCCACTGTAGTATCTCCAAACAATTTTACCAATACGAACATCATGAAATCAGACTATAGACTAAATCCGATGGCGCGAGGAAAATAAAAATAACGGAAACGTTTCCCACAGAAGTACAGTAGTGTTCAGAATAATAGTAGTGCTATTTGACTAAAACACAATAATCTGGGTTTTGAGTATATTTCTTATTGTTACATGGGAAACAAGGTACCAGTAGATTCAGTAGATTCTCACAAATCCAACAAGACCAAGCATTCATGATATGCACACTCTTAAGTCTATGACAGTGGGCTATTAGAAAAAAAAGTAGAAAAGGGGGTGTTCACAATAATAGTAGCATCTGCTCTTGACGCTACAAACTCAAAACTATTATGTTCAAACTGCTTTTTTAGCAATCCTGTGAATCACTAAACTAGTATTTAGTTGTATAACCACAGTTTTTCATGATTTCTTCACATCTGCAAGGCATTAATTTTGTTGGTTTGGAACCAAGATTTTGCTCGTTTACCAGTGTGCTTGGGGTCATTGTCTTGTTAAAACACCCATTTCAAGGGCATGTCCTCTTCAGCATAAGGCAACATGAACTCTTCAAGTATTTTGACATATCCAAACTGATCCATGATACCTGGTATGCGATATATAGGCCCAACACCAGTAGGAGAAACATGCCCATATCATGATGCTTGCACCACCATGCTTCACTGTCTTCACTGTGAACTGTCTTGAATTCAGAGTTTGGGGGTCATCTCACAAACTGTCTGTGGCCCTTGCACCAAAAAGAACAATTTTACTCTCATCAGTCCACAAAATATTCCTCCATTTCTCTTTAGGCCAGTTGATGTGTTCTTTGGCAAATTGTAATCTCTTCTGCACATGTCTTTTATTTAACAGAGGGACTTTGCGGGGGATTCTTGTAACTAAATTAGCTTCACACAGGCGTCTTCTAACTGTCACAGCACTTACAGGTAACTCCAGACTGTCTTTGATCATCCTGGAGCTGATCAATGGGTGAGCCTTTGTCATTCTGGTTATTCTTCTATCCATTTTGATGGTTGTTTTCCATTTTCCAACACGCGTCTCTGGTTTTTTGTTCATTTTAAAGCATTGGAGATCATTGTAGATGAACAGAGTATAGTTTTTTTGCACCTGCATATACGTTTTCCCCTCTCCAATTAACCTTTTATTCAACCTACGCTGTTCTTCTGAACAATGTCTTGAACATCCAATTTTCCTCAGGCTTTCAAAGAGAAAAGAATGTTCAACAGGTGCTGGCTTCATCCTTAAATAGGGGACACCTGATTCACACCTGTTTGTTCCACAAAATTGACTCACTGACTGAATGCCACACTACTATTATTGTGAACACCCCCTTTTCTACTTTTTTTTACTAATAGCCCAATTTCATAGCCTTAGGAGTGTGCATATCATGAATGCTTGGTCTTGTTGGATTTGTGAGAATCTACTGAATCTACTGGTACCTTGTTTCCCATGTAACAATAAGAAATATACTCAAAACCTGTGCCCAAAGCAGAGTAGATGGGGAAATGCCTCTCATACAAGCACAAAAAAAATTCTCATCCCACTGGTTTTGGATTTAATGTACAGTTCTTTTTTTATTCCTGTTTTGTTTTTTTCTTTTAAAATCTGCATGTGTCTATGTTTTGCACTTGCCAAAGCAGGTGACCTAAAGATGTGTGTCGTCCAAATGCATTTTTGACATGCCTCCGTGCCTGAGATCAATTTCAGAAAACTCCTTTTCCATACGATATTACTGATGTGTGTTCACGCAGGATTAATCATTTTACAGGCAGTAAAATTTGGCAGAATCTTTATTAACACAGGCGCACACAGTCTGTAAAAATGGTTGAAATGGTCTGCAACAATAATTTCTGAGGATCTGTGGTAACAATTAATTGACCCCATCCCACCATATTAACCATGTCCCATCCAAATACATTATGGAATATGGCATTTGTCAATTCTGTAAAATATATGTATTTGTATGTATTTATCAATGTATCAATGTATGTATTTATCATTGTATTCTACATACATTGTTCGCATGACAAGATTTTTATGGAGGTAACAGATGAAATGGAAATATTTCACAGCTTTGCTCGCTGACAACAATTCACAGTCATCAATAAGTAAAAAAAAAAAAATCAGACTTGTTTTTAACCAAGATGTTCTTGGTTAAAAACACCAGTAGGCCTCTACTGGTGGTTAGCTCTCACTGCGGTATTGTATCACTTCCTGTTCCGGAGCACAGCGGTGTTTTGCTGTATCTGTTAGCTGTTTAATCTGCGTAGTTAGATTGATCTAGATAACTAGATAACGATTTGTTTCACAGTGTAATCTTCACGTGCCTTAACTAAAGCACTCCTTCTGCTGAATCACCTCTAAATTATTTACACATTATTCACTTTGTGTGTTTTTAGGAATCCGCTAGCTTAGCGCAGGTACTAGCTCTTAGCCGGTTTAGCATGGTGGCTTCTCCTGTCTCTCCCGCACTTTTCTGCTCTGGGTGTGAAATGTTTAGTTATTCCTCGGCCTCCTTTAGCAGTAATGGTACTTGTAATAAGTGTAGCTTATCTGTAGCTTTGGAGGCCAGGCTGGGCGAATTGGAGACTCGGCTCCGTACCGTGGAAAATTCTACAGCTAACCAGGCCCCTGTAGTCGGTGCGGACCAAGGTAGCTTAGCCGCTGTTAGTTCCCTTCCAGCAGATCCCGAGCAGCCGGGAAAGCAGGCTGACTGGGTGACTGTGAGAAGGAAGCGTAGCCCTAAACAGAAGCCCTGTGTACACCGCCAACCCGTTCACATTTCTAACCGTTTTTCCCCACTCGGCGACACACCCGCCGAGGATCAAACTCTGGTTATTGGCGACTCTGTTTTGAGAAATGTGAAGTTAGCGACATCAGCAACCATAGTCAATTGTCTTCCGGGGGCCAGAGCAGGCGACAGTGAAGGAAATTTGAAACTGATGGCTAAGGCTAAGTGTAAATTTGGTAACATTGTAATTCACGTCAGCAGTAATGACACCCGGTTACGCCAATCGGAGGTCACTAAAATAAACGTTGAATCGGTGTGTGACTTTGCAAAAACAATGTCGGCTCTGTAGTTTTCTCTGGGCCCCTTCCCAATCGGACCGGGAGTGACATGTTTAGCCGCATGTTCTCCTTGAATTGCTGGCTGTCTGAGTGGTGTCCAAAAAATTAGGTGGGCTTCATAGATAATTGGCAAAGCTTCTGGGGAAAACCTGGTCTTGTTAGGAGAGATGGCATCCATCCCACTTTGGATGGAGCAGCTCTCATTTCTAGAAATCTGGCCAATTTTCTTAAATCCTCCAAACCGTGACTATCCAGGGTTGGGACCAGGAAGCAGAGTTGTAGTCTTACACACCTCTCTGCAGCTTCTCTCCCCCTGCCATCCCCCCAATACCCCATCCCCGTAGAGACGGTGCCTGCTCCCAGACCACCAACAACCAGCAAAAATCTATTTAAACATAAAAATTCAAAAAGAAAAAATAATATAGCACCTTCAACTGCACCACAGACTAAAACAGTTAAATGTGGTCTATTAAACATTAGGTCTCTCTCTTTTAAGTCATTGTTAGTAAATGATATAATAATTGATCAACATATTGATTTATTCTGCCTTACAGAAACCTGGTTACAGCAGGATGAATATGTTAGTTTAAATGAGTCAACACCCCTGAGTCACACTAACTGCCAGAACGCTCGTAGCACGGGCCGAAGCGGAGGATTAGCAGCAATCTTCCATTCCAGCTTATTAATTAATCAAAAACCCAGACAGAGCTTTAATTCATTTGAAAGCTTGACTCTTAGTCTTGTCCATCCAAATTGGAAGTCCCAAAAACAAGTTTTATTTGTTATCTATCGTCCACCTGGTCGTTACTGTGAATTTCTCTGTGAATTTTCAGACCTTTTGTCTGACTTAGTGCTTAGCTCAGATAAGATAATTATAGTGGGCGATTTTAACATCCACGCAGATGCTGAGAATGACAGCCTCAACACTGCATTTAATCTATTATTAGACTCAATTGGCTTTGCTCAAAATGTAAATGAGTCCACCCACCACTTTAATCATATCTTAGATCTTGTTCTGACTTATGGTATGGAAATTGAAGACTTAACAGTATTCCCTGAAAACTCCCTTCTGTCTGATCATTTCTTAATAACATTTACATTTACTCTGATGGACTACCCAGCAGTGGAGAATAAGTTTCATTACACTAGAAGTCTTTCAGAAAGCGCTGTAACTAGGTTTAAGGATATGATTCCTTCTTTATGTTCTCTAATGCCATATACCAACACAGTGCAGAGTAGCTACCTAAACTCTGTGAGTGAGATAGAGTATCTCGTCAATAGTTTTACATCCTCATTGAAGACAACTTTGGATGCTGTAGCTCCTCTGAAAAAATTAGAAAGGTCTTGTCTTTCATGCATTTATTTCGTCTAGGCTGGACTATTGTAATTCATTATCAGGTTGTCCTAAAGGTTCCCTGAAAAGCCTTCAGTTAATTCAAAATGCTGCAGCTAGAGTACTAACGGGGACTAGAAGGAGAGAGCATATCTCACCCATATTGGCCTCTCTTCATTGGCTTCCTGTTAATTCTAGAATAGAATTTAAAATTCTTCTTCTTACTTATAAGGTTTTGAATAATCAGGTCCCATCTTATCTTAGGGACCTCATAGTACCATATCACCCAATAGAGCGCTTCGCTCTCAGACTGCAGGCTTACTTGTAGTTCCTAGGGTTTTTAAGAGTAGAATGAGAGGCAGAGCCTTCAGCTTTCAGGCTCCTCTCCTGTGGAACCAGCTCCCAATTCGGATCAGGGAGACAGACACCCTCTCTACTTTCAAGATTAGGCTTAAAACTTTCCTTTTTGCTAAAGCTTATAGTTAGGGCTGGATCAGGTGACCCTGAACCATCCCTTAGTTATGCTGCTATGGACTTAGACTGCTGGGGGTTCCCATGATGCACTGAGTGTTTCTTTCTCTTTTTGCTCTGTATGCACCACTCTGCATTTAATCATTAGTGATTGATCTCTGCTCCCCTCCACAGCATGTCTTTTTCCTGCTTCTCTCCCTCAGCCCCAACCAGTCCCAGCAGAAGACTGCCCCTCCCTGTGCCTGGTTCTGCTGGAGGTTTCTTCCTGTTAAAAGGGAGTTTTTCCTTCCCACTGTCGCCAAGTGCTTGCTCACAGGGGGTCGTTTTGACCGTTGGGGTTTTTCCGTAATTATTGTATGGCTTTGCCTTGCAATATGGGGCACCTTGGGGCAACTGTTTGTTGTGATTTGGCGCTATATAAATAAAATTGATTTGATTTGATCAATAAGTAAAAAAAAAAAAAATCAGACTTGTTTTTAACCAAGATGTTCTTGAATGATTTGAAGACTATAGTATTCAAGCAATAAGAACAATAATCATATTAAAAGTAAGTGTTAAATGGAAGAGTCATGTCAGTCCAACAGCCGTGTTTGGGTACTGTTTGTGATTACACTACATACATTGTAGCCAGGCATGGTAAGGCGTGCACGCTCAGGCAAAGCATGTACTTAGTACCTAAATTGGTCAAATGAACTGGACTTTTGGGGGGAGCCAGGGGTCAAACATCAATCAATCAATCAATTTTATTTATATAGCGCCAAATCACAACAAACAATTTTCCCCAAGGCGCTTTATATTGTAAAGCAAGGCCATACAATAATTACGGAAAAACCCCAACGGTCAAAACGACCCCCTGTGAGCAAGCACTTGGCGACAGTGGGAAGGAAAAACTCCCTTTTAACAGGAAGAACCCTCCAGCAGAACCAGGCTCAGGGAGGGGCAGTCTTCTGCTGGGACTGGTTGGGGCTGAGGGAGAGAACCAGGAAAAAGACATGCTGTACTCGGACATACTTGGGCATGGTACAAGTAACGTAGTGTGAGTGTGCCCTTAGTAAGAATCCAGGAGAATCACAAACCCAGACACTCTGATCCCTCGTGCAACTTCATGTGCTGCAATTCGGATCATCCAGTGATCGTCCAAAACATCACACCATCGTCTGCAAACTTTTCAGAAAGCCTTTCCTCATTAACAAAGGCACCTAAGCTACTATTTTTCACATCCCTACTCAACACCCAGACAATGCAATCACTGAACAGAGAAGCAGCCATTATGCATCCCAACTGAAAACCAGAATTCACTGAGAATAAGTCAGAGATCCAGCCACTAATCGCCCAGCAATCACAGTATGATAAGATATGATTAAAAACTGTCCAAAGGACACAGTAAGATGAAAAACAGATTTTTATTCCACTTTAGTGAAATTGTAAGTCATTTTAAAAGGCTCTCAACATAATACAAGTATATTACTTCAAAATAAGTAAAACACCTTTTTCTTTGCTCTTGCAAAGGTTGTTTGTGTTATTTTAGGACAGTTTGTGTAGAGCCACAATACACAACTTTGTCTTTAACATTTCTAAGCCCTCCCAAAGCCAAGATCAGTCTCAATATCACACAACAGTTCACGTCGGCTTAACTTGTGTCTGATTTCATTTGTTATTTCGGCTACTATGGGAGCCACATTGTACTAACACCAACACTGGCAACCCATGGCCACAGCAAACTTTCCAAACCTTCTTGTACAGACACAGATTTAGGGATGCACTGATCCACTTTTTCACTTCCGATCTGATCCCGATACCTGAATTTGGATATCTACCAATATCGATACTTTTCCGATCCAATACCAAAGCTCTGTTTGCTTTAATATATATCATTATTGCTGATTTTATATGATTTTCTTAAAAGGAGACCCGAAAGTTCTTCTACGATTTGCCAGAAGGTGTATCTAAGATGGAAGTCTAGACTTGATGTTTTAGTGAAAGAATGAAGTACTTTCATTTTTTATAAAATTTTTTTCTTTACAAACTTTTATAGCCTTATTTTTATAGACTCAAAGAGAAAAGACAGCACTCTCTCTCTGTCTCTCTCCCTCTCGCTGTCTGTCTCTCTCCCTCTCTCTGTCTGTCTCTCAATTCAATTTAAATTGAAACATATGTTTACACTGTCGGAATAAAGGTTGGAGCAAAAACAAAAAAGTCCTCTCTCTCCCCTCTCTTGCTGTCTCTGTCTCTCTCTCCCTCCCTCTCTCTGACTCTCTCTCTCTCCCTCCCTCACTCTCTCTGTCTCTCTCCCTCACGTGCCGTTTTCCTGCTGAGCAAACATAAAGTCTTTCAACTGTAAAATAAACTCTAAATCTCTAAACGTATCATCAGCGGCGCTCACGCGAGTAACTCTGGGTACACACAAGGATTTTGGTTGAGTTTTTTCCCATGCAGCGGAAAAAAAGTGAATCTCTGTTCGGCTGTCCTCCTCAGCTGTGCTCTGAGTTGCTGTTAAAGCGTTTCACAACCTCGGGACGTTGAAGCGGCTGATTTTTCAGTAACAATTTTTTGGTATCAGAACCCGATACCGATCTGGGATCGGATCGGCCCCAAACCTACATAGATTTATAACTAATGTAAGTGAAACAAATGCATTGTTCCCTCTCCTTTTCTGTACCACTTTCTTCATTGCTCAAACAAGAGCAGACACTTAAGCCAAGGTGCATCAGGCACTTTATACACACATTGAATCTGCTCGTGGATTCTGTTTTTGTTCAAAATTTAAGGAGTACTTTCCTGGCCCATGCCCCTGCCCTACACCCAACTTCAGTTTGTAGATTTTTGAGGAATGGTTTTAAAACAAACCAACAACATTATACTGCAAAAACTCAATTCTTCTTTCTGTACCCTTTAATCCCATGTTTTTAAGTAGTCAAAGGTGGTAATGTGGCCCAATGTTGAGCTATTTAGGGATTTCATATATTGCATAAGGACATATGCCTGCCACGACAAATTTTGCTGGAAAATATATTGTCTGAGAAAATATCGTAATAATCGAAAATATAGCATTATTGATGACATTATTTTAAGACTAGTTTGTACCAATGATAGCGCTGTCACGGCAGATCCATGAGCTGTATGGACCATCCCCCACGGATCGGCACGCAGGTGAAACGCGGATCATTTGCAAAGTTTAATTAAGTGTGATTTTTGTGTCATAGTGGCTTCTTTTTAAAGTGATAACTGCATTTATTTTGATGTATTCTCTGCAAAAAAAAAATCACAGTGATCGGAGTGGCAGTGCATGCATGTCGTGAACACAGCCTGTGAAAAACTCCTCTGATTTCATCAAAAGCCACACTGATAGTGTAAATCCACTGTGCGTCCTATTGGTGACTAGATGAAAACTGATCAAGTCAGTTAAACTGATTCACGTGCATGCTTCTTCTGACGTTGTCTGCAAGCAGTCAACATTTGCTGCTACAGGGATCAACACAAAGTTCTGTGTTTTTTTTTTTTTTAAATACACAAACACACCGCTTAGCTTTAAATAGGTCTCAGGTAGGTCTTCAACAGTGTCTCTCTGCTTGATAGTGCGGACTTACGGAACCGATAACAACAATTAAAAATCGATTTCTCTTCTGTTATGCAGTGCACTCATAGACTGTGCAGGTATCGGTTCTTCTCGCTCATTCAACTTCAGTCCGGTGTCGCCGATTGAACAGTACCCCCCTAAAAATCTATCTGCCCTGCGTTCACTGCACATGCAACATTTCAGAGCGTCAGCTGCGGTTCACCGATTATCACCTCGTTTCTGCTTCAAACTGCACTCCAGTCATCATCTGTCTCAGCGACAGATACCTGAAGCTTTTATACAACAATTATTTCCACGTAAATTCAGCATTATTTCATAACAGAATACGGGGGAAGCGATCAGAGCGCAGAAGCACGTCTGAGTGTGACGTGCATTGCTGCTACGCCTACGTCATTTTGGACATCAGTACCAACTCACTGATTATCGCCTCATTTTCTGCTTAAAACTGACTTTAGAATGATTCAAGAGGTTTTACTTTGTCATCTGATGGTTAACAATCACATTATTCCCTTTGATCGCTTTGGGTGTAGAGAGTCAGTCTCAGATGTGCTGCTGTGGCCCAAAATGACGCATGCGGAGTGAAGGCAGAGTGGACCAATTTTTAGGGGGGGGCCGTTCGGTCGGCGACACTGGAATGTTCCCACACCAGAGCTGTGAAAATAGGTGCTGAAACCAAGTCCATGTACTCTTCAAAGCTTACTGACTTCAAAACCTTCTGCAGTCGATGTGACTGGCTGTTTACTGCAGTACGCTGTTCACTCGGTGTGTGTGTGTGTGTGTGTGTGTGTGTGTGTGTGTGTGTGTGTGTGTGTGTGTGTGTGTGTGTGTGTGTGTGTGTGTGTGTGTGTGTGTGTGTGTGTGTGTGTGTGTGTGTGTATATGGGCGGAGCTGAGCCCACAGTTCCCACCTTCTGCAGACAGCAGGCCAAGAGGGACAAAAGAAGCCGCGCAAGTTGCTGAATTGTTGGCAACAATAAATGCGTATGTAAAGGGCGATATATCGAGGCCCGCAAAATGATCGTGTTCATCTTTATATATCAAACAATAAGCGGATATATTGATTATCGTGACAGGAATACAAGGACACATTTTGACACTCGGCTACAATCACGGGAACAAACCTACTGACCCTTCAGTTAACAAACAAAGTACTCCGTTGACTCCATACTCACCCCAACTGGAAAAGCTCAGTTCTTCAGGACTACATTTCAACATGTCCGGCCTGTCTTTTCAGTATGGTGCTACCCTCGGTATGTTAATTCACTTCGCTTTGTCAGAGCCTCCATAGGGACACTGAAGGTATTCATCTACAGCAGCGTGCACAGCACAAGGAAATGTTATTATGACTAAAATTAACCCAAACTCTTACAATCACCTGAGCAGTATCACTAACCATCACTCTACCAATGACCAAAAACACTGTGAAAAAATTAATAAATGACTAAATAATAATAATAAACAACTAATGAAAACAAATAAAAAACAAGAGGTATAGATTTTCAGATCTTCACAGAAATATTATTTCTGAGCATACTGCTCACCCAAAGCAAAGTGCCCCTCTCACCTTACTCTAGTGATGTCAAAATGCATAGACAAAGCATCGTTATTTGCAAGTTAAACTGGTAGTAAAACCTTTGAACAGTAATGCACAAAAATCCGCACATATTTCACATATTCATCAGCCAGATGGCTGTGATCACATGACTAAAAACAACAGAGCTGATTTTCTGACTTTAACAAAAGAGACACAAATTTGTCTTATACTCATTATGCTGCGTTCACACCGGGCGCGACGCGAGCGACTGCAGCCACAGGTTGCCATGTAATCCCTATGTAAGGACGCGTTTTGGTGCCAAACCGCACAGCGCGACGCGACGGACGCGAGTGAAGCGATGCGAGTGAAGCGATGCGAGTGAAGCGATGCGAGTGAAACGATTTTGAGTGTTTTGCGCATTTGTGGTGCGATATTGCGTCGCGTCACGTCGCGTTGCCCTCCTCCCCAAGTTCAAAAATCTGAACTTTCTCGTCTTGTCGCGCCGCGATGACCAATCAGGGACTGAATATGTAGTGACGTGGAGATGTCTGGAGTTTGACTGAAGATGTGAACATGTCCTGTATCTGGTAACAGCCTGTGAGCAGGACTTATGTCTCTTTTGTCCTTTATTTCACAATCATGTTTTTGGAGCGAACAGCAGCACCACAGCAGCGGGGAGCGGAGTTTGTTTTTATTTTTATTTTACGTGCGCGCGCGAATCGTCCTGGAGATTATTTTACTTATTAACTACACAGCTGTATAATAAAACAAATGGTGACTGGTTTCTAAACACAATTATGACAGAGTTTTTGGAGCGAGCAGCAGCCCTACTTGCAGCAGCAGGAGCGGAGTTTCTTTGTATTTTTATTTTACGTGCGCGCGAGCGAATCGTCTGTAGAGAATATTTTATTAATTAACTACACAGATGTATAATAAAACAAATGGTGACTGGTTTCTAAACACAATTATGACAGAGTTTTTTGGGGGAACAGCCAGCTGCAGCAAGCAGTGGAGTTTCTTTTTTGTTTTTTTGTTTTTTTTGTTTTTTTTATTGTTTACATGTGCACGCGCGAACGGGACAGTTAATCCTCAGACTGGGTCCCGCAGAGGTGGAAGGACCGCTGAAAGCGGCTGTCACCCAGACACAGCTCCTGCAGCAAATAATGATACTCTCTGTATTGGGAGCTTTCCACAACAACTCGCTCCGTGTGATCAAGGTCTGTCATGTTAGCTTGACTGACAACCGGAGCCGGCGAGCGGAATGGAAGCTCCTCCTATTTGATAATGCACCGGGGCGAATTTTCGCAGCGAAAGTCCACCCAAGCAGAGCGACACACCGGGCGAAGGAGGCGCGTCCGTCACCTGCCGACCCACGCGAATTTGTAGCGTCTGATCGCGCCCGGTGTGAACGCGGCTTTATACTTATTCTATCCCAAACCTCCCAAACACTAAATGTGAAATGCGTGTTGTGCATGTGCACAGAAATTCGTCAAGATTTGCATGAAATATCATGCTTTAAGTTTTGACAACTTCAAGTGGAAATGCTCTTCTGTTGTTGTATCTGTTGTCTTTTGAAGTACGGTGTCTTCAGACGTGACTGCAGCATCAGGCACCTTTAACATCTGTGTGCATGTCTAGACACAATGAAGATGACATTCACTATGTTTGTCATAAGTGGATGATTAAAACTGACCACTTTTTCATTGGAAACCATATGAAAAGGACATGTAAATCTCTTCAGAAAGCATCACCTCTTTCAGTTGGATCATGAGTCAGGCAACTTCTCATAAGCCTTTACATTCACTGATGCTTAATTACGAAATGTTCATTCGTACCTGGGTAGAAGTCTTTGGATTTGGACAGCTTAATGGTGGCACCCGTCTCTTTCTGCAGTTGTACGATGGTCTGGCCGCCCTTGCCAATTATAGAGCCGGCTGCATAGCTGGGGATCAGCACCTTCAGGAAGTACTCACCCTCCTCTGGGGGGGAAGATACACACAGTGTGAAAAAGAGTTCCATTTCGTAAAGTGGCCCTGCACATCATTATATACACCATACTGGTACCCAAGCTTCCGCCCACCTGTACTCCACCTCCGTTAACAAGCACAGTTTCACTCAATGCACAGCTTTGACATATATATGTAGCAACGGAGAAAAAAATCTTGTGTTGCAATTTCTCTGGTGAAGGAAAGGATCCAGAAAGTGATTTTGTCTGTTGGGTAGGAGTCTTTGCAGCATTCAGTGCATTCACATTTTATCAGATTGGTGACATGTTCCGTGTTCTGTCCCAGATTTCTCATAGAGTAAATGATGACCTCCTTTCCAACTTGCAGAGGTCTAATTTTAACTGTTTTCAAGGAGTTTTTTGCAACCTCTGACAGAATACAAAGTCAACTCTGGTGTTACAAGTCATTCTGAATAAAATGAATGTGTGAAAACCAGGTAAATGTGAAGATTACAATATCCATTCATTTTCTATACTTGCTTACTCCAATTAAGGGGACATAGAGGGGCTGGAGCCTATCCCAGCAGTCATAGGGCATGGGGGGTACACCCTGGACAGGACACCAGTCTGTCACAGGGCCAATATATAAAGAGACAATCACATTCACACCAACATGCACACCTACGGTCAATTTAAAGTTTACAATTCACCTAATCTGCTTGTTTTTGTATGCGGGAGGAAGCCAGAGGAACCTGGAGCACCCACGCAAACACGGGAATAACATGCAAACTTCACACAGAAAGGCTCCAGCTGGGAAGGGATCTCATGACCATCGTGCTATGAGGCAACAGTGTTAACCACAAAGCCACTGTTCTGCCCAAGTATACAATGTGTGTTCTGACAAACTTACACACAGGGCACCGTATGTAAACACCCTAACTCATTATCCATGCAGTCCATGAATGCCAATTTGGTGAGATCTTTCATCACAAATAAAAGTTAACAGAGCACATGGGAATCAATCCCACAGATTTCTTGAAAGAGTATATTGCCAAAATGGTCTGAAGCTTCTATATTTGGGAAGGGGATTTTAAATAAAAACCCATTTCTCTGTCAGGAAAGTTTCATTCAATCCTTTCCTATTCAGAATTAATCATCATGAAGGTAGGCAAGAATATCCCAATCACACTGAGTGTTCCAAGCGTACAATAGGCAATCGACTACATACCGAGCTTGGACATTGTTGACCTGATTCCAATTAATCTGAACACGGCAACAATCCATCAAATTTATAGTATTTCTGGATCTGGAGACGCTCTGGCTCTCCAACAAATATTGATGACATCATGATAAACACTTGACAAATGGGTATTCTTACGACATAAACACACCAAAATAATCGTTGCACGATCACTTCGATGACATCATGTCAATTCTTTTCAGCTGCCTCGAGGATGAGATCATTTGCGCAAGCAGGGATGTAAAAAGGAAATGCCCATCACAGTATGACAACACTTCTAATACAACCTAATTTCAAAATGGTAGGCTTCATTTTCAAAGTGGATGTCAAACACAGAGAGTCCGTCATCCTGTCGGCAAAGGGCATCGAATTGTGGGGACTTGTGCAACACGATGGATGGACAGAGGTGGATACCCCTGCCACCGGGAACAACCTGTTGCCTCACTAATACATTCATTAGATTCTGATTTGAATGAACATGGCACTGTGACATGAAGGAATTTCACAGCCTACATGTTATCACTTCTCCTTATTGCATTAATATGCCACTCGTGTTCCATTCAGGCACAATCCTGTTTTTGTGCACAGAACCCAGAACTAATGGCTCTGACAAATTTGTTGTTAATGAAATTTCACTTTTAATTTCCATTAATTATCTGTTGTTGTGGGATATATTCAAGACTTAAATGTCGAAAGCTAGCAAATACTTCATATTAATACCAGGCTAATATGTAATTTTTCAAAAAACACAAGCAAAATAAGGATCAAAACACAACAAATATTACAAACCTAGCTGCAGTAACCATTTCTGATCCTTAGATTTTTAATACTACATTGCTGTCATCGCCCCAATTTTCCTTGCAGTGAAGAACATCAAAATGACCTTGATAAAAAATGAAGATCATTCAATAGTAACATGGATTTCTAACAGCTTTTAAACTCTTATCGCTACACTTAATGCTGTAGCTTCTCAAATAATTTAATTTTAAGGATGCTAATTGCAGAATCTCAAACATCCAAAGACCTGTTGTGGACAGACCAGCCCAAAATCCACTGCGTAACTTTCTGTTTACCATAGTAAACCAAGCAGGGAGGAAGCCACAAAGATTCCCTCCTGTAGTCTCACAACCATATTTGCTGTCATTTGTCAATAATTAATTCTGTCCAAGTGTCTGAGATCACAGTAACAGGTTTTAATGGTGACATGTGGTAGAGTAAACATGGCAATCTGTTGCTGCAATCCACCAGGGAAAGGGAGCAGTGGGGCACATAGGGAAGCTGAGCCAGTGGGGTGTTAGTTCAAACCCCTGCTTGCAGTACTAGAAGAATGGCTTGGAGGAGAGACACAGAAACAGAGCCAAATGTGTTTAGTTAAGTCACTCAAGGGGGGTGGGTCAGGAGGAAATGCCTTGTGACTGTCCTCCCTCCTTCTCACTACCCCTCCAAGTACCCATTCTGCATTTCAATGGACTAACCTGCTGATGACAGCCAGCAAGGACGGTGGAGCAAAAACTACCAATAATGAAGAAATTATCTTCAGATGAATGAAATGGTATGTAGTTTAGCACAATGGATAAATTCAACAAGTCAGACAAAAGGAGTATGGGGCTTACCCATTCTGAGATCTGCTCGTCCAAGTCCTCCGTCAGATCGCCATCAATGCCGGTGCACAATCTCTGAAGCGTATCGTAACGTTAGCCTAGGCATAGGTGCAATTGTAATGTTGAGGAATGCAGCCAGTCGCCCGTTTTCACCGTGGTCTAATTCATCAGTGGGCGCAGAAAAAGAGATTTCACCGCAGCATCCGAGCCATGCTTGCAGCTGGCCAGAGCCTCAATTGTCTGAGAAAATGCTAATGCAGGCTCTCAGTGTTTTCAGTGAAAGACGGCACGCATTGTTCGAGCCTGCATCGGTTTGAAGGTGGTGGTGGGGGGGTGGGGGGGGTCTTCCCTGCCGCATCACCCTTTTCACTGCTCTCATCCATATTCATCGAGTGGCCTGTCCGTCTGCGGCAGCATGGAGGATCGACAACTCGCTTGGCCAATCCGTAGCTTCTTCCATCCACTACGTCATGTCCCCACCTCTCAATGCCGGTCCCAAAAAATTGAATTTTCTTCCCTACTCCGCCTCTTTTGACGCAGCACTATAAAGTACGGTAGTCCATTCACTCACTTTTTTAGTGGAAAGTGACAAAGCTGAAGTGGCTGAGGGTGCAGGCGTGAGCGGTGAATGGGGATGCGTTTTGAGTGACCTTCAGCGGTGGGTGAAAAGGTGTATTGATAACATGAGCAGATGATGAAGGAGGTGGAGGAGGAGTGATCTGAAACAGCGTGCCTTACGCCACATGCCCTCCTCCTTTCTCCCACCCCCAATCCCTTAGACGGCCATGTTTGAGAGGGCGGAGGGGCTCATCAACCATTGCAAATGGCAGTGCCGCAGAATGGTGGAGGGGGGTGATGAAGCCAATCACTACGCCTATAAATCTTACACCGAGAGGCATTTTATGGGAGTGTATGTGTGCAAAGACTGCAATGTGCAAGACGTGTCTGTGTGCAGAAACGGCGGGTCCACCTACATTTAGTAACACTTTCCAGGAAACCCATAAAAACAGAACTCCTTTTCTCTTTGGCTGCTGATTAGTTTCATCCACGTATCAGACGCTACCGCTGTGGCCTGTTTGGTTTCGAATCGAGTGCCTTCCAGAAAATTCTACCATTTACAGAAAGATGCTGTAGAAAACAGACACAGTCTCCCTGTAGACTCTGCTCCCTATCGCTGTCTTCCTTTCTATCGCTCGCTCTCATTTTCTCTTTCAATGCCACCTGGCAAATTCACAGTCCGCTCACGTCACATCACTCTGCAAGGGCACCTGTGTCCTTCCCACCAAAAATAATAATATTAAAAAAAACACAGCTCACATTCCTGTGCCAGACTTTCCATTAGCAACATTACAAGATCATACCTAATCGCTCAGCCACACAACCTTTGGAAGGCACACGCTTGCCAACAACATGGGCTCAGAGTATGGGTAATTAGAAAGTAACATTAATGAAAGATGTTCACTTTGAGGAGAGAAGGGCGATGCTGATAAAAGAAGAGTCATTTCCCCTCATTCAGTGCGGCTGAATTGTCCACAGCTCTAAATACGCATTGAGGGGCTCGGCTTTGAAAGAGCAGAGGCTTTGTTGTAACTGCCAGTCATGTTAATGATCAGTTTGGACGGAATAATGTGATCAATATCAGATGTAGTCAAGGGGTTTTTGATTATAGAGATGGCTGAGGATTATCAGGCTGTCTACCACAACTGTCAGATGAGCTGTGGCACTGCAATGTTACACACATGCAAATAACATGCAGTCTGAGGTAGAAAAATATTTACAAAATAAATCTGATTTTTGAAAGAGTGCCCCCCCAGAAAGTGTGTGCATGGCATTTAGAGTGTGTAGCACTTGCCACCCAACTCGCCACAAACACATCAAACAATGCCATGCAGTTGCCGCAACTCACCAGGGTGTGGCAAGACAACTCACTGCACAGTCTCCCCTTAACTCGCCACGGACACACCACCCCTGTGCCATCTATGTGACAGGCTGGATTTGTTCAGAAACTCAAAATCCATGATAAAATGGAAGAAAACAAGGACAAAGTTGATGAAACACTAGCCAGGAAGCAGCAGACGACGTGCTACGTTAAACGCTACTGAATGCTGCACACACATGGGCAGTCGACGGTATGGGTGGCGAGTGCAGGTGCACACACCTTCTATGTGAGAGTAGCTTAACTGTGCATGTCACAAGAACACATGCAAGAAGATGCTGTCCTTGTGGTACAACTGTGGTACAAATTAATCTCAAAGCCCTGCAATCACAAATTAGATATCTATCAGAAGGAACAGTACATACACGTTTGTGTTTCCCATCAGTAAATCCATGTCTGGAGTTCTAATGGAAATGCTGTTTTGTTTTTAATAATGCTAAGTTGTAAATATACAGAAGACAGCAAAAAAATATAGGGCTTGCAGACATTTATAAGGAGACATAAACGTCCAGTTCAGTTTCAGGCTGCAGGATTTGATGAAAATGTCCTATTTCTGTTATTGTGGGAATACTGTGATTGCCAAATGTGACTGCAATATGACTATATAATTCAGTGGATTTTGTAATGTTACAGTCCAGTCCAATGCAATTCCATTTGTTCCGCAAATCTGATTGTTTACAAAATCCACAATCTGGATAAGATCCAGTGACGCGGACTGACCTGTCTCCCTGACTGATTGGTCCCCCTGCCTTCACTGCACATGTTATTTCTGAGCATCAGCACCGATTATCCGATTATGGCCTCTTTTCTGCTTAAAACTGCACTCCAGTCATCATCTATCTCAGCAACAGATCTCTGAAGCTTTTGTACAACAATCATTTCCACATAAATTCAGCATTATTTCACAATAAAGGGGGGGGGGGGCAATCACACTGCAACACGGCGTATCTGAGTCTGACTCACTAACTGTCTACACCTAAACCAATCAAAGGGAATGTGATTAATGTGGTGCTTTGTATGTTCATCCCATTTATGTTGCATTGCATTTAGAATGGAACAGAAACTTTATTGTCATTGCACATATATGCATACATACAATGAAACTTGTCCTCTGCATTTAACCCATCCTAATTACAGTTAGACACAGTCTAACCACTAGGAGCAGTGGGCAGCCACAGTCCAGTGCCTGGGGACCATTTCCAGATGTTCTCTGCCTTGGTCAGGGGCAGAGAAGCAGCATACCCTAAATAAGCATGTTTCAGCACGTAGTGCTGTGATAGCGCCATGATAACGCCAAGTTGGCGCACGTTTAGGCATGAGTTTGGTCCAAACCTCCAGCCTTCCCACACCTGGTCCCTTTAAAATATGGGTTTTCAATTCACACATTCACAGCAGCATTTAAAGATGTCACATTTTTTTAAATGCAGTCCAAAAATAGACGCTCTAGTCAGTCCTGCGATTGTGCACTGTGCGCCAGGCTGCTGTCCACCTGTATTGCACCAGACCAGCTAGAACTGAACCACGGGTTCCTGGAGAGCCGCCTCTGTGCTCCTCGCTGACACCACAGCTCGCTGAAAGGGGGAAGCTTTTGAAAATTCAAGCTAAAAATTGGTCATTCTAGGGGTACCCAAAGGGCAAAAGCCAGGTACAACAGCCCACGTCCCTTCATCATGTCCAAAAGGCTGGGGAAGTTTGTTGAGTGGGCAATCTCATTCTGGGTTAGCCAGTACAGTGAGGCAGTCGGAGTCCGTGAACATTTTTAAGTAAAGACTTAAAACCTATTTTTATTCTCTTTGTTATGAGTAGTTTTTATTTTATGTTTTATTCTTTTACTTCTGTTTTTAATTAGGTATTTGAAATTTTTTTTATTTATTTATTTTAATTTTTTTTATGTTGAACTGTTCTGTGTGACGCACCTTGAGACAGCTGTTGTTGTAATTTTGCGCTTTATAAGCTGATTAAATTGAAATTGAACAACATTTTATTGAGTCTTAAAGTAAATAAATATGAAATTGGTTACTGGATCCTTAAACTCTGGACATAATAAACTTTACATGGTAGATCCTTGATCTCTGGACATAAACAGAAATAAAATCTGTTAGTTTTTGTCAAAAGCATTTCCTTTCAGACATTATTATTGGCATGAATGTCTTTCCATACCTATGAGCTGAGCTCTTGCAGCTGTGCTGCAGTTCAGGTTCATAAAGAATGCAGGACGTCTCATTTTGGGAGGAAAAAAACGTTTTAGTCGATTGCAGTTTATTGTCTGTATTGCAACGTTTGTAAGAGGTGTCATTTTATTTAAAGCGGTGATTCGTTTTGAAGTTATTAATTCTGAGCGGACTCTGTCTCAGCAGAGAGCCGCGCAGCATTTGAAGCTCGTTTCTCGACTGCAACAAGACAAGAGTCCCAGTTAGTGACTTTAATCCACACAAAAATGACTCATGATATTTTAATGGCTTTCAGAGGGCTTAAGAAGCAGACTTACGGCTTCTGAAGAGCAGCGAATCAAAGAGCCATGAGCCATTGAATTGAAGCATTGCTTCAATTCATGCTTCAAAAACTGGAGTCGCGCTGCAGAAACGATTGATTACAGACGCTGTACTGAAAATCGTAACAGTCAAAAATAAGCGTAACGGTCCAAAATTATAGCGTAACGGGCCATAACGCAAGTTTGCGCTAGCTAGAACCCTGATATATATATAGAGAGAGAGAGAGAGAGAGAGAGAGCGAGAGAGAGCGAGAGAGAGAGAGATACATATATATATATAACATATACAAGTTTGCATTTATAAGGGGGTTCATTACATCATCAACTGTTTTGAAATGATCCAGGTGATATTACCCCTCTGGTGTTAAATCATAATAAAACAAGTGAATGAACTATCACAGTGATTTGATGAATAAATAAAAAAAAAAACTTAAATGACAGCAAAAAATTAGTAAAAGTTACATTATTTTTGGGTTCCTTGTCCTTTTAACCTCTGCATCGCTTGCTGGCCTTTATTTTGGTGTTAAAATAGAAGATAATGAGAGTGAACTAATTGGACAATAGTTATAGCAACTTTGTCTGCCACCTAATGAGTATCAACACCTGCTGGATGGTTCAGGAATGTGGATGCACAACAAAATTGTGAATTCCATATTTAAAGGCAATGTTTGCAGCTTATAGTACCATGTTCAGGCTTAAAATTAAATTTTGTATTCTACACAGAAGTTGATTAATAAGCCATCTGGAGCACATTTCCCTCTGAGGAAAATATAGCCACTTGAAAATTAGATATTGGTTTCAAGTATTGCTTTTTCATCACCACATGATTAACTCTGCAGCATCCAGGTCTTACAAATACACAGGCTGTAATACAAGCATGCCCAGTGCATCCACAGGTCAGTAAAATGGGTGCAGTAAACTGGTAATCCCTTTATTAAAAACAGTTCTAACTAGAATGGCTAGAAGATTTTTACAATTTTTTTTGTGTCTGAAATGCAATTTCACAACATTTAACCATCTGTATCAGCTGGAAAAGGCTACAGCTGTTCATAGAAAAATATCTTAATGTCTCATAGAAGAAAGGACATCGTGTAAGATCTTCAGCATTTCTAGTACTGCTGAAGGAGGACATACGCAGGCTGAATCCTCTTGATGATGCTGACAGGAGCACAATGTTCTTTATGTTCTGTACAAATATTACATTTGTTAGGTGTAGTTATGTTCATCAATGAAGATGTAGTCATGCTGTTAAAGGCAGGATATGATGCTGCCATCACCAAGTGGGATGACACAGGCAGACAAAGCATATGGTGAAGAAACTGACAATTCTCCACAGACATCCAATCCACATAAAATTTTTCAATAAGTGGTCCCTGTGAGCGGCGATTCTTATCAAAAGCTGAAACAAGATGTGTAGTGGTTAACACGGCTGTCATCCTCGCTGCTGCTGCGCTGTATGAAATATTGCTGATGATTAACAAGTATGCAAACATGTTGGTGGTGTTTACTAATTACTCTCATTCCTTCTGCAAAATAAGAACTTGGGACCAAACAGCTAAAACAGCTTCCAGCTTTTCTCCCGACGTATGCACCTAGACCGAGTATCACAATGACAGTATTCCCAATTTTTTCCCAAAGTCTTGTTTGCAAGTACAGAGCTTTTAATTTGAATATACATGTTTTACACAGAGACTAATTATGGGTTTTTTGTGAACAAAATAGTAGCCTGCTTACTGATTATGTACATGTTAATGAGGATTCATAAACTAACTGGAGAAATTATCCATTGTTTATTCCCTGCAATTAGCACAGCATACAAAGGATTAAAGTGACTTTCACACCGAGTGCGCAATTGCGCCGCGCATCGCTCTAAAACCCATTATTTTCAAAGAGAACTGTCACACAAATGGAGCATCTTGGTGCAATGCACAAAAACCGAGCTTGCATGACGCTCTGCCGGGAGCGTGCACTGCCGCTTGACGTCAAACTCACTGTGGTCAAAGTTCAACATATTCCAACTTTTGCCTCTGCGCGCTGTGACATAGCTTTACACATCCAACAGAAACAAGGCATCAGGCCAAAACATGGAAGACAACAGAGTGCAGAAATATGTGCCAGAGGAACATCAGAACTGCTAATTTATGTACAGTAATCTTCTGAAGAAAATCCTTACAAATGATTTTTTTAAACCTCAAGCGAGGTCTAATTTTATTCCGAAAAAAGTTTTGTACCATGAATTTGTCAATATACTGGTCCTGCATTTGTTGATAGAATTTTTGCAAGGATCGGCCGATCCATGCGGCAAGTATAATTCAAACTTTTACGGGGTCACTTATGACCCCGGGAAGATCTATGAGATTTTTGACATTATAGATTCAGATGGTATTGTTATTTGCCAACGCTAATCATTATATTTTACTGTTTTACAAGGAAGCATGGTCAACAGATCCAGAATAGCAACATTTACAGCTGCGCAAGCATTGAGCCTGATTCTTGATGCCCAGAGTGAGGATGAAAAAGATGATGGACAAATATATTACAGAGTAAAATAAATATGAAGACCCCTAAAACAATCATTTATATAGAAGTATTCCAATATAAAGTCAATGGGGTCATAAATAACCCCACTCGGTCACTAAAATAGCTTGGTTGCTTAAGGGGTAAGCATAAATATTTATTAAAAACACAGGATTTGAAGTTTGGAAGTTTTGAAGTGCATCTGTATTTACAAGGTTCTCTGCACAGCAAATGTTGAAATGTTCCTGATGTGGGACAAGTGAAGAAATACATTTCTTAAAATATGAAGAAACACAAAACAGCGCTGTTATTTTCTTTAAGATATGATTACTAGATAGTTTAAAAAAAAAAAATTAAATTGGGAGTTATACAGTATAAAGTTGAGACTGTTCTTGTAGTCACAGCAGTAACAATTAAAAACTAGTGTGTAGATAAAGTAAAATAAAAAATAAAAAAGTAAAAATAAAACAAATATAAAAAAATTAAATAAAAAAATTTAAATAAAATTAAATCAAACAATTTACAAATATAAAACAGCTCGACTGAGTGAGATTCTGCAGCTAAAGGCTAAGCTAACATTAGCTGATAAAACTTGTGTTCAGTGGTGCACTCACATTTTATTTTCAGATTACTCACTCACCTCAGACAAATTTGCAGAAACTCTGTTGCTCATACTGAGTGAGTGTACATATATTCAAAAGTGAAGTATTTCAGATTGAGTGTATCTGCTCGATCACACCAGCTGCTCTCTCTCTCTCTCTCTCTGACTGGGTTTGTGGGTCTATGGACAAGCTGGCCACTTCAGCTCCACCCAGCCTCACTTCGAACAGTCGCTGAAAAAAGCTCCTCTCAGCAGGGTGATGTCCATCACTCATTCTTTTGGTTTTTGCTCCTAATCTTGTGGTTATGACTCGCACACTGAGTGTTTCGCTTTTTCTTGACGCTAATCCATGATGGCGATTGTTGTTCACCAGCCGCTCAAAAAGCCAGATAGTGATGAAGAAGTCTCCGCCCCCTCTGCACATCCAGACACGTTGTTGCTACATCCACTTATTCAAAAAACGCGAGCAGATGTGGCAGAATGATCAGTGAGTGAGTGGGTCTGTAAAATTTCCCAAAGTAATTCTGTAAAAACTACTGTGTATTCACTCTGAAATTTTGGGGTACTGCTGGATACAGGTGAGGACATCTTTTATGAGGCAAAATAAAACAAAGGCAGACAGGCTTATCAAGTTGCCTGTGTAGCACAATTGGCCACTCCCAATAATTCAAGTTGCCCATACATGGGAAGTAGGTCCATATAAATTATTTATTTGGTTATTTGGCTCTTGCTTGCCTCTACTGGTGGTTGGCTCTCACTGCGGTATTGTATCACTTCCTGTTCCGGAGCACAGCGGTGTTTTGCTGTATCTGTTAGCTGTTTCATCTGCGCAGTTAGATTGGCAGATTGATCTAGTTACCTAGATAACGATTTGCTTCACAGTGTAATCTTCACATGCCTTAACTAAAGCACTCCCTCTGCTGAATCACCTCTAAATTATTTACACATTATTCACTTTGTGTGTCTTTAGGAATCCGCTAGCTTAGCGCAGCTACTAGCTCTTAGCCGGTTTAGCATGGCGGCTTCTCCTGTCTCTCCCGCACTTTTCTGCTCTGGGTGTGAAATGTTTAGTTATTCCTCTGCCTCCTTTAGCAGTAATGGTACTTGTAATAAGTGTAGCTTATTCATAGCTTTGGAGGCCAGGCTGGGCGAATTGGAGACTCGGCTCCGCACCGTGGAAAATTCTACAGCTAGCCAGGCCCCTGTAGTCGGTGCGGACCAAGGTAGCTTAGCCGCCGTTAGTTAGTTTCCCACTGAAGGAAATTTGAAACTGCTGGCTAAGGCTAAGCGTAAATTTGGTAAGATTGTAATTCACGTCGGCAGTAATGACACCCGGTTACGCCAATCGGAGGTCACTAAAATCAACATTGAATCGGTGTGTAACTTTGCAAAAACAATGTCGGACTCTGTAGTTTTCTCTGGGCCCCTCCCCAATCGGACCGGGAGTGACATGTTTAGCCGCATGTTCTCCTTGAATTGCTGTCTGTCTGAGTGGTGTCCAAAAAATGAGGTGGGCTTCATAGATAATTGACAAAGCTTCTGGGGAAAACCTGGTCTTGTTAGGAGAGACGGCATCCATCCCACTTTGGATGGAGCAGCTCTCATTTCTAGAAATCTGGCCAATTTTCTTAAATCCTCCAAACCGTGACTATCCAGGGTTGGGACCAGGAAGCAGAGTTGTAGTCTTACACACCTCTCTGCAGCTTCTCTCCCCCTGCCATCTCCTCATTACCCCATCCCCGTAGAGACGGTGCCTGCTCCCAGACCACCAATAACCAGCAAAAATCTACTTAAGTATAAAAATTCAAAAAGAAAAAATAATATAGCACCTTCAACTGCACCACAGACTAAAACAGTTAAATGTGGTCTATTAAACATTAGGTCTCTCTCTTCTAAGTCCCTGTTAGTAAATGATATAATAATTGATCAACATATTGATTTATTCTGCCTTACAGAAACCTGGTTACAGCAGGATGAATATGTTAGTTTAAATGAGTCAACACCCCCGAGTCACACTAACTGCCAGAATGCTCGTAGCATGGGCCGAGGCGGAGGATTAGCAGCAATCTTCCATTCCAGCTTATTAATTAATCAAAAACCCAGACAGAGCTTTAATTCATTTGAAAGCTTGACTCTTAGTCTTGTCCATCCAAATTAGAAGTCCCAAAAAACAGTTTTATTTGTTATTATCTATCGTCCACCTGGTCGTTACTGTGAGTTTCTCTGTGAATTTTCAGACCTTTTGTCTGACTTAGTGCTTAGCTCAGATAAGATAATTATAGTGGGCAATTTTAACATCCACACAGATGCTGAGAATGACAGCCTCAACACTGCATTTAATCTATTATTAGACTCAATTGGCTTTGCTCAAAATGTAAATGAGTCCACCCACCACTTTAATCATATCTTAGATCTTGTTCTGACTTATGGTATGGAAATTGAAGACTTAACAGTATTCCCTGAAAACTCCCTTCTGTCTGATCATTTCTTAATAACATTTACATTTACTCTGATGGACTACCCAGCAGTGGGGAATAAGTTTCATTACACTAGAAGTCTTTCAGAAAGCGCTGTAACTAGGTTTAAGGATATGATTCCTTCTTTATGTTCTCTAATGCCATATACCAACACAGTGCAGAGTAGCTACCTAAACTCTGTAAGTGAGATAGAGTATCTCGTCAATAGTTTTACATCCTCATTGAAGACAACTTTGGATGCTGTAGCTCCTCTGAAAAAGAGAGCTTTAAATCAGAAGTGCCTGACTCCGTGGTATAACTCACAAACTCGCAGCTTAAAGCAGATAACCCGTAAGTTGGAGAGGAAATGGCGTCTCACTAATTTAGAAGATCTTCACTTAACCTGGAAAAAGAGTCTGTTGCTCTATAAAAAAAGCCCTCCGTAAAGCTAGGACATCTTACTACTCATCACTAATTGAAGAAAATAAGAACAACCCCAGGTTTCTTTTCAGCACTGTAGCCAGGCTGACAAAGAGTCAGAGCTCTATTGAGCCGAGTATTCCTTTAACTTTAACTAGTAATGACTTCATGACTATCTTTGCTAATAAAATTTTAACTATTAGAGAAAAAATTACACATAACCATCCCAAAGACGTATCGTTATCTTTGACTGCTTTCAGTGATGCCGGTATTTGGTTAGACTCTTTCTCTCAGATTGTTCTGTCTGAGTTATTTTCATTAGTTACTTCATCCAAACCATCAACATGTCTATTAGACCCCATTCCTACCAGACTGCTCAAGGAAGCCCTACCATTATTTAATGCTTCGATCTTAAATATGATCAATCTATCTTTATTAGTTGGCTATGTACCACAGGCTTTTAAGGTGGCAGTAATTAAACCATTACTTAAAAAGCCATCACTTGACCCAGCTAACTTAGCTAATTATAGGCCAATCTCCAACCTTCCTTTTCTCTCAAAAATTCTTGAAAGGGTAGTTGTAAAACAGCTAACTGATCATCTGCAGAGGAATGGTCTATTTGAAGAGTTTCAGTCAGGTTTTATAATTCATCATAGTACAGAAACAGCATTAGTGAAGGTTACAAATGATCTTCTTATGGCCTCAGACAGTGGACTCATCTCTGTGCTTGTTCTGTTAGACCTCAGTGCTGCTTTTGATACTGCTGACCATAAAATTTTATTACAGAGATTAGAGCATGCCATAGGTATTAAAGGCACTGCGCTGCGGTGGTTTGAATCATATTTATCTAATAGATTACAATTTGTTCATGTAAATGGGGAATCTTCTTCACAGACTAAGGTTAATTATGGAGTTCCACAAGGTTCTGTGCTAGGACCAATTTTATTCACTTTATACATGCTTCCCTTAGGCAGTATTATTAGACGGCATTGCTTAAATTTTCATTGTTACGCAGATGATACCCAGCTTTATCTATCCATGAAGCCAGAGGACACAAACCAATTAGCTAAACTGCAGGATTGTCTTACAGACATAAAGACATGGATGACCTCTAATTTCCTGCTTTTAAACTCAGATAAAACTGAAGTTATTGTACTTGGCCCCACAAATCTTAGAAACATGGTGTCTAACCAGATCCTTACTCTGGATGGCATTACCCTGACCTCTAGTAATACTGTGAGAAATCTTGGAGTCGTTTTTGATCAGGATATGTCATTCAAAGCGCATATTAAACAAATATGTAGGACTGCTTTTTTGCATTTACGCAATATCTCTAAAATTAGAAAGGTCTTGTCTCAGAGTGATGCTGAAAAACTAATTCATGCATTTATTTCCTCTAGGCTGGACTATTGTAATTCATTATTATCAGGTTGTCCTAAAAGGTCCCTGAAAAGCCTTCAGTTAATTCAAAATGCTGCAGCTAGAGTACTAACGGGGACTAGAAGGAGAGAGCATATCTCACCCATATTGGCCTCTCTTCATTGGCTTCCTGTTAATTCTAGAATAGAATTTAAAAATCTTCTTCTTACTTATAAGGTTTTGAATAATCAGGTCCCATCTTATCTTAGGGACGTCATAGTACCATATCACCCCAATATAGCGCTTCGCTCTCAGACTGCAGGCTTACTTGTAGTTCCTAGGGTTTGTAAGAGTAGAATGGGAGGCAGAGCCTTCAGCTTTCAGGCTCCTCTCCTGTGGAACCAGCTCCCAATTCAGATCAGGGAGACAGACACCCTCTCTACTTTTAAGATTAGGCTTAAAACTTTCCTTTTTGCTAAAGCTTATAGTTAGGGCTGGATCAGGTGACCCTGAACCATCCCTTAGTTATGCTGCTATAGACTTAGACTGCTGAGGGGTTCCCATGATGCACTGAGTGTTTCTTTCTCTTTTTGCTCCGTATGCACTACTCTGCATTTAATCATTAGTGATTGATCTCTGCTCCCCTCCACAGCATGTCTTTTTCCTGGTTCACTCCCTCAGCCCCAACCAGTCCCAGCAGAAGACTGCCCCTCCCTGAGCCTGGTTCTGCTGGAGGTTTCTTCCTGTTAAAATGGAGTTTTTCCTTCCCACTGTCGCCAAGTGCTTGCTCACAGGGGGTCGTTTTGATCGTTGGGGTTTTTCCGTAATTATTGTATGGCTTTGCCTTGCAATATGGGGCGCCTTGGGGCAACTGTTTGTTGTGATTTGGCGCTATATAAATAAAATTGATTGATTGATTGATAAAAGTCATAATTTGATATGGCTCATGGACCTAGAAGCGTATCACTTACATAGTGAGGAAATGTAAGTTATGATATTTTGGCTATGTGACACACTTCCTGGGCATGAAGCACCATGCAGATTGCTGAGGTCCACATCAACTGGAAAAAGCCAAGGGAACGCCCAACTTTCACCTGGCTGTGGCAGATAAATGGCTCCTTTTGACAGGTAGAGATTGGAGGTAGGACTGTCTATTTATCTCCCTGAGTGGTTGCCATTCAGGAACTAGAGTGGCTCCATTATGTAAAGGATGCAGTGATGCATGGCATCGTTGCATGCTCCTAAACGTGATCCATGTACCAGTTCCAAAAAATGTCAGGGGTTATCTATTAGTGGCGGAAGAGGGAGCAAGTCCATCACTCAGTAGTTTGAAACCTAACTGCTTTGATCTCAAAAGTTTGAAGTGATTCTTAATAATACGAGTAATTGAATGAGAATGCCTTTTCAAATTTAACAAACTAGTACATATAGTCTATTCACTCCTTTAACATTCCTGTCCCATTTCACATATTGTCCATCTTAAACAGTACTGTTTAACCCTACATTTACACACGTAATAAATTGGAATTTTTTGTTGTGTCACATTGCAGCAGATTGAATATTTTAAACAAGTGACATTTTCTAAGGCATAGAATACTAGTAATGCTCTATTCTCTGGCTTACCGCAGTCCAGGATCAGGGGTCTTCAATTGGTTCAGAATGCTGCTGCCAGACTTTTGACACGGAGCAGAAAGTTTGACCACATTACGCCAATCTTGGCGTCCCTGCACTGGCTTCCTGTTTCTGCAAGATCAGATTTTAAAGTACTGATTTTAGTTTATAAAATTGTTCATGGACTTGCACCTCCCTATCTGGCTGACTTGATAAGCCCCTATGTACCGGCTTGGGCCCTGCGTTCTCAGGGTGCAGAACTTCTGTGTGTTCCCAGGGTGAATAAAAAGTCTGCCGGTCACAGAGCTTTTTCCTATCGTGCCCCAGCTCTGTGGAACGATCTGCCGGCACACATTCGGCAGTCTGACACTGTGGAGACCTTTAAATCACGTTTAAAGACTCATTTATTTTCCGTTTTATCATTATTGTTATGATGTGTTTTTAATCTTGTATTCTTTTACTGCTGTTTTTCTTTTATGGTCGTTTTTATTGTTTTAAATTTTTAATTGTTTTTTATGTTGTGAAGCGCCTTGAGACGATTTTGTCGTGAATTGGCGCTATATAAATTAATAAATTTGAAATTTGAATACTAATGAATTATTGTTAATCAGACTTCTTGACGGGATTGAGCTGTACACCCCAAGTACCAATAGTTGAGACAGTCTAAAAGTTTGCATTACTACATCACAAAAAGGCTAATAGAGATACTAATAAGATACGGATATTTGACTTGTGCCACAACCTAGAAATTAAATTTCTTTGACAAGAATCTAGAGATTGTAAGTGGTGATGATTGTTTGTCCTACAAATGAAACAGGATGATTAAAAAAAATCTGCTTTACTTTATGTTTTGTGCACCTGGAGATTTGTCAGCCTACTTTACTACCAAACCAGAATGCCGCGCTTATTGTTATTATCATTTTATTATTATTATTACCTCAGCCAGCGTAATAATAGCCAAGGAGGATATATATATAGTAATGCACTGTCAGTGTGTGCACACATCAGTCACACTTGTGTTCTTGTGCCCATGATAACTTGAAAACACTGGATTTTCACCTAATTTGAACTGGACATCCAAAATGAGTGTATTTCATACAAATTTGAGTTTTAGCGTGATTGGGTTTCACCACAGGCGGTATTGGTTGTCACAAAGACCTTATGAGGCACATATCTCAGTGGATAAAGAGCTGGCCTGCACTGTCACCCTGGGTTTGATTCCCAATCATGCTACCTGTGTGTATTTGTACAAGACACCTAATCTGCATCGTCTCAGTCCACCCAGCTGTAAATGGGTACCAGCCTTGGCTGGGAAAGTATCCTGTGTAAAACTGCCATACATATACCTGCATATACTGGATTCGGGTGGACCAGCAAATTTTGTCCGTTATAATCTGGCCAAGTGGTTAATGCGCTTGGTTTCAGTTCAGAAGGTTCCAGGTTCAAATCCCACCCCTGCCACATTTCTCCATGTAATGTGGCAGGGGTGCCTTGGGGCAACTGTTTGTTGTGATTTGGCGCTATATAAATAAAATTGATTGATTGATTGATTGTAATGTGGAGTTGCGTCAGGAAGTGCATCCGGCATAAAACCTGTGCCAGTTCAATATGCAGATCCACCTTGGATTTGCTGTGGCGACCCCGAGTGCAAACAAGGGAGCAGCCGAAGGGACTTACTATAATCGAAATCCATTGTATATATAAAATGGCCAAAATCAGTTATACGATTTCTCACAGGAAGTACATGTTCTTGGCTCCTACAACAACTTAATTTCCTTCCAGGGATTAATAGACTAACCAACTTCAGGCAGAATGTTCAGGATATGAAATATCTTCAAGCCAACTGTTTAACATTTAATTTTGGAAGTGGCTATTCGCACGGCCGCCGTGTCCATAACTGTCATTTGGCTATTCATACGGCAAGACTCTGGTACGTATATTCGCACGGCAAGAGTCTGGTGGCAAAACTTAGAACTACTTATGGACGCGTTATGGACACGGTCGGCCTTTTGCCACCAGAGTCTTGCCGTGCGAATACTGAAATGAGAGTTATGGACATGGCTGAATAAAAAAAATCATCAAAATCGAAAAATATTAAAGGTGTTAAGACATCTTGAATGCAGTATGTTTGTTTATACAAGTAGTTCCAAGTTTTGCCACCAGTCTTGCCGTGCGAATAGTGAAATGTGGACATGGCCAAATAAATAATCATCAAAACCGAAAAGTATTAAAGGAGTTATGACATCTTGAATGAAGTATGTTTGTTTATACAAGTAGTTCCAAGTTTTACCACCAGAGTCTTGCCGTGCAAATAGCCAAATGAGAGTTATAGACACGGCCACCTTGCGAATAGCCACGGCCTTTAATTTTATATTCTCCCAATTTTATTGAAACGTTCTGTATTTTATTACCTGTCTGAAGAAGCACAGAAAACGTACCATGACCTTAAAACCATAATTTGTACCAAACCATGAGGGAGTACCACCGTTGTTGTACCCGTCCCCCCTTTTCTACACTCAGGTCTACCCACTCCAGATTTAGTTCATTGTTCTCTTCCATGAAACGCTGCTGTGACTCTGTAACCGTTAGTCAAAATCTTATGCAAATTAAGTGAACCAGATGAACAAACCTTTGACAAAGAAGACTCACATTTTAGATAACACCTCATCCTGCACTACTACACAGAGTATCAGGCTGTATATCAGTTTTGTCTTTTAAAGGCTTCCTCGCCAAAAAAGTCCTCTTTTCTTTAATTCAAACACTTCAAACCACCCAGATGTGCATCAACTCGGTGACAGGGTTCAAAACCCAAAGTGACCCGGGCTCAGGGGCACACGGACTTGTCATTTCGGTGTGAATATGAGGCCTATGAAGTAACAACCGCATACACCCCAGGAACGGCGTGGAAGTGCCAAGTGCACAGCAGGTGCTGCAACCTAAAAAGCTTTCATGCTGCAGAGGGTTTGTGTTGCATGCAGAGGATGGCAAGTACCAGAGCCGGTGCACGCGAAATCAAACAGATCGTCCGACTTCAAGCCGCGGAGGAGACCAGGAGGTGCAGGATCTCCCCTCTTACCTCCAATGTTGGTGCGTTTGGTACAGCCGGCCTCCTCAGCCGGGGTTTCCAACGGTCGCTTGCGGGAGTCCGCGTTGTCAGCCTCCATGTGGGGCTGCTGCAGGCTGTGGAGGTTCGGGTTCGAGTAGATCCCGTTGTGGTCCACCGCCGCCGCCGCGGCTGCAGCTGTTCCTCCACCACCACCGGCCATCATCATCTTTCCCACCGCCGAGCTGTAAATAAATTAGCGCTATTCTCCCTCAGTCCCGCGGCGCTCTCAAAAACCACGTACCCCGATATGAACCGCGATACGAACAAGTTTTTAGGGCTCCTCAAAAAAAAAAAAAAAAAAAAAATCAGACAACACCGGGACTGGGGGGGTGTCCTCGTCCCTCACTGAGCTAAATATAAAAATCCCATTGAGTGAAAGGCGCTGGAGCTCCGACTGCTTATTGTAACGTTGAGGCGCGAAAAACACGGCGAATTAAAATAAAGCAGTAAAACAAATCGCCATTAAAATGAAGGCGGCGCAGGAACAAAAATGTTATGGAGTCTTCACGCCATGTTTCCCGAGGAAGTCTTCAGTGTGTTAAGTGCAGCTGTTATTTTGTTGTCTTTGTAGTGCATCGGGGGGGGAATATATAGTTGCGGAGGTCCACAGAGGACCACAGTGCCACTGACCGGCCGAACGACGAGGCCAGCGAAAACAAATCCACAGGCATCCAGTCCCAAGAGCACGGCCTTTGAATTTTTATTTATTTTAATAATTCATTTGACCGTGAACTATAGTTTTAAACTGAACATTGGTGGCATGTAACTGCAAGAAACTACTTTCATTCTCGAGTACTTGGTCATTCAAATTCAATTCAAATCGAAAAAAAATGACCATCAAAATTTCTCGAAATATCTTTATACGTCCAAAATTGTATTTTAACAGTCAAACCTGTTCTTTAAAAAAAAAAAAAAAACAGTTTAAATTATCGCTGATTTTTAACTGTTAAAAATGTATTTATCTTTATATTTTATTTATCTATCTAATTCAAATTATTGACAACAGTCTAACCTGCTTTTAAATGGAATTTTTTTTTTTTTTTTTTTTTTTTTTTTTTACAGTTTGGATCTGTTGATGCTGTGAAAAATCAGTTATTTCAAAGCAGTGTTAAAATTTTAATGGTGTCAGTCTATAACCGGTTACTCATTAAAACCCACATTAAAAACCTAATTAAACCTGATTACTTTTAATGGTTCACAGCCATTTAGAGCCAACTAAAAGTTTAAAAGATATTTCAATTCGTTTGACAGCTTCTTAAATTAACCCAGGCTTGCTTTACAACCCTTTAAAATCTTTTTATTTTTAAAAAATATGATCTCAAGCCAGATTAAAATCAGTTTAAAACATTTTAAACTTGAAGTCTCACACTCACACACACACACACATATATTAGTCAATCTACTTTTCTGTGAAACTGTTTAAGACCATGTGAGATTTTTTTAAATTATAGTTAGCTGAAGTACTAAACAGTACTTGATGATGGAAATAGTTGTTAAATTTAGTTCAAGAGGAAAAGCACTGAAGGCTGTAAGACTCCATACACACACACACACACACACACACAAATTAGTTCATTTACAGGTACATTCTAATAACTGCAACATGCATTTCCAAAATACATGGTGTAACAACACAGGAACAAAATACCAAATGCACAGAAGCATAAAGAGCAACAGCTTGTGGATCCAAAGCTTAATTTATTATCTCAAAGGATTCAAAAGAATTTTTATTGTCATATGCACAAAGGAACATGTTCCCTGCACAATGAAATGTGTTTACTGCATTTAACCCATCCTAATTGCCAGTTAGGAGCAGAAGTCGCCTTTAGGCGCCCGGGGAGCAGCTCCAGATGTATATCCTGCCTTAGGTCAACAGCAGGGCTGAGCAAACCATGACTGGCCTCATGACGACACACATAACACAACACACATAAGCCGGCCCGGTACATGAACACATATAAAAAGCACACACAACGTAAAATCTGTAGACTTGTTTCTCCTCTTTAGTTGCATTGGATTAACTCTTTGTTAAACAGGAACATATTAAATGTTTATGATCCAAATGTGGATCCAGGGATGATCACTTTGTTTAACAACTGATGGTATTATTTTTTATTATTATTTGTTAAAACCACAAACCAAGTAAATACACTCAACAAAAATATAAACGCAACACTTTTGGTTTTGCTCCCATTTTGTATGAGATGAACTCAAAGATCTAAAACTTTTTCCACATATACAATATCACCATTTCCCTCAAATATTGTTCATAAACCAGTCTAAATCTGTGATAGTGAGCACTTCTCCTTTGCTGAGATAATCCATCCCACCTCACAGGTGTGCCATACCAAGATGCTGATTAGACACCATGATTAGTGCACAGGTGTGCCTTAGACTGCCCAAAACCAAAAGTGTTGCATTTATATTTTTGTTGAGTGTAAATCAAATTAGATGGCATGTGGGCTGCACAGTTACCTTCAAATGAAATTTAGTTTAGAATGCTACAGAACTGGAGGCTCTTGAGCCCTTGAACGAGATATAGGTACAGGTGCAACTCAAAAAATAGAATATCATGAAAAAGGTCAATATTTTTTGTCAGGTATTTTAGAAAGTTAAAATTTTATATATTCTGGACTCATTCCATATAAACTAAATTGTTTAAAAATGTATTTTTTTTTTCTTCATTTTAATTTGGGTAATTATGGCCTACAGCTTCAAACAATAGAAAATGTGTATCTGGAAATATTGGAGTATTTCAGAAAATCAGTTCAACAAAAGGATTTATAAGACAGAATTGTGGCATTGCGCAGGTGTTATGGAAGGCCAGTTTGCTTTGATAGTGGTCTTCAGTTCATCTGTTTTGCTGGATTTGGTGTATCTCATCTTTCTCTTGACAATATCCCATAAAGAATCTGTGAGGTATTGCCCATAGGGTCAATCAAGTACAGTAATACAGTGGTCAGCAAAGCAGGTCCTTGTCAAGTAGTTTTGCACTGTGGGCAGGTGTCAAATGGTGCAGGGAAAGGAAATAAACATCTCCATAAAGCTTGCCAGCAGATAGAAGCATGAAGTGCTCTAAAATCCTCTGGTAGACAGCTGTGTTGACTTTGGACTTGATAAAATACTCTGGATGAACACCAGCAGATGATGTAGCACTACAAATCATCACTGACTGTGGAAACTTCACACTTGACATTGAGCAACTTTGATTCTGTGACTCTCCACTGTTCCTCCACTCTGGAACCTTGATTTTCAAATGAAATGCAAAATGTACTTTAATCTGAAAAGAAGACTTTGGACCAATGAACAACAGCCCATTTTTTTTTCTCCTTAGCCCAGGTAAGATGCTACAGACACTGTCTCTAGTTTAGGAGTGGCTTGACACTAGGAATGCAACACTTGCAGCCCATTTCCTGGACAAGTCTGTGCTTGGTGGCTCTTGACACACTGACTCCAACCTCGGTCCACTCCTTGTAAAACTCCCCCAAGTTCTTGAATTAGCTTTGTTTGACAATTTTCTCAAGGCTACAGTCATCCCTGTTGCTTGTGCATCTTTTCCAACCACCTTTCCCTTCCAGTCAACTTTCCATGAATATGCTTTGATACAGCACTCTGCAAACAACCAGCCCTTTCAGTAACGACGTTCTTTGACTTACGCTCCTTGTGGAAGGTGTCAGTCAATATGTGTCTTATGGACAACTGTCAAGTCAGCATTCTTACCCATGATTGTGGTTGTGTGTACTGAAATATTGTAATATTTTGAAATAGATTTTCTACTTTATTTATTTATTTATTTTTGCAGCTATAGGATTTAATTCTCACTATTAATCTGACAAAAAATGCTTGAAGCATTTACTTGTAATGACTGTAGAATAAACTTCATTTTCTGAAATACCTGACAAAACTTTTTCTTGAAATTCTAATTTTCTGACATGCACTTGTATGTTGTAATGTGTGGTAATCCCATTTCCTTTGTTTTCTTTTTTAAAATTGTTTATTGCATCCACTCTGTACGAGGTCACAAGACAGCTCATTACTGCTTGGGCTGTACATTGGGCTCTGGCAATGAAACGTACTACATACATGTCCTGGATAGAGGATGTGACATCTCATTCTCTCTATGTAATTTAAAGTAAAAAAACAAAAAAAAAAATCGAGAATATCCTCCTTGTGCACATTTTTTCATACATGTTTATTAAACACTTCAGTCTTAACCATGATGGTCTGTGATGAGGTGATGGTCTGGAGGTTAGTGGTGATCAGAGTTCAAATCCCCATCAGACTGGAAAACAATCTGAAGTCCTTTTGTCAAGGCCATTAATGTCCAAGTTGCTCCTGGGGTGCAGTTGAGTGCCTTGCATAGCAGCACCATGACATTAATGTGTGTGTCCGTGTGAGAGAGAGAGATAGCGAATGAGAGGCATCATCGTAAAGTACACTGCATATGTGCATCAGATGGAACCGCATTATATAAATGCAGTTCATTTAACTTACATATGCAAACAAATTGTGCTGTTTTGCCCTAAAGTGACAGCGGTTGAGCTGTGTGTGTGTCTTTTTTCCTTAAAGTAGCATCCTCCTCCTCAGTGTCCACAGGTTTTACTGATTCCATCTCAGAGTTGCCCATCAGCACTGACACTCTCTGGGCGAGCTGTTCAAGGAGAAAATCAGCACAGCTGGTAAGACTGTGCTGAGAAGACAATGGGGGGGGGCACAACAAATGTTTACAAAGCTTTAAAACATCCTAAGCATGTGTTTGTGTTGCTTAGAACTGCGTTAGCTTCAAATGATGTCTGCAGCCTACCTGTAAAATATGCAGTCCCTTTAATGTGAGGACAGCCAACTCTCTTAAGCCATCACCTGTCAAATCTAAATAGGTGATGGACAACAATGGACTGTTAAAGCTCTGCCTCCACTGCAGTTGAAACTGCCCATCACCTCCACTCCCACCCGGATAGAATTTGTAACAAAGCAGTTCCTACAGGGCAGAAAATTATTCATTATCATCAGCTGCTTGCAAACATAATGTCATGTTCCTTCATAATCAGCTGCGCTGGTTCCAAAATGTAATTTGAGATAAATTACCACTCACAAAAAGGTACACTCACCTGTCCATATGTTCCCAAAAGCACCTCTTTCTGATTGTCAAAATCCAGGTCAATGACCAAAGCACATAACACTACGTCCCACTGATCACTCTCCGAAAGGTACATTGAGTGAGACAAGCCATGCTCCTGGATATCTCTGAGAAAACACACACGCTAATGAAACACTGTCCTGACATCAACTGTCACATACGTTAAAGTAGAGCACCAAAGTTGTGGCGAGCTGGCTAATCTATAGCTGCTGTTTCACATGTGATTTACAAATGTTAACGGAATTAGTTGAGTTTGTTCATTCATTCATTTTTATTTTTTAAACAGCAAAGTTGTCTACATATTAATAGCCCTTACCTCACTAACCTTGCCTGCTCTACATGGCTGCAAGGTCAGCTGACTGAAAAATTCCAATGTTATTCATCCATAGGCACAAAGTGTTCCATTTAATGTTTCTAGTCATGAATGGTTTCAAGAGCTGTAGTGGTCGCCGTAAAAACTCCCCCCACCACCCCAACCTCTTCCTCACATTGTCCGAGCTTTATACCCCCGTCACACATAGCAAGAATCGCGCAGAATGGCGTCGGAATGACAAATCGGTGGACATCCTAAACGTGTCAGATTTCAGTTCCAGAACGTTCTGACAGCCATCTGCAAAAGTCCACACAGTTGGTCAAAATTGGCTCGCAGCCCCAAGTCTGATGCACATGTTCAAAACTCTCCGGGCGCGTCGAGATGGGACATCTATCCGACGGCAGTCTGAGCACAATTTACATATTCTGAAGATGCCATAAACAGGAGCCGAAACAATTTGAATAGCTACACATTGATTCATCAAAAGAAAAAGTAAATACGCACTAGTTCGCACTGAAAAAAACCCTGAAAACTCATAAACGTTAATGTAAACTATTATTTAAAAAAAAAAAACAACTCTGGGTCACCAGAGTTTTACACCAGATGGCCTTCCTGAAACAACTCCATACTGAAGAATGAGCAAGAGGAGGTTTGAACCAGGAACCTTCTGCACTGAAAACAAGTGGACTTAATTGCTTGGCCTTCAACCCTGCCAAAAAAAGAACATAGGCAAATAGTGCCAGATTAAATTATTGGCAATAAGCACTTCCTATATTTTGATCAACAAAATATTTGTGATTGATTGGTATGAATGACTTCATAACAAAGTCACTCATGTCACTTGTGATGAAGTCATAAATAGTCAAAAACACTATTACAGACATGTGGATGTTTACTTGGACATTTATCTTGTTGTGTGGGCAGGATGCATGGGGTATTCATGAGCCCTCTAATACCATGGAAAGTAGGTCAGGGTCAGACATTATCCAACCCATCTAAGACCTACATGCAAATTTGGTGGCCCTGAACTCAAGCAGTGGGAAGTTATTGCAACTACTGCATATTTTTCAGTTTTTTTGCTCTGCGACCTTGAAAATTATATGACGGTCACTAATCATGGGGAAAAAAAGATCCTCAAAAGAAGCATATATGGTGCAAATTTAGTGTTCCTGCTGTTAAACTGTGGGAAGTTATTGCCAGTATTCTGTTAGCATGAACACAAAGACAAACAGCATTTCTGTGTCCCCCAACAGGATGACAGGGGGCAAAAAACAGATTTAAGCACCACATGATCTCCACCTTATGTGGCTTCAAAGTGTGTGAAAGTTTTTAAAGTCACCGAAATTGCAATCCTGCCACGGACCTCTGGAAATACACATTTTCTTAGCAAATCAGAGTGATATAAGTGTGAAGGACACCTGTAGACAACAGCCATCTCTATGGTGCTGGTTACCAGAAGGTTAAAGCCTTGCAATTCCACACCTAAATAAAGAAAACAGAAAGATGTCACCAGAAATTAAAAAAAGCTGCAGTCAGATGACATTTTCTTAAGTTACACAATGAAGGATTTATGATTTGATATTTTTTCACAAAAGTTAAGTGAGGAACACACACAAATATTTTTATATATGATGTGAAATGATCCACACACTTTTCTCTCCACTAGACTGTGCAGCCCCAGTTTGGCTCAGAGGAAACAGCAGCACTGTGGAAACTGGACTGTCAAACTGGACCCGCCAACTCTGCAAAACCACTAACACAAACAGAAGATGTTTACTGCCACTACCATACCTTCATGTAACTGAGGCAATGCTTAATCCTGTACAGTTTTTAATATTACAACAGGAATTTTTGTACTAATTTACATACTCGGATCTTCACAAGTTATTTGTTCAAGGTGTCCACTAAGTTCACAAAGTCATATATGTTGCTCTGCCATACTAGTCGCATCCATGCATGTATCGGGTGCAATCAGTCTTATTTGATTAAAGACCCAAATTAACAAACATCTGCACTGAAGAGCACAACTTGTTGTGTGGGCCGCCAGAAGAGGAGGTACTGCTGGCCCACCACCAGAGGGCGCCCTGCCTGACGTGCGGGCTTCAGGCACGAGAGGGCGCTGCCGCCACGGACACAGCCGGGGTTGACAGCTGTCACTCATCAACTCATGACAGCTGTCACCCATCAACTCATGACAGCTGTCACCCATCTCCACTTCATCAATCCACTCCATAAAAGCCGGACGTCATCTCCACCTCGCTGCCGAGATATCATCTACCTGTGAAGGTAATTTCTCTGCTGACTTAAAACTAAATAATAGTCTGGACTCTTTTGCAGCCGTTTTCCTGTGGTGTGCCTTATCTGCTGGATTGGCGGTTGGTGTGAACAGCGACGGCTTCGCTTCACACCCAAACCAGATAAGTGGTTTAACAGGAGCTGCACAAGTGTGTGATTAGAGGTGGAGGTGTCTTTCCACCTTCTGACTGTTTTTGTTACTGGGTGTGCACACACCCACATCTCACTGTTTGTGCTCCTCGCCAGCAGTACCAGATCCGACAGTCGGGGACAGTGATCATCTGGGAATTCGGGACTTGGCGGCTCCAGTATTCACCAGGTTCTGCGGCGGTGTAAATCGTGTGGTTCCGGCTCTTCTCAGGACAGACGTCTTCTATCCTCGAGCCTGCCCACATGTCACCTTGGTGTATTGACTGCTATCAGATTCTGTGATTGTCTGTATAATCGTTGTGCACATTCACAACATTAAATTGTTACCTTTTGGCTCATCTATTGACCGTTCATTTGCGCCCCCTGTTGTGGGTCCGTGTCACTACACTTTCCCCAACACAACTAGTCTGTTTATACATTTAATTGACAAATATGACGTATTTAAAAGGCAAAAAAAAAAAACAACAACAACAAAAGTCCAATTGGGCACAGCAGTCTCGTTTGAGGGTGGGCGCTAAAGAGGTAAATTATGACGCATATGATGTAGTTTTTCTAATTCCAGGGGACCGGCCACAGTATTTTCAATGGGTTTTTGGGCAAATTACACACAAACAAAGTGAAAATGCAAAGAAAAAGTGATGATGCGGTGGGAAAGTGGACATGTGTTGCGGTTTGTTTATGATCCGGAGCCCAAACGTGTCGAGGCAGTTTTGCAGGTGAGAGAACAGAGCTACTCTGGTTAGCTGTGTAGGCTAACAATTACCGACGCGACCTCTCCCATCTGCTTCGTCTTTTTTTTCTCTACTGGGAACCGAAAAAAAAAACTTTTCGCGACTGCTTCAGTGATTGCAGTGGAGAACAAAACAGTGAACAATTTATTCGTGTGAATTTATGCTGTGTATCTATTACGCAACAGAGTGGAGGTCCCCCTAAGTGGTCAAATCCAGTGATATCACACAGGGTTCAAACGAGACTGCGGTGCCCTATTAGCTCCATTTGAAAAGGTTGGATCAGAATTATATTCCTTCATGGACATCTTCATGTTATACTACTATTATGTAAAGTTCCATTGAAATCCACCAATGAGTTTAGGAGGAGTCGTGCTTACAAATCTCAAGTGCAGATAGATAGATAGACAGGGTTATTCATATATAACCCACCCCCCAGGGTGATGTAGGGCGGGGCAAAGGGAATAAAAGGTTTGGCCATTGTCATGGTGACCAATTGTACATATTCTGGACTTGTTTGTTCAAGTGGAATATTTCTGCTGGTGGAAAACTGACTTTGACAACTTTTAGCCAAGGCGTATATTAATCTTGTGTCTGCAATTGTATGCATCCAGGTGAAAAGGGAATAACAGGAGTCTTACTGAAATCCCAAATGGAAATGGAAATGAGGACTAAATCTGATAGCATAAACTGAATGACATTCAGATAAGAATGTTTCTGTGTAGGCTCTCAGTTGTCCAGGTGGTTTCCAAAGTAGAGAAGCTTGAATCTTCGACTGGACTGTGTTGCTTGACGCAAGGACGTTTCGCTTCAAATCGCAGAAGCTTCCTCAGCTAAATTTCTTTTCTACAAGAGTCAAGACAGAAGTCAGACTACCAGAGCAAGAATTTTAGCTGAGGAAGCTTCTGTGATTTGAAGCATAACGTCCTCGCGTCAAGCAACCCAGTCCAGTCAAAGATTCAAGCTTCTCTACTATTCAGATAAGAACTATTTTTCTTCACGTACAATGTTTATTAGCTATATATACACATATATTTAGTAGATTTTAACACTGGGGTTTGTGTAAATGTGCAGACTTGCTCAGTCTTCAGAGGGCTGCAGTGTTCCATGGAAACTGTACGAGTCATCAGATTGTAATGTGTTAGTGTTTGGGTTTTTCTCACCTGGTCCAGTCTGGTTGACCAAAGCCAGTCCAACACAGCCGTTCTGGCAGCCAAATGCTGAGAGTCGGCGGCCACCACTTATACACAACATATCCATCCACAGTACACTGCAGGGGGGAGAGTACACAGCAATAATTCAACAATAGAGGATTAGATGCTTTAAGATGCAGCAGGCTCTGTAAAAATGTGGACAAACTCAAGTTTTAGCTCAAAACAAACAGAAAATTCCAGCCTTCGTCCCAATTACTCTGAAATGGACTATATTGCTATAGCTATAGCATGTTTGTCATCTGAAAGAGACACTCAAAGCGCTTGACAATGATCACACAAACCCGCACTGATATCAGTGTGCTACCATGCGTGACACTCAACTGCACACAGGAAACAAACTGGGGATTAAGGACCTTGCTCAACTGAGGACCCTCTGGTCACAAGCCTGTCGCTCTACCTTCCAGGCCACCACTGCCTTCCAAATGAAGAGCCAATGAAAATCCAACCCCTTTGCACCCAGTTTTGCTCTCAGTTTACATGGAAAACAGAACATACTCTATTTATTAACATTATGACTTGTTCCACTAGGAATATTAAATATTGAACACTATAATTAAAAAAAAAAAACTTCTAGAATGTAAATGGATCATTCACTTTTTCCTGGCTGAAGCTGTGTGCATGTTCAGAGATGTACTACGTCACTCATTTGCATTTGGCATCAGCACCTGTGTTTGTGATGAGGTTACAAAGTGAAATGACGGTGTCATGGAGATAACAGAGGAAAAATCCTCACCATTAATTCTCTTCTTTTAACTTATACATTTGTGATTTTCTGAGTTTTTTTCCTCTGAAAATATTTATTATTGTAATATGTATATGTCGCGGGCATGAACGAGCGAAGCTCTTCAGCATCTCACCATGTCATTTCCGGTTTGTGGCGTTGTCTACCATCGGTTTGTGGCTTTTTACGACAATGTTGTCCGGTTTGTGGCTTTTTCCTCACTGGGCAGATTTTTTTTTTGTGCCATTTCTGGTTTGTGCCTTCGTGTTTTATGCCATTTCTGGTTTGTGCCTTCATCTACGATAACAGCAAGCTTTGCGTCGCTGCACGTCGCTCGTAAAATATGAGGGTTGGTTTTTCACTCCCTCCTCCTGCTCCGTTTTAACCCCTGCAGTGGCCGTAATATGTCATCATATTAATATATGACATTGCAGGCAATGATACATGACATGACTCTCTGTATATAATATTCCTGACAATGATCAACCTTCTTCATATAACCCGCTAATACACTGTCTGACAACTCAGTTCTTCCTTTCCTGCCCACCCACTTTGCCTTTTTCACATCCACAATACTTCATCTTTGTTTTTATGACATATTCAAAATACTGTTTTGCAGTTGTTATTATATGAAAATTAAACTATCACACATATGCCAATTATCTCTTATCCATCCAATAACAAACCACACACAGACTAACTTGCTGGGTAGTTGTTCCAATTCAGGGAAAAGTTTCTCCACTGGTTGTTCTTCAAACTGGTGGAGGGAAGCATTCTGTTGGCAACAAGAGAGTGAGACTAAACGATGACCTGCGCTTTACACAATCACATATAAATGACAAACACTCAACAGCTATTTGAATATGAAATAATAATTTAGTTGTTTCAGTGCTTCAACCCTGTTAATCTCTTTGGCACGAGAACAACACAAATTTCAATGACATGCATAATCTTTGAAACAAAGGTTGTGGCATCGCTTCCCAGCTAGTCCTTTCTGAGTTTGCATGTTCTCCCCGCATTCACGTGGGTTCCCTGTAGGCACTCCGGCTTCCTCCCACTTCCAAAGACACGCCGATTAGGTTAACTGGTGACTCTAAACTGACCATAGGTGTGCGTGCAAGTGTGACTGTTTGTCCATCTATATGTAGCCCTGTGACAGACTGGTCTGCTGTCCAGGGTGTACCCCACCTCTCACCCTGGCTGTTCAAAACAAATCAAATCAAATCAATTTTATTTATATAGCGCCAAATCACAACAAACAGTTGCCCCAAGGCGCTTTATATTGTAAGGCAAGGCCATACAATAATTACGGAAAAACCCCAACGGTCAAAACGACCCCCTGTGAGCAAGCACTTGGCAACAGTGGGAAGGAAAAACTCCCTTTTAACAGGAAGAAACCTCCAGCAGAACCAGGCTCAGGGAGGGGCAGGCTTCTGCTGGCACTGGTTGGGGCTGAGGGAGAGAACCAATCAATCAATCAATCAATTTTTTTATATAGCGCCAAATCACAACAAACAGTTGCCCCAAGGCGCTTTATATTGTAAGGCAAGGCCATACAATAACTATGTAAAACCCCAACGGTCAAAACGACCCCCTGTGAGCAAGCACTTGGCTACAGTGGGAAGGAAAAACTCCCTTTTAACAGGAAGAAACCTCCAGCAGAACCAGGCTCAGGGAGGGGCAGTCTTCTGCTGGGACTGGTTGGGGCTGAGGGAGAGAACCAGGAAAAAGACATGCTGTGGAGGGGAGCAGAGATCGATCACTAATGATTAAATGCAGAGTGGTGCATACAGAGCAAAAAGAGAAAGAAACAGTGCATCATGGGAACCCCCCAGCAGTCTACGTCTATAGCAGCATAACTAAGGGATGGTTCAGGGTCACCTGATCCAGCCCTAACTATAAGCTTTATCAAAAAGGAAAGTTTTAAGCCTAATCTTAAAAGTAGAGAGGGTGTCTGTCTCCCTGATCTGAATTGGGAGCTGGTTCCACAGGAGAGGAGCCTGAAAGCTGAAGGCTCTGCCTCCCATTCTACTCTTACAAACCCTAGGAACTACAAGTAAGCCTGCAGTCTGAGAGCGAAGCGCTCTATTGGGGTGATATGGTACTACGAGGTCCCTAAGATAAGATGGGACCTGATTATTCAAAACCTTATAAGTAAGAAGAACAATTTTAAATTCTATTCTAGAATTAACAGGAAGCCAATGAAGAGAGGCCAATATGGGTGAGATATGCTCTCTCCTTCTAGTCCCCGTCAGTACTCTAGCTGCAGCATTTTGAATTAACTGAAGGCTTTTTAGGGAACTTTTAGGACAACCTGATAATAATGAATTACAATAGTCCAGCCTAGAGGAAATAAATGCATGAATTAGTTTTTCAGCATCACTCTGAGACAAGACCTTTCTGATTTTAGAGATACTGCGTAAATGCAAAAAAGCAGTCCTACATATTTGTTTAATATGCGCTTTGAATGACATATCCTGATCAAAAATGACTCCAAGATTTCTCACAGTATTACTAGAGGTCAGGGTAATGCCATCCAGAGTAAGGATCTGGTTAGACACCATGTTTCTAAGATTTGTGGGGCCAAGTGCAATAACTTCAGTTTTATCTGAGTTTAAAAGCAGGAAATTAGAGGTCATCCATGTCTTTATGTCTGTAAGACAATCCTGCAGTTTAGCTAATTGGTGTGTGTCCTCTGGCTTCATGGATAGATAAAGCTGGGTATCATATGCGTAACAATGAAAATTTAAGCAATGCCGTCTAATAATACTGCCTAAGGGAAACATGTATAAAGTGAATAAAATTGGTCCTAGCACAGAACCTTGTGGAACTCCATAATTAACCTTAGTCTGTGAAGAAGAGTCCCCATTTACATGAACAAATTGTAATCTATTAGATAAATATGATTCAAACCACTGCAGCGCAGTGCCTTTAATACCTATGGCATGCTCTAATCTCTGTAATAAAATTTTATGGTCAACAGTATCAAAAGCAGCACTGAGGTCTAACAGAACAAGCACAGAGATGAGTCCACTGTCTGAGGCCATAAGAAGATCATTTGTAACCTTCACTAATGCTGTTTCTGTACTATGATGAATTCTAAAACCTGACTGAAACTCTTCAAATAGACCATTCCTCTGCAGATGATCAGTTAGCTGTTTTACAACTGCCCTTTCAAGAATTTTTGAGAGAAAAGGAAGGTTGGAGATTGGCCTATAATTAGCTAAGATAGCTGGGTCAAGTGATGGCTTTTTAAGTAATGGTTTAATTACTGCCACCTTAAAAGCCTGTGGTACATAGCCAACTAATAAAGATAGATTGATCATATTTAAGATCGAAGCATTAATTAATGGTAGGGCTTCCTTGAGCAGCCTGGTAGGAATGGGGTCTAATAGACATGTTGATGGTTTGGAGGAAGTAACTAATGAAAATAACTCAGACAGAACAATCAGAGAGAAAGAGTCTAACCAAATACCGGCATCACTGAAAGCAGCCAAAGATAACGATACGTCTTTGGGATGGTTATGAGTAATTTTTTCTCTAACAGTTAAAATTTTATTAGCAAAGAAAGTCATGAAGTCATTACTAGTTAAAGTTAAAGGAATACTCGGCTCAATAGAGCTCTGACTCTTTGTCAGCCTGGCTACAGTGCTGAAAAGAAACCTGGGGTTGTTCTTATTTTCTTCAATTAGTGATGAGTAGTAAGATGTCCTAGCTTTACGGAGGGCAATTTTATAGAGCAACAGACTCTTTTTCCAGGCTAAGTGAAGATCTTCTAAATTAGTGAGACGCCATTTCCTCTCCAACTTACGGGTTATCTGCTTTAAGCTGCGAGTTTGTGAGTTATACCACGGAGTCAGGCACTTCTGATTTAAAGCTCTCTTTTTCAGAGGAGCTACAGCATCCAAAGTTGTCTTCAATGAGGATGTAAAACTATTGACGAGATACTCAAAACAACACTAAAAGGGTCTTGATTTTAGTCATGAGAAAACATTATGCACTATGAGTCGGCCCTGCTGGACACCATTCCAAAGAGGACTTCCATCAATGGCAAAACCACGGGTGGAAGTATGTGTGAGACCGTAGGGAATCATACATATATATGGTGCATCTGTAAAGTATTCACAGCACTTGCCCCATAATGCCCCATAATGACAATGTAAAAAAAGACTTTTTGAGATTTCTGCAAATTTATTAAAAATAAAATATATATATATACGAGGGCTGTCAATAAAGTTACGGTCCTTTTTATTTTTTTCAAAAACTATATGGATTTCATTCATATGTTTTTACGTCAGACATGCTTGAACCCTCGTGCGCATGCGTGAGTTTTTCCACGCCTGTCGGTGACGTCATTCGCCTGTGAGCACTCCTTGTGGGAGGAGTCGGTGTTTCTCCTGTGCCGCCGCACCGCGTCGGCTGCGTCCTGACGCGCGGATCCGTCCGCACGTCTTTCATTAAAAAAATCTCCTTTAACAGTGGAATATCCGGATAAAATGCTGAAACCGACTTCTTCTGAAACTTCTCTGTTCTCTCACGACGTCCTGGATCAATAGAGCCTGAAATGTGGAGGTTTTCAGCTTGAACAGGCTGATGACGCCGCCTGAGAGCGCTGCGCGACGTCTCACACCGTGAAAAGTCCTTAAAGCGACAGAATCACCTCAAAATCTCTCATCAGCTGTTAAAATTTTCACTGAAAACCATCTTAATTTTTCGAACCGTGTCCACTTCGATGTGTCTCACAGGTTTAGAAAAACTTTGATCAAACAACGCGCCAGTCTCTCAGCAACTTCTCAGACAAAGGAATTCCGACGAGGGGCTGGACGACTCCTCCCACAAGGAGTGCTCACAGGCGAATGACGTCACCGACAGGCGTGGAAAAACTCACGCATGCCCATGAGGGTTCAAGCATGTCTGACGTAAAAACATATGAATGAAATCCATATAGTTTTTTGAGCTCAGGTGCATCCTGTTTCCACTGATCATCCTTGAGATGTTTCTGCAGCTTAATTTGAATCCAACTAGTGTAAATTCAGTTGATTGGACATGATTTGAACCTTATAGAACCTTGTAGACACAACTGTCTACATATAAGGTCCCACAGCTGACAATGCACGGGAGGGCACACACCAAGCTTAAAGTCAAAGGAATTGTTTGTAGACCTCTGAGACAGAATTGTCTCAAAGCACAAATCTGGGGAAGGGTACAGAAACATTTCTGCTCCTTTGAAGGTCCCAATGACCACAATGGTCTCCATCATTCATAAATGGAAGACATTCGGATCCACCAGGACTCTTCCAACAGCTGGGCACCCATCTAAACTGTGCGATCGGGGGGAAGGGCCTTAGTCAGGGAGGTGACCAAGAACCCAATGGTCACTCTGACAGAGCTCCAGCATTCCTCTGTGGCGAGAGGAGAACCTTTCAGAAGGACAACCATCTCTGCAGAAATCCACCAATCAGGCCTGTATGGTGGAGTGGCCAGACAGAAACCACTCCTTAGTAAAAGGCACATGGCAGCCCACCTGGAATTTGCCAAAAGGCACTTGAAGGACTCTCAGACCATGACAAACAAAATTCTCTGGTCTGATGAGACAAAGATTGAACTGTTTGGCATGAATGTCAGGCATCATGTTTGGAGGAAACCAGGCGCCATCCCTACAGTGAAACACTGGTGGCAGCATCATGCTGTGGGGATGTTTTTCAGCGGCAGAAACCAACAGACTAGTCAGGATTGAGGGAAAGATGAATGGAGCAATGTACAGAGACATCCTAGATGAAAACCTGCACCAGGGTGCACTTGACCTCAGACTGGGGCGACGGTTCATCTTTCAGCAGAACAATGACCCTATGCACACAGCCAAGATATCAAAGGAGTGGCTTCTCTCGCCTGCACAACCGCCTCGACACATCTGAGCTTTGGGTCATAAACCGCAACACATGTCCACTTTCCACAGCATCCTCACTTTATCTTTGCATTTTCACTTTGTTTGCGTGTAATTTGCAAGTGCCATGTTTCTGTCGCTAGAAGTAGAGAAATTATGTCATATGCATCATATTTTATCCTTTTAGCGCCGCCCTCAAACGAGACTGCACTGCCCAATTACAGTGACAACAAAAACTGGCCATGCTTTAGCTTACTATTAAAAATTTGGTCTGATTCCAATTCCATTCCTGTAGAATTATAAAACATATTCGGGAACATAAGGTTTGATGCTATTAAAGGAAATAAATTAATAAAAATGAGTAATAACTGTAACTTATATTAGTCCTTAGTTTGTTTCCCTCAGTACACATTGATACAAGTTCATCTGCCCACTTCATGGCCTGACCTCCTTGTAGAGGTGGATTCTCTGGTCGTGTCCGCTGAGCAGAAACACCGTCTCCCTGCCTTCATCACACTGCACTCTAGCAGAGAGAGAAGAATAAATGTCTGTGGATCGTGCAGACAACTTCTGTAGGAAATATTTGTTGTTGACGCTGTCTGTTTGTGGTTGACCTACACCAGATCAAATCGTAAACTAAGCTGTTGCCTGTGCAGAAAATTTAACAGTTGACAGTTTCTGTGTAGGCTCTCAGTTGTCCAGGTGGTTTCCATAGTAGAGAAGCTTGAATCTTCGACTGGACTGGGTTGCTTGACGCGAGGACGTTTCGCTTCAAATCGCAGAAGCTTCCTCAGCTAAAATTCTTGCTCTGGTGGTCTGACTTCTGTCTTGACTCTTGTAGAGAAGAATAATCAAGAAGTCAAAAAAGCTGGAGTTTTAAACCTAACCAGACCCCTCCTACCGAGAGGCAGACTGCTATAGGCTGGTGACTAAACAATAGCTCTAATTAGCACCTATTTGACCTGACTACCCCATTGTAAACAGGGGATAAAGCGTGTCTCAGACCCCCTCCCCGGTTATGGCTGGGTTTTAAACGTTTCACAAAGAATGCCTGCTTGACCCCTCTCTCAAACCATTTCTTCTCGCTGGCTAATATTTTAACTTCCTTGTCCTCAAACGTGTGGTTAGTGTCTTTAAGGTGGAGATGAACTGCAGACTGAGGTCCACTGGTGCCCTCTCTGCGGTGCTGGTATAGCCTTTTGTGTAAAGGTTGCTTAGTCTCACCTATGTAGTGTTCGTTACAGTTTTCCTGACATCTGATAGAATACACTACATTGCTCTGTTTGTAACTAGGGATCCTGTCCTTAGGGTACCCTAAGGACAGGAGGAAGCTGAGGAAGCTTCTGCGATTTGAAGCGAAACGTCCTCGCGTCAAGCAACCCAGTCGAGTCGAAGATTCAAGCTTCTCTACTAACAGTTGACAGGTTTACCAGTTCTAAAACAACAAACTTACTCTGTGTGGTACAGCTGGAATGGTGTAAACTGCAACTCCAGGTTGAGGCAACTTTCTATTTAATTAATGGAGAAACACAGACATTACATTGTGAAACATCTGAACACTGACCAACTCTACACACAGCATGACACAAAACTTACGAGCGATGGACTCCAGGTTGAACTCAGAACCAGGCTCATAGTCACAGTAGATATTAAGGAACGGTGTGGCTTTATCACCAGAGTCCTGCAAGAAATCGGTCATAACAAGTGCTGCTTCAGTTGCAGTAAATAATTTACATACAAACTTAGTCATCAATGTTGATATAAAGATACCTTTATAAACGTAATGCCCACTACTAGACCTCTTTTGGGAGGAGACTTCTTGAAGGCATCAATCGATACAATCTCAGCATCAACTTTGTGAAGAAGACAGGATGAGATCACACACAAGGAACTTAAAACATTACAAGTTTCAAGATTAAATCCCAATAAATTCCAAAATATCATTGCATTAATCAAAGAAAATTAGATTACCATATTCAGATACTGCACATCTCCACAAAGAATGAACAATCCTGTTGTCGCAGACTAAACGTACCCCCCCTAAAAATTGGTCCGCCTTGCCTTCACTGTGCATGCGTCATTTGCAACCACAGCAGCACGTCTGAGTCTGACTCTCTACACCCAAAGGGATCAAAGGGAATAATGTGATTATTAACCATCAGATGACAAAGGTAAAACCTCTGAAATCATTCTAAAGTCCATTTTAAGCAGAAAGGAGGCAGTTTTTAAGCAGAAAATGAGGGGGTGAGTTGTTACTGATGCTCTGAAATGATGCTCTCATTGGTCCTCTGTCTTTTATTATGAAATAATGCTGAATTTATGTGGAAATGATTGTTGTACAAAAGCTTTACATATCTGTCGCTGAGATAGATGATGACTGGAGTGCAGTTTTAAAAAGAAACAAGGTGATAATCTGTGACTCGCTGGTGATGCTGAGAAATGACGTTGCTGAGCTCCAAAATGATGCATGCGCAGTGAAGGCAGGGTGGACCAATTTTTAGGGGGGACCGTTTGGCCAATGATACCGGAATTCTGCATTGAGCGTGCCAACGTTACTGAATATTTCTAGTCCTATTTATTGCAACTACTTCATTAATGTCACACCCGTCTTATATATATTTTAGTGTAACACTGGTTTGTTATCGAGGAGGACTATGTGAAAGTTCACTTGCTGATACCCTGCTGACAGGTTTCATCGAGATCAGTGTATTTCTTTTTACGAAATTACCTGTAAAATGCTTCATCTCACAATGTTAAATAATGTATGACATGATGCAAAGTCCCCACTTACAGATCCTGACCAACACCAGCAGTTATTGGGTACTTTGTAGCCTGATCATTTTTAATAACATTTATGTAGATCAGATGAAACTGTTTTTGAGATATTGGTGGAAAATATTGACGTACACTGCATCTCACTATGTAAAAGAAAGCAACCCATGAACTAACTGGTTTTAAGTGGAGTCTTTGTTGACTGATGGCCAGAATGGAAGTGGATATTTGCACGGCCGCCATGTCCATAACTCTCATTTGGCTATTCGCACGGCAAGACTCTGGTGGCAAAACTTGGAACTATTTGTATAAACAAACATACTGCATTCAGGATATCATAACTCCTTTAATATTTTTCGATTTTGATGATTTTTTTTTTTTTATTCGGCTGTGTCCATAACTCTCGTTTCACTATTCGCACGGCAAGACTCTGGTGGCAAAACTTGGAACTACTTGTATAAACAAACATACTGCATTCAAGATGTCTTAACGCCTTTAATATTTTTCGATTTTGATGATTTTTTTTTTTTATTCGGCTGTGTCCGTAACTCTCATTTGGCTATTCGCATGGCAAGACTCTGGTAGCAAAACTTGGAACTACTTGTATAAACAAACATACTGCATTAAATGAGAGTTATGGACACGGCTGCCACGCGAATAGCCACGGCCATCAAGAATACTCAAAATACTGTCAGACTGATGCAACTTGTCAATTAATGGTTTGCCCCCAATGTTATCCTGTCAGGATAAGATGGGTTTTCTTCTCCACAAAAATGTGGAAATTGAACAAGTTGCTATACAATAAGAAATATGTCCACAGACATGGAATAATGTTGTTAATTCCAATACAAAGTTCCTGTATGTTGACCACTTGCAGCCTGGAAAAATATAAATTGCTCTGCAGATTCTGAGAATTATTCTGGGCCGGGCCAGGCTCGATGGCTGGCAGAGGGATGAGCTCTGATTGCTCCTGTGGGTTTTGGCTTGGAGTTCTTTTCCTCCAGCTGTGTAAAAAGGTATCAGAGTGTTGTGGAGCAGCACCTGGTATGTAGGTGAACTGGACCTCTTTGGCCACAGGTCTCATCTTCTGTAGCAGCTCCTGGTATCTGAAACAAACCACCTTTCCTTTAAGAGTGGCTGCCAACAGCTGCTGCTCTCCGGCCTGACAGAGCCCGTAAATGTTGCTTTGCGACGGGAAGCGACTGAAACTGTCCTCCACCAAGGGGAACTCCTGGAGCATCCTGCACATCGACCCCAGATATGGACCACCAGAGGACAAGTCACAGCGTTCACAGCTGTGGACTGTTACGACGCAACGCTCAGTCCACTCACTGTCAATATAACTCCAGAAACTGTCTGTGAATGACTTTAAAAAGTAGAGAAACGGCACAGCGACCCACTCGTCTTTATTTCAGTTTATCTAAACAACGTCTTCTTCTACGTTGTAATTATTGGTGGTCATCCCTCAGCATAATGTTGCATTATCGCCACCTTCGGTGCTGGGGTTTGGCTCGAAACCTTAACTGAAAATGAATTACAAAAAATAAATAAAGAAATAAAATCTGTTTTGTGGACCCGGGGGATGTTAGTTTTCCTATTTTGTGGCCAAATTCTGAAATAGTGAACTAACAGTTGTGTTCCTTCTTCTATGCCTGTGAGTAGTTTGTTTGGACTGTGCTCTTGTATTACTGCCCACTACAGGGCAGTACACACACACACACACACACACACACACATATATATATATATATATATATATATATATATATATATATATATATATATATATATATATATATATATAAGTATTCACAGCAATTTTGTTATGTTACAGCCTTACTTATTCCAAACTGGAGTAAATTAATTTTTCCCCTCAAAATTCTACTCACAACACCCCATAATGACAGCATGAAAAAACTTATTTTTATTTTATTTATTGAAATTTTATATATTATATAATGTGTGTGTGTGTGTGTGTGTGTGTGTGTGTGTGTGTGTGTGTGTGTGTGTGTGTGTGTGTGTGTGTGTGTGTGTGTGTGTGTGTGTGTGTGTGTGTGAAACTAACAAAATCAATTCAATGTACATTGTATGCAAACATCACACTAATTATAAAATCAAATTAAAGCCATTTCCATAAGAAGCCAAAGGTGCAGAAACAATTATTATTATATTGTGATTATGGCATTACCTAATAATTGATATACTACTACTTGCCATCATGTTGTAATTATTTACAACAAAAAAACATTACACATTATTTTGTAATTCTCACTTCACGTGTTTACAACTGAGCATTTCATGATTATTATAAAGAAACCTCATAATTACAAGTTAGTATCTTACAGTTATGTGAAAACTACTCAATAGTGGTAAATTTTCAAATGGCAGAAACAGACCTCCTTAGACCTTTAGATTGACAGCCATCATGTTGCTGTAGTTTATTAGTTTGTACTCCTATGAAGTATTAAAAATATGCCAGGAAAATACCAGTTGAATCGTGCAGAATAATCTAGTCAAATAGCAGTGCTTTAAGAGATAAGATTTTTTTAAAAATGATACTGCTGATAATTTTGCAGTAATCGGTGATAACAGCATTATAAAAAAAAAACATGTTCCATAACATATTGTATGGGTAAAATATGGAGTTATATTCTAGAAATATCTATGTGATAATATGATTATCCCTCTGCTGCAGCTCTGTCAGAACATTTAGTCCAGTTAAAGCAATTTAATACATTTCCACTAGAGGTCAGTGATAAGTCACTTATTCTGTTTGTGATCTGTTCGGGAAGGCTGCAGGTCGCCCCCTGCGGTTTATCTTTGAGAAATGCAAGTCAAGATGGAAAAATAAATTTATATTCGTATTCCTGCGGAAAAAAACGACTTTTAACTGACAAAAAGTGTTCTATCAATGGATGGAATGACGATGCATGTTTTTTTTTTTTTTTTTTTTTTTTTTGGAGGATTCTAATGACACAAAAAAGTAGAATTTATTGATTAGACTCCAGAAAACACAGTGTAAATGTTGGCTCAGTTTAATTTCTCATACCAGTTAACATTATATTCGTCTCATCTGATGGGTTTCATATAACCCTTTGTGTGTTTATTTGTTTGTTTTGTTGTTGTTGTTTTAGTTTTTGTTTGTTTGTTTGTTTGTTTGTTTGTTTGTTTGTTTGTTTGTTTGTTTGTTTGTTTTCCCAAATAAGATGAAAAAATCAGTGTAGACCTCTAGTTAGTCTATTATCCAACTGGGTATTAATGGACTTTGGCTCACCTACAGCTGACGGTCCTAATGTATTCTCTTAACATCCCATATATGGTACTGAGTGTGATGTGAGTCCTTCAATTCATTTCAGTTTAAATTCAGTTTAATTTATTAAAACAGTGCCAAATCATATGTTTCCTCAAAGTTCTATGCAGTACTTTGACAAACAGAAAAGTCTGATTGATGTGGGCGTTTCCATGGCTATACCTGTCTTATATGTCAGCTACAAATGTCCTCAAATGATAAAATTTCAAGTACCATAACAGAAAACAGGAGTAAGACGCATGAGCACTAAAGAAACTAAGAATTCATTTCAGATCATCATCAAACTTTAAAGAATCCCTCTTGTCACCTCTGTAATTTTCCCTTTATACCAACAACTGTACATCAAAGTCTGCATGTGTCAAACTGCTAAAGTTTGCAGATGCCACCACTGTTATAGGCCTCATATCCAATGGGGACGAATCTACCTATTGGAGTGAGGTCGATCAGATAGTGCAGTGTTGTGAAAACAATAACCTAATCCTTAATTCAGCCAAAACCAAAGAACTCATTGTTGACTACAGGAAAAAGCCAGGCCAGTACGTTCCCATCTCCATTAACGGCCAAGAAGTGGAGTGGGTCTCCTCCTTCCGTTTCTTAGGCACCACCATCCATCAGTCTTTATCATGGAATCTGAACACCAGTCTCATTATTTCCAAAGCCCATCAAGAGACTACACTTCCTCCGTCAGCTGAGGAAATTCGGGGTCAGTCAAGCAGGCATGACCCACTTCTATCGTGCTACCATTGAAAATGTGCTCACCTTCTCTATCCTGGTCTGGTATGGGACAAACAACAGCTTGAGAGGGTAGTACATAGGGCCTCTAAAATCATTGGCTGTAGTCTACCTTCCATAGCCTCACACTATAACACCTGGATTTCCAGGACAGCTAGGAACATCACCTCTGACCCTTCCCATCCAGCACACCATCTATTCACCCTCTTACCATCAGGGAAGAGGTACAGAAATATCACATGTAAAACACCACGCTTTAGGGATAGTACCTGTCCACAAGCTATTCGTCACCTGAACGTGCATTGAGTACTTTATGTTTTACTTTATGATCTACCTCTCTCTGCACTTTTTGCACCACTGAACCTTACTGCTGCTATTCTCTGTAACCATGCACTTTTTATATGTGTGTTAGTGTTGTATTTTTTGTTATATATCTGCCTTTTTTGGCTTCTTGTCTTGTATATGTTGTGCTGTCATTGTGGTGTGAGATATGTGAGCAGACCAAAGCACATTCCTATCAACTGTTTTTTATTATAGTGTTAAAATGGCTATAGTAATAAACTTGAACTTGAACTTGATAGCTATTAATTATGTTAGAATTAAGAAACAAATAAATTTAATTTAATCAATAACTGCATGTGGGTAATGCAAAAAGGAATGCTGTGTTGCTGCCCCCCCCCCGACACACACACACGAGTCGATGAATTTCAAATGAAAGTCATCAGTTCCACTGTTTTGTGCCCACAGGGTGAGTGAGGTGAAGCACAGGGACGTGAAGGCCTGCACGCTGCTGCTCCATATTGTGAGGGTTCAGAGGTGCTGATGTGTTTCACCCCCACTCCTCCTCATGCCACCTGCTAATCCTTCTGCAGGATTACTGTCCACCGTAATCACTCATGCTGCACAGCTCACATCACACACTCAACATTCTGCAACACACAGCATGAACAAACCCCAAAAACAATTTATATGGTGGGGGGGGGGGGGGGCAATTTGGCATTTTGTTTTCATTATTAATCTCATGTCCAGCAGTGGAGCAGCAGATGGTGTTCTGTGTCCAATTTCAAACTGATTCACAGAGATGCAAGTCATTTTTATTCATGATGTAATTTGACAGCCTGAGCACTACATTTTATGACAATATCCTGTGAGAAAAACCACAACGCTGGTTTACAAACTGTATAACAATGAGGGGAATAGTGTATTCAGCTCAACATTACAGGATTATGACTCGCATTTTGCTAAGGTTTGATAAAAGTTGTTAAAACTACACTGAAGTCTTTTTTATTATTATTATTTTGTGAGCTACTTACTATCAGTGATGGTGGTTTGAATGTAATTTTTAATCTTAATTTCTAAATGTCATTGTTTATCAATTTTAAAATTTTGTCTTTTTGTAACTCCTTGTTTATTTTTAAATGGATATCTTCTGTATGGATGTAGATGTTGTCTATTTTAAAAAAAAAATGTATTTCAGTTTGGGAAGCACTTTGTATTTATGGTTTGAAAGTTCTAAAAGGCATATGATTATTATTTTTTTATTATTGTTGTTGTCATTGAATAGTAGGGGTGGTGGCCAAGTGGTTAATGCGCTTGGTTTCAGTGCAGAAGGTTCCGGGTTCAAATCCCACCCCTGCCACATTTCTCCATGTAATGTGGAGTTGCGTCAGGAAGGGCATCCGGCGTAAAACCTGTGCCAATTCAACATGCAGATCCATCTTGGATTTGCTGTGGCGACCCCGAGTGCAAACAAGGGAGCAGCCGAAGGGACTTACTTTTTTGTTGTCATTGAATATCGTTCAGTTTTCTGTATTCTGAATTTTTCCAGATGTTTTTCATTTATTTGTTGACCAGTTTTTCTTTATATTTTAGAAGGATGACATGAACACTGAAGGAATGATGAGACTTACTACTTGGATAACAATGTGGATTCTAGGCCAGACTTTACTTTCATTTAAAGTGGCTATAAAAAGTACACACATTTTGTCTTTTACCTCATAGCAGATATATACCTACATTTGTGCTCAAACGTTTACATACCCTGGCAGAATTTTAGATTTTTTTGGCCATTTTTCAGAGAATATGAATGATAACACAAACCTTTTTTTTTCTACTCATGGTTAGTGGTTGTGTAAAGCCATTTATTGGCAAACTGTGTTTACAATTTTTAAATCATAATGACAATAGAAACTAGCCAAATGACCCAAAAGTATACACACCCTGGTGATTTTGGGCTGATAATATGCACACAAGTTGTCACAAATGGGTTTGAATGGCTAGCCATTCAAATCCATTTGTGTCAACTTGTGTACAAAAGGTAACCATCCTCAACTGTGATCTGTTTTCTTGTAATCAGTGTGCGTGTATAAAAAAACAGTGAGTTTCTGGGCTCTTGAAAGACCCTTGCATCTTTCATCCAGTGCTGCACTGATGGTTCTGGTTTCTGGGTCATGGGGAAAGCAGAAGAATTCTCAAAGAAAAGGTAATTGAACTGTATAAAACAGGAAAGGGATATAAAAAGACATCCAAGGTGTAGGAGCAAATGCCAATCAGCAGTGTTCAAACTCTAATTAAGAAGTGGAAAATGAGGGATTCTGCTGGAGCTAAACCAAGGACAGGTTGACCAAAAAACATTTCAGCAACAACTGCCAGGAAAATTGTTTGGGATACAAAGAAAAACCCACAAATAACATCAGCTGAAATGCAGGACTCTCTGAAAAAAAAAGTGGTGTGCCTGTTTCAAGTTGCACAATAAGGAGGCATTTGAAGAAAAATGGACTGCATGGTCGAGTCACCATAAGAAAGCCATTAATACGCAAATGCCACAAACTGTCCCGCTTACAATACGCCAAACAGCACAGAGAACAAAGTCGTTTGGAGTGATGAGACCAAAATTAAACTTTCTGGCCACAACAACAAATGTTACATTTGGAGAGGAGTCAACAGGGCCAATGATGAAAGGTACACCCCTCCTACAGTGAAGCATGGAGGTAGATTGCTGATGTTTTGGGTATGTGTGCGCTACAAAGGTATGGAAAACCTGGTCAAAATTGATGGCAGAATGAATACAGCATGTTATCAGAAAATAATGGAGGAAAATTTGCAATCATCAGCCTAGAAGCGGTGCATGGGATGCACTTGGATGTTCCAACATGACAACGATCCAAAATACAAGGCCAAATCAACCTGTCATTGGCTACAGCAGAATTAGGTGAAGATTCTGGAGTGGTCATCTCAGTCTCCTGACCTCAGTATCATTGACCCACTTTGGGGAAATCTCAGATGTGCAATTCATGCAAGACAGCCCAGAAATTCACAGGAACTGGAGGCTTTTTGTCAAGAAAAATGGGCAGCTTTACCATCAGAGTAAATAAAGAGCCTCATCCACAACTACCATAAAAGACTCCAAGCTATCATTGATGTTATAGGGGCAATACATGGTATTAAATACATGGTATTAAGAACTGGGGGATGTAAACTTTTGATCAGGGTCATTTGGGTAGTTTCTGTTGTGATTCTGATTAAAAAGAGTAAACTCAGTTCTTTGACAATAGATGGCTTCACACAACCACTAACCATGAGTGGAAAAAAGTTTTTGTGTTGTCATTCATGTTCTCTGAAAAATGGCCAAAAAAAATTTTGGCAGAGTATGTAAACTTTTGAGCACAACTCTATCTATATAGAAATAAAAACAAAAATCTCCCTCTCAGGTGTGTTTCTCAAGCTTGGGTCCTCAGCGCAGTATCTTAGCTGTTCCAAGGACTGCACTCTTCTGGACAGAGCCCTCTGATGTTATGTCTGGAATCTGCTGAAGCCAATCTTACAATTTGGGGGTTACAGCTCCTAGTGCTCCTATTACCACTGGGACCACTTTGGACATTACCTTCCACATTTGCTCCAGTTGCTCTTTCAGCCGTTGGTACTTCTCTGTTTTCTCGTGCTCCTTCTTTCTGTTGTTGCTGTCAGCTGGGATTGCCACATTGATCACAAGTGTGGTCTTCTTTCCCTTGTCAACCACCACTGTGACTGGCTCGTTCCCCAGCAGCTGCTAGTCTGTCTGGAACTTGAAGTCCCACAAGACCTTAGCCCTGTTGTTCTCAACCACCTTTGGTGGTGTCTCCCATGAGGACTTGGGGTCTTCTAATCTGTATGCACCACAGATGTTCCCGTACAAGATTCCCAACACTTGGTTGTGCCTCTCAGTGTATGCTGTCCCAGCTTGCATCATGCTACTACACTCAACAAAAATATAAACGCAACACTTTTGGTTTTGCTCCCATTTTGTATGAGATGAACTCAAAGATCTAAAACTTTTTCCACATACACAATATCACCATTTCCCTCAAATATTGTTCACAAACCAGTCTAAATCTGCGATAGTGAGCACTTCTCCTTTGCTGAGATAATCCATCCCACCTCACAGGTGTGCCATACCAAGATGCTGATTAGACACCATGATTAGTGCACAGGTGTGCCTTAGACTGCCCACAATAAAAGGCCACTCTGAAAGGTGCAGTTTTATCACACAGCACAATGCCACAGATGTCGCAAGATTTGAGGGAGCGTGCAATTGGCATGCTGACAGCAGGAATGTCAACCAGAGCTGTTGCTCGTATATTGAATGTTCATTTCTCTACCATAAGCCGTCTCCAAAGGCGTTTCAGAGAATTTGGCAGTACATCCAACCAGCCTCACAACCGCAGACCATGTGTAACCACACCAGCCCAGGACCTCCACATCCAGCATGTTCACCTCCAAGATTGTCTGAGACCAGCCACTCGGACAGCTGCTGAAACAATCGGTTTGCATAACCAAAGAATTTCTGCACAAACTGTCAGAAACCGTCTCAGGGAAGCTCATCTGCATGCTCGTCGTCCTCATCGGGGTCTCGACCTGACTCCAGTTCGTCGTCGTAACCCACTTGAGTGGGCAAATGCTCACATTCGCTGGCGTTTGGCACGTTGGAGAGGTGTTCTCTTCACGGATGAATCCAGGTTCACACTGTTCAGGACAGATGGCAGACAGCATGTGTGGCGTCGTGTGGGTGAGCGGTTTTCTGATGTCAATGTTGTGGATCGAGTGGCCCATGGTGGCGGTGGGGTTATGGTATGGGCAGGCGTCTGTTATGGACGAAGAACACAGGTGCATTTTATTGATGGCATTTTGAATGCACAGAGATACCGTGACGAGATCCTGAGGCCCATTGTTGTGCCACACATCCAAGAACATCACCTCATGTTGCAGCAGGATAATGCACGGCCCCATGTTGCAAGGATCTGTACACAATTCTTGGAAGCTGAAAATGTCCCAGTTCTTGCATGGCCGGCATACTCACCGGACATGTCACCCATTGAGCATGTTTGGGATGCTCTGGACCGGCGTATACGACAGCGTGTACCAGTTCCTGCCAATATCCAGCAACTTCGCACAGCCATTGAAGAGGAGTGGACCAACATTCCACAGGCCACAATTGACAACCTGATCAACTCTATGCGAAGGAGATGTGTTGCACTGCATGAGGCAAATGGTGGTCACACCAGATACTGACTGGTATCCCCCCAATAAAACAAAACTGCACCTTTCAGAGTGGCCTTTTATTGTGGACAGTCTAAGGCACACCTGTGCACTAATCATGGTGTCTAATCAGCATCTTGGTATGGCACACCTGTGAGGTGGGATGGATTATCTCAGCAAAGGAGAAGTGCTCACTATCGCAGATTTAGACTGGTTTGTGAACAGTATTTGAGGGAAATGGTGATATTGTGTATGTGGAAAAAGTTTTAGATCTTTGAGTTCATCTCATACAAAATGGGAGCAAAACCAAAAGTGTTGCGTTTATATTTTTGTTGAGTGTATGTGCTGGGCTTCTCTCTGGGGCACATTTACACAACCTGCAACTTGGGTCCTGTCGGCTGTGGTAGACTCCTGTCTCTATGGATCTGGTGCTCAGGGCTTGTTCTTGTGCTGCCATGATCAGAGCCTCTGTGCTGTCCTTTAGGCTGGTCTTTTCTAGCCACTGATAGGTCTTCTTGATGTCAGCCTCTTCCTATATCTGTTGATGGTACATTCCATGGAGGGACTTGGTCTTCCGTGATATCCCCTCTTCCTGCTCCTTTTCACTGTTTGTTTCCAGCTGTGTAGTGGGATGAAAGTCCCGGGTCCCAATTGAAAAGACGTTCCAGCTAGCTTGGCTAACGGGGAGTTCCCCTTTGGCTGACCTGGTAGAGGAACGGTCTTTTGCGTTTAGCCGCATGGGTTCGATCCCCCACCGTTGTCCCAGCCACGAAGGTCCTGCTGCTTCAATCTGGTGTCACGAACAGGATGTGGATCACAGAGTATGCTAACATGCACCTGTGACTTCAGGACAAAGTCAAAAATGGTGGGGAGATGTGTAGCGGGATGAAAGTCCACGGTCCCAATTGAAAAGACATTCCCGCTAGCTTGGCTAATGGGGAGTTCCCCTTTGGCTGACCTGGTAGAGGAACGGTCTTTTGTGCGAGCCGCATAGGTTCGATCCCCACCGTCGTCCTGGCCACGTAGGTCCTGCTGCTTCAATCCCTTCTTAAAAATAACACACAGCCAATAATGACAGAGGCAGAATGACACTAGAAAACAATGCTGAGATCAAACCAAAGCACCAAAATGTGACATCTTTCTGGAGTAGACAGTTCTCAAAAATTGAATTGCTGTGCAAGAAGGAAACAAGAAGACAACGCTGAAGGTGTTGGTAGCTTTGGTGGTTGTAACTGGAGAAACTGGACATTGTGTAGCATTTGTCCATTGCATCAACAGGTATATAGTGTCTTTGTAGGAGAGTGTTTGAAGGATGAGAAGTAAGAAGTAACAGAAGTAATAATGTTGATCTAAAGTTATTTTGAAACCACACGCTCAGTATTAAATATGGTGCTTGGTGTTACAGACTGTATATGTGGAGTTTGACAGTGAGCACTGGTTTAGGGGAGACTAAGTGCTGACTGGACTGGAACCGGGGCCTGTGGGGCGTCAGTGGCTGTCTGTGCTGAGCTACGGGTGGCACCTGGTTTGCAGAGAGCAGATTATTGCCATGCACAGTGAGTGATTGGACCTGACAGCAGCCTCTGCAGCACTTGCTGGCCTGCAGATTTAGCCGACCCATTTTAGAAACCCTAATCTGGATTAACTGCAGGACTGTGTCAGTGGGGACGAGATCTTGCAGCCTCCTCCGCCCTCTGCCCCTTCAACTGCTTCTCCTCCACCTTTCTGTGTCATCACCTCCTCCCACAACCTGACTTACATCTTGTAACTTGTTTCTTGAGTTTTCAGGGCTTGGTGTGTTTGCGGCTAACAGGTTTCTTAAAATGAAAAGGCTCGCTGGTGTCCGTCTGAGTGCGTCCCTGTGAGTGCAGCTATCCTGGGGGAAGGGCAGTCAGACGGGGATTACGCCAACTCAGTCGAGCTGTTCCATTATTTTAGCTCCATCATCAACATCTATGAGACATGCTGTCTGTGTATTAGGTGGAAGGAAAACAAAATTAAATGATTTGTTTTGACTTCAAAATGTTCTTGCACTCCACGATTCCGCCTTCAAAATGATAAAAGCTGACACAGACAATGTGATCAGGTCGGGTAAAAAGTTAACAACAAATGAAGAAGTGAAGAAATGTGTTTAAAAGTATCATCCACACCAGGCTGCCATAAGTTCCCATCCACAAGACAAAGCAACAAAACCGAAGTGAGACTTCGGGAATATCATTGTCCTAAAACATGCTTCCACTTGACCTTCATTAGAGTTTAGGTACAGCAGATGTCCACATTCTTCAGTCTCCGTCCTGCTTCCATCTTCAGCTCAGCTTCTTGCTGCTCTTTTGTTATTGTTTTTGCCCATTTTTGCACTCCATAGTGTCCCGTTTCATGTTTCTGGTTCCTTCCATCCTCCTTTCCTGCTGTACTACTGAACGGATCACTCTGTCTTTCCTCCCTTTATCTGGAGATAAGATACTTACTTTTCAGATAAAGCATATTATAATAAATCAAATGAGCTTTGTCAGTTTTGTGCATCTGGGTGTTGTGTGTGTGTGTGTGTGTGTGTGTGTGTGTGTGTGTGTGTGTGTGTGTGTGTGTGTGTGTGTGTGTGTGTGTGTGTGTGTGTGTGTGTGTGTGTGTGTGTGTGTGTGTGTGTGTGTGTGTGCGAGACCGCTTTGAGGTTAAATCTGTTGATTATGTGTCAAATTATGAACTGCAGCAGATGTGCAGACTGTGAATCAGGACTGTGAGCAAATGGACGCAGAGAGATAAAAGTGTTTGTGAATTGAGACACAAGCAGGATTTTCGTGAACATGGTCATTCTTATTACAAAGCTTTGTTCATTTTTTTCTGGTCCATGAAAAATGTGAAATATTTCACATAAAAAAAACACAATAATGGTACAAATTTGACTACCCATTCATAATGATAATAATATTAATAATGATGATGATGACGATGACGATAATAAGAATAATGATCATGAAAATAATAATATTAACAATGATGATGATGATAATAACAATAATGATCATGAAAATAATAATATTAACAATGATGATGATGATAATAACAATAATGATCATGAATATAATAATATCAACAATGATGATGATGATAATAACAATAATGATCATGAATATAATAATATTAACAATGATGATGACGATAATAAGAATAATGATCATGAAAATAATAATATTAACAATGATGATGATGATAATAACAATAATGATTATGAAAATAATCGTAACAATGATGATAATGAAAATAATAATAATTATGATGATGATGGTAATAAGTGTCTCATGTCCTAATTATCTGAGGGAGTTGCCAGGTTTGATTTTGTTTCAGCTAAAATAAATAAATAACTCACCTGAAAAGCAACTTTATTCTTTCAGATAAACAAGTTCTCATGTGGAACTTAAAAAAAAAGACTTTCATTTTGTTCTTATTCCTGTGATATTTTATTGCTTGCATCTTGTATTTGATTTTTTAGTGAATTGGACCAAAATGTATGCTGTACTAGGTAAAGATTTCTTTTGCAGTTCCACAACATTTATTGGGTCGTGTATTTTTCCAGCGTACTTTTCAAGACCTTTTTTGATAGTTCCGAGTGCTCTGATGATAACTGGTACCGTTACTGTTTTCACTTCTCACATTCAGTTCATTATTATTATTATTATTATTATTATTATTATTGTTGTGACTACTACTGTGATGACGACAATGACTACTACTACTACATCTGCCAAGAAGGTTATGTTTTGTTGACATTTGACTATTTGTTATTAATTTATTTATTTTAGAGTGATATCTCTAAAATATATGAACCGATTTTAATGAAAATTGCTGGAGACTTTGGGCCAAGGAAGAGCTCATTAATATTTTTGTGCAGCTCCAGGTCAGGGGGCAGATTTTGCCTCAAGGGAACTATAGAAGTCACAGAGTACTTTTCATTTACCTTATTAGATGATTGGTTTAGTGTAACAGACACCTTGTGGAAGCAATGGCTCAAAAACAAGAAAAACTATCATCTTTTAACACATCAATTTAAAATGAGCAGATAATGACAATGAGGTGATTAGACTGAAGTTTGATGCACAAAATCAAAGCAACTTTGTTTTGTGCATGTCGACATTTCTTCCACCTGCCAGGTGTTTCTTGGAGGCGGCTGCCTTTGGCATGAGTGTCAGCAAACAAGCTGAACTAGCAACAGTTGAGAGACACATGATGCCCTTTATTCAGGCAAATATGGGAGAAAATATACAAACCAAAATTTAAAGGTGGACAGAACGTGAGGCTGGGGATGATACGAAAACTTATTTTCTGTGTGTACACTAAAAAAAAAGGAAATACTGTCTCAGTGAGAAAAACTGATTTAACAATTTGCATTTTTTGTTGTTATTTCAACTTAGTTATTTCAACTTTCAACTGTGTTAATACCACAAGACTTCTCTTGTTATGTTGAAATACTTTAGTTAAGTTGAAATAATTAAAAAAAAAATCTATGCAAAATGTTACATCACTTTTTCTTGTTGTGACAGCAGTTTGTTTTTTAGAGTGTAGTGATGGAAACTCGAAACACTATTGCGGGATGTTTCAAAATGCCTGCAGCACCTACCTTTTGGAAACTGTTCTGGAATCATATAAAGGAAGAAATAACCTACTGTGCAAAAATGGGGCCTTTCAAACAATTCCAGTTGCATCTGCAAGCACAGTAAAACATGAATGCATGAACTGTGATTACATTGTTTTTATTCATAAATAATACTGAAGCAACAATGGAAAATACAAGTTGCATTGAAGGTTACAGTCAGCGCAGGATGAGCATGTGCCAAAACATCTACATTATTATTATTATTATTATTATTATTATCATTGTGTATATGTGCATAATTTACCCACTTTATTTTCCTGTTTCTCGGTATGAGAGTTATCATCTCTACAATTCCGATTAAAAAAATGTGAGACACCTTTATAAGATGTATTCACAAATTACGAATTATGTGCGTAATTACGCACTGTCTTACATGTGCACCCTAGTGCTGAGGTTTAGGCGCGCACGCGCGCGTGTGTGAGTGGTGGGAGGAGTTTTCTGGAGCCACTTGCTGCTTCTAATTAGCAGCGCGTGCCGGCAAAGAAACTCAGTGGAGCGACCTGACCAAGACGCACAGCCACGCGCGGCCCGTTCACCCATGTGATGACTTAACGGTCAGACACGAAAAAGCAGCTCGCACGCTCAGTGCGCCATCCAGCAGAGGTACAATCTCAAAGTGAGGGTGCTTAAAAAAAAAAAAAAAAAAAAGTTTCAAGTTTTGGGCTGTGCACCAGCGCGACCCGCCTCTCTCCCGCTGGATCCGACGCAGCGACTTGTGGCCCCTGTTGCGCTCTGAGGGGCCCACGGCTCGTGCGCTGCGTGTGCGACATACAAGTCAGCGTCAGGACATAAAAGGCTGCGGTAAGGATGATGTCCTACATAAAGCAGCCCCATTACACCATGAACGGGTTAAATTTGCCCGCACCCGGAATGGACATGCTTCACACGACTGTCGCTTATCCATGTGAGTACATATATTTTCTTTACGTAATGAACGTTTTACATTTTTGTCTCGTGTTATTCTAGTGTTTTAAAGTGAAAATTCCACCCAAAGTGATGCGTAATTACGCGCAGGCTGGTGCGTAAAACGGGATGGTTTATAGCTGCTCGCAGTTTGCCAAAAGGCTGGACAGTATGAAAATAAAGTAAAAATGATTTTAATCAGAAAAGGAAAGCTGACACAAAAATGAAAATTTTCAACATGAGGGTCGTTTGATATTTTAGAAAAGAACTTGTCATGTAAATAATTTTATTGATACAATTGCATCTCAATAAATGTTAATGTATTTATATTACATAATTGATAACATAACAATAATATTTATTTATTGACTTGGATTTGAGTCTACAGTTGATCAGATTTGACACCGTTTGTTTTGGTTCTCCATTTTTTCCCTCAGATTCTGTACTTATATATATATATATATATATATATATATATATATATATATATATATATATATATATATATATATATATATATATATATATATATATATATATATATATATACACACATTTGTGTTGCTGATAAATTTTCTCTACACTTCGAGTGCTGAAAAGCAAATCTCATGACAGGATGCTGCTATTTGTCACGATTCTTGTTCTAAAGCAAATACATCAAGGCATGTAGCTTTTTGCCACCAAATACGAGAAGCGTGGAAGCGTGATTCCATGATTGGACTGTACAAACTGAATGAACCTTCATGTGTAAATTGTGCATGCGCATGAATCCAGTGGATTAAAGAAAGGTCAGGGTATGAGTCCTCGGGCTACGTTGCCTTTCTTATTGTTCAGGGCTGTGCATGTGCACTTTATGACATCACTTACAATGTAATTCTGTTACTCCACAGTGTGATCATTTGTATCTCTTGGTTTTGCAGCAACTCCCCGAAAGCAGCGCAGGGAGCGGACCACCTTCACCCGTACGCAGCTGGACATCCTGGAGGCGCTGTTCTCCAAGACCCGTTACCCAGATATCTTCATGAGGGAGGAAGTGGCCCTCAAGATTAACTTACCTGAGTCTCGTGTCCAGGTACTGCAAGATCAGTGTTTGTTGGAGATGTACATTAGACTACAGAAGTCTGGTTCCAAGTCGTTGTTGTTCTTCATATCTTCCAAATTTGTCAGTTATGTCCCATGCTAAAATGAATGTGTTCTTTTAATGCATTTACAGGTTTGGTTTAAAAACCGCCGTGCCAAGTGTCGTCAGCAGCAGCAGCAGAGCAGTGGTCAGTCCAAACCCCGTCCTCCAAAAAAAAAGGCATCTCCAGCAGCTGAACCCAGTGCGCCTGACCCTGTAGCAAACCCACCCGGCTCTTACAGCCCGTCCTCAGCCCAGTCTGGTCCCAGCTTGGCCCCAAGCTCCACCACCGGAAACACTGCTGTGTCCATCTGGAGCCCAGCTATCTCACCTCTTCCCGACCCACTGGCCTCCTCAGCCCCCTGTATGCAGCGTCCTTCACCCTATCCTATGAGCTACGGCCAACCATCAGCCTACACTCAAGGCTACGCCAGCACCACCTCCTACTTCACTGGCCTGGACTGCAGTGCCTACCTCTCTCCAATGCATTCACAGCTGTCAGGCACCGGGGGTGCTCTCAGTCCCATCACTGTGCCCTCCATGGGCGGCTCCCTAAGCCAGTCCCCGGCCTCACTGTCCTCTCAGGGCTACAGCACTGCCTCCTCCCTGGGCTTCACCTCTGTTGACTGCCTGGACTACAAGGACCAGCAGGCATGGAAACTGGGCTTCACCACGATGGACTGCCTGGACCATAAAGACCAAAACTCCTGGAAGTTCCAGGTCCTCTAGATGGAGCTGAAGGTTGACAGACCAAAAGAGCTGGTGTGTCAGATCATAAGAAACACCTCTGCTGGAGGACTTTCTTTTACTCTCAGTTTTTTGTTTGTAAGATTTCTATTTTCTAAAAGAAAACCTCTGTAGAAAAGTGTTTTATTTCAGCGACTGTGGTGGAGAGGACGTCATTGATGCTGCCTGACTGCATATGTTTTTTGTTGTCTTCTTCATGCTATGTTGAATAAAAGAACAAAAGCCTTTACAAAGTTTGTAGGAATGGACTCCCAGTGGACAATGGCCGCGAGAAGCTCTGACGCTCCGTAGATCACGTTGTTTTTCAGGGTTAACTTATTTTAAACTATTTATTATTATTTGACATTAAAAATAAATATGTAATTTGGTTGTATTTAGACATTTTTTGTTTAGCATTTGTGTTCTGTATTTTCCCACACTTTGTTTAGATCTTCTGTTTAGATTTGTGGCATATTAAAGTTTTTTGTGTTGACACGTACACTGATAATCATTGGGATTATGCGATTTGACAGGAATTATAGTTTGTTTTTGCAGGATCATAGCTTGCTGGGGATTTAAATGATTTAATACAGCTGCATTTGGTCATCATGTAAGTTCTTATAATTCTCCACATATTGTTTTTCCCTGTTGCAATTATTCAAATGTCAAATATATTCACATACAATAGTTGTAGTGTGATTTTACTGGTAGGTTATTTTATTTACGAGGAAAACTAGTATAAAATGTCAATATATTTTAGTATAAAATGGCAAGAAACTGAATGTGACACTTGTACACTGTGTAAATTGTTGCAGAAATGAAAATCATGATTTACATTTTTCTATTTTTGTGGTTGTTTTAATTTCAAACTTGTCTATTTTCGAACACCTTATTTGCTGTTTTTAAATCTCTGATTTTCAATCAATAATTCTCTCTGCTGTCTGATTGGCTGTCAAAAATGAACAAGGTTCCTTGATTTTCAATCAGGAATATTGTTTATATATATATATATATATATATATATATATATATATATATATATATATATATATATATAGGCCCTGAGGCCCACTGGGCTGGTGGTTATCAATGGATACTGTAGCATAAAGTAGACATCAGTCTATGGCTCCCCTTGGATGGAATCCCAGTCCATTGCTGGTTAAGTGCAACCACAGGTAGCCTGGAGCACAAGGAACCCAGTGGAACCCAGGTCTATATGTCGGTGGTCGAAGTGTAAAAGGCCAAGAGGATGCCCACTGTAACGGTCAGTCAGGCAGCAAATACAGGAGATGGTTACTTTCGAGAGTTGGGGATGGACCAGAAGTCTGCCTGGGTGGTTGCCATTCAGGACGTAGGATGGTGCTGTAATGTGGTGGACCCATTGATGTACAGTACCACTGCATGCTCCCAGACCTGACCTGACCAACTCTTATTCCACAGATCCACCTGCTTTGTGGGTCTAGTACAGCACAAGGGTTTTCTAGTTTTACGTGCAGAAATAAAATTATCACATGGGACATAGTTAATGGAACATGGCACAGCATGCCAGAGCCTTAACTGGCTCCATAGCCACAATTTTAAGACCTCTCATCTGCCTAAGTAGTGGGCAGATTCTGGAAATATTTTGTGGTGGGATGAAGGAAGAATTGATTAAATTTAGACAGATCTGTCTCAAATAATTTCTTTTTTCAATCGAAACAAGGATCAAAGGAAAACCTAACATTGTGGCTTTCAATTAAAATTTAAAATTTATTTTCATTTATATAGCACCAAATGACAACAAAGTTGCCTCTAGATGCTTCACACAAGTAAGGTCTATCCAACCCCTACAGCAAGCACACAGGCAACAGTGGTAAGGAAAAACTCCCTCGGATGATTTGAGGAAGAAACCTCAAGCAGACCATACTCTCTGCTTGGGCCATGCTACTGACACAATAGACAATACAGGAAATTATACAGGAAATTTTGAGAGTCTGTGCCGGTGCACAGGAAGGGAGGCCTGCAGAAGAAGACACCACACCCATCTCAGGATGGAGCTGCACCTTAAACAGAAGCAGGCAGCAGAAAGACAACAAATTTGGCAACAATAAAAATAGAAGAAATAATAAGGTGATCGCCAGCCACTAGCCCTAAGCTTCACGAAAAGACCCAGACTTTAGATAAAGCTGAGGCCACAGCCTGCTCAGTTTCCTAATAAAATTAATTTAAAAGGGTCAAAAGCACAGTAACATATTATGCCAGTATGCTAGTCATATGAAAGGAAAAATAAGTGCTTCTTAAGTCTGGACTTGAAAGTCTCTACAGAATCTGACTGCTTTATTGATGCAGAGAGATCATTCCACAGAACAAGGGCACGATAAGAGAAAGCTCTGTGACCCGCAAACTTTTTATTCACCCTAGGGACACTAAGTAGTCCTGCACCCTGAGAATGCAGAGCCTGGGCCGGTACGTAGGGTTTAAGTAGGTCAACTAGGTAGGGAGGGGCTAGTCTGTGAATAAATTTATAGGTTAGTAACAGAACCTTAAAATCTGATCTCACAGGGACAGGAAGTCAGTGAAGAGACACCAAAATGGGTGTAATGTGGTCAAACTTTCTGCTTCCTGTCAAAAATCTGGCAGCAGCATTCTGAACCAATTGGAGACCCCAAATGCTGAACTGCAGTAAACCAGAAAATAGAACATTGCAGTAGTACAATCTATAAGAAACAATCTATAAGAAACACCCCCACCTTGCTTCGTGATGCGAAACAAGGTGGGGGTGTTGCTCTTATTTATAAATCTAGGTTTAGCTTATTACCTGTTGAGGGTTACAAATATAACTCGTTTGAGTATCTGATTCACCGCTCTGCTCAGGACATTACACATTGCCATGGTCAGAAGAATAAAAATCAGTCATATTGCTTTGTCACTGTATATAGGCCTCCTGGCCCATATTCTGAATTCTTGGATGCATTTGGTGCGTTCATCTCTAACTTGTCAACTAGTGTAGATAACATTCTGATCATTGGTCACTTTAACATTCATATAAATAAGCCTTCTGATCCCCTCTGCAAATCATTTATGGAAATTGTGGATGAATTAGGATTTCGGCAATGCATTCACGATTCAACGCACATTAGTGAAAATACCCTGGATCTGGTTCTCGCATGTGGTATTGCTGTCACGAATATTGACATCATGCCTCTTACATCAGTGGTGTCTGATCACTCACTTATTAAGTTTACAGTTTCGCTGCCATGTTTAGTGGAACAACAACCTTATATATCATTACGGCGATGCATCAACTCCTCAACTAAGACTGAACTCGAAGCTAGACTGCCTGATGTCTTAGCTTCACATTTGACAAATACCTAGTCAGTAGACAGACTTGTGGATAGTTTAAACTCAGTGGTCAAAACTACACTCGACATGATTGCACCACCTGGGTTAAAACCACGCTCCCCCAAATCACAGTCACCTTGGTTCAATGATTATCTGCGTGACCTCAAGCATAAAGCAAGAGGTCTAGAACAGAAATGGCATCGTTCAAAATTAGAAGTATTTCACCTTGCGTGGCGTGATGCTATCTTAGACTATAAGCACGCATTATTGGCTACAAAGCGGACTTATTACTCTGATTTGATCAACAAAAACAAGCATAACTCAAAGTTCTTGTTCAACACAGTGGCAACACTTATGCATGGACAACCACCTGTAGTTCACTCTCCTTTTACAGCACAAGATTTCCTGGATTACTTTGGGAAGAAAATAGAAGACATCAGGCTAAACATATGCCGGCATGCCTTAACCCAGCCACTACACCATGCTATTGAGGTGGGTGCCATACTGAGGTATTACCTAGATTTACAGAATTTGATAGTATCTCACAAGGCATGCTGACAAAACTTGTAATGTCAACAAAAAGCACAACCTGTTTATTTGATCCTATACCAACAAAACTGTTTAAGGACCTGTGGCCCACTCTTGGGCTGACTGTGCTGGAAATTATTAATCTTTCTTTAACTTCTGGATCTGTTCCTAAATGTTTCAAATCTGCAGTGATTAAACCATTACTTAAGAAACCTAATCTTGACCCTAGTGGACTGAAAAACTATCGTCCGATATCAAATCTATCATTTTTCTCTAAAATTCTGGAAAAGTGGTGTCATGGCAACTCATAGACTATCTTACTGAGAATAATCTCTTTGAGCCACTGCAGTCAGATTTTAGAAAATATCATTCCACAGAGACGGCTCTCACTAAAGTGGTGAATGATCTTCTGCTTACAATGGATTCGGACACCACTACGGTTCTGTTGCTGTTAGCTCTCAGTGCTGCATTTGATACAGTGGATCATCATATTCTACTTGATAGGCTGGAAAATCATTTTGGGATTACTGGGAGTGCCTTTGCATGGCTGACGTTATACTTGACCAGTTGTTCTCACTGTGTTTTGTACAGTAACACTACCTCTAACCTTAGTGACATGAAATTTGGGGTTCCACAGGGGTCTGTCTTAGGCCTCCTGCTTTTCTCCCTTTATATAGCACCCCTTGGGCACATATTGTGGCGTTTTGGGATTACCTTTCACTGCTATGCAGATGATACTCAGTTATATATGCCGATAACTGCTGGTAATCTCATCCACACAATAAACAGGTTGTGCTTTTTGTAGACGTTATGAGTTTCGTCAACACGCCCAGTGAGATACTATCAAATTCTGTAAATCTAGGTAAAACCTCAGTGATGACACCCACCTCAATAGCAGGGTGCAGTGGCTGGGTTAAGGCATGCTGGGATATGTTTAACCTAATGTCATCTATTTTCTTCTCGAAGTAATCCAAGAAATCTTGTGCTGTAAAAGGAGAGCAACGTATAGGTGGTTGTCCATGAATAAGTGTTTCCACTGTGTCAAACAACAACTTTGAGTTATATGCTTGTTTTTGTTGATCAAATCAGAGTAATAGGTCCACTTTGGAGCCAGTAGTGCATACTTATAGTCTAAGATAGCATTGCGCCACGCAAGGTATAATACTTCTAATTTTGAACTATGCCATTTTCATTCTAGACCTCTATGCTTGAGGTCACACAAATAATCATTTAACCAAGGTGACTGTGTTTTGGGGGGGTGTTGTTCTAATATAGGTGGTGCAATCATGTTGAGTGTAGTTTTGAATGCTGAGTTTAAACTGTCCATAAGTCTGTCTACTGATTGGTCATTTTCCAAATGTGAAGCTAAGCTATCAGGCAGTCTAGCTTTGAGTTCAGTTGTAGTTGAGGAGTTGATGTGTCGCTGCTATGATAAATAAGGTGGTTGTTCCACTAAACATGGCAGCGAAACTGTAAACCTTATAAGTGAGTGATTATACTAACTAGTATGACTTCATGACTTTCTTTGCTAATAAAATTTTAACTATTAGAGAAAAAATTACTCATAACCATCCCAAAGACGTATCGTTATCTTTGGCTGCTTTCAGTGATGCCGGTATTTGGTTAGACTCTTTCTCTCCGATTGTTCTGTCTGAGTTATTTTCATGAGTTACTTCCTCCAAACCATTAACATGTCTATTAGACCCCATTCCTACCAGGCTGCTCAAGGAAGCCCTACCATTAATTAATGCTTCCATCTTAAATATGATCAATCTATCTTTATTATTTGGCTATGTACCACAGGCTTTTAAGGTGGCAGTATTTAAACCATTACTTAAAAAGCCATCACTTGACCCAGCTAACTTAGCTAATTATAGGCCAATCTCCAACCTTCCTTTTCTCTCAAAAATTCTTGAAAGGGTAGTTGTAAAACAGCTAACTGATCATCTGCAGAGGAATGGTCTATTTGAAGAGTTTCAGTCAGGCTTTAGAATTCATCATAGTACAGAAACAACATTAGTGAAGGTTACAAATGATCTTCTTATGGCCTCAGACAGTGAACTCATCTCTGTGCTTGTTCTGTTAGACCTCAGTGCTGCTTTTGATACTGTTGACCATAAAATTTTATTACAGAGATTAGAGCATGCCATAGGTATTAAAGGCACTGCACTGCGGTGGTTTGAATCATATTTATCTAATAGATTACAATTTGTTCATGTAAATGGGGAATCTTCTTCAGAGACTAAGGTTAATTATGGAGTTCCACAAGGTTCTGTGCTAGGACCAATTTTATTCACTTTATACATGTTTCCCTTAGGCAGTATTATTAGATGGCATTGCTTAAATTTTCATTGTTACACAGATGATACCCAGCTTTATCTATCCATGAAGCCAGAGGACACACACCAATTAGCTAAACTGCAGGATTGTCTTACAGACATAAAGACATGGATGACCTCTAATTTCTTGCTTTTAAACTCAGATAAAACTGAAGTTATTGTACTTGGCCCCACAAATCTTAGAAACATGGTGTCTAACCAGATCCTTACTCTGGATGGCATTACTCTGACCTCTAGTAATACTGTGAGAAATCTTGGAGTCATTTTTGATCAGGATATGTCATTCAATGCGCATATTAAACAAATATGTAGGACTGCTTTTTTGCATTTGCGCAATATCTCTAAAATTAGAAAGGTCTTGTCTCAGAGTGATGCTGAAAAACTAATTCATGCATTTATTTCCTCTAGGCTGGACTATTGTAATTCATTATTATCAGGTTGTCCTAAAAGTTCCCTGAAAAGCCTTCAGTTAATTCAAAATGCTGCAGCTAGAGTACTAACAGGGACTAGAAGTGTTGGGAAGGTGTCGTAGCACGGACCCACAACAGGGGGCGCAAATGAATGGACAATGAGTAAGCCAAAAGGTAACAATTTACTGTTGTGACAATACACAACTAAATACACAGAAATTGCAAAGTCAATTAACACCAGGTGACGTGTGGGCAGGCTCGAAGATAGAAGACCCCGACGAGAGAGAGGCCGCGTCCCACACGGCCTCCACCACCAACGGTCTGAAGAACACCGGAGCCGCCAAGTCCCGAATCCCCAGGTGACCTCTGTCTTCGGCTGTCGACCCTGGTACTGCTGGCTAAAAGCGGAGACAAGATGAATGAGTGTAAATCCTTACACTCAGTGGTCTACAGTCTGTACACAGTTAGGAGGGAGCACCTCCACCTCCAAATCACACACACTCGTGCAGCTCCTGATCTACCACTTATCTGGGATGGGGTGCGAGGTGAAGCCGTCACTCTCACACCAAACGCCAATCCTCCAGACAAGGCAACACGTCAGGAAAACGGCTGCAACAGAAGTTCAGTTGGTTACACAATGTGTCAGTCAGCAGAGAAATTACCTCTCGGTAGTCGATTTCTCGGCGAGGAGGTGGAGTTGCAGTCCGGCTTTTATGATGGTGATGATGATGATGAACGAGTGACAGCTGGTGCAGGGGATGAATGACAGCTGTCACTTCTTCTGGGTCTGGCGCCCTCTCGTGCTTGGAGTCCGCACTCCAAGCAGGGCGCCCTCTGGTGGTAGTGGGCCAGCAGTACCTCCTCTTCAGCGGCCCACATAACAGGACCCCCCCCTCAACGGGCGCCTCCTGGCGCCCGACCTGGCTTGTCCGGGTGTCTTCTGTAGAAATCGGCCAGGAGGGCCGGGTCCAGGATGAAGCTCCTCTTCACCCAGGAGCGTTCTTCAGGTCCATACCCCTCCCAGTCCACCAGATATTGGAACCCCCGGCCCTTACGACGGACGTCCAGGAGCCTGCGGACTGTCCAAGCAGGCTCCCCGTCGATGAGCCGGGCAGGAGGCGGCGTAGGTCCAGGTGCACAGAGGGGCGAGGTGTGGTGTGGCTTGATACGGGACATGTGGAATACCGGGTGGATCCGCAGTGAAGCTGGGAGTTGGAGCTTCACTGCGGCCGGGTTGATGATTTTGAGGATTGTGAAGGGTCCGATGTATCCGTCTTTTAACTTGGGGAAGTCCACACAGAGGGGGATGTCCTTCGTTGAGAGCCACACCTCCTGCCCGGGCTGGTACGTGGGGGCCGGGGACCGTCGGCGGTCTGCTTGGGATTTGGCCCTCGTCCGGGCCTTCAACAGGGCAGAGCGGGCGGTCCGCCACACCCGGCGACATTTCCGAAGGTGGGCCTGGACCGAGGGCACACCGACCTCTCCCTCCACCAGCGGGAATAATGGGGGCTGGTACCCCAAACACACCTCAAAAGGGGAGAGGCCGGTAGCAGACGAAACTTGGCTGTTGTGGGCATACTCGATCCAGGCCAGATGGTGACTCCAGGCCGCCGGATGTGCGGAGGTGACACACCGCAGGGCCTGCTCCAACTCCTGGTTGGCCCGCTCTGCCTGGCCGTTGGTCTGGGGGTGGTACCCGGACGAGAGACTCACGGTGGCCCCCAGCTCCTTGCAGAAACTCTTCCACACCTGTGAAGAGAACTGGGGACCACGATCCGAGACGATGTCCGACGGTATCCCATGCAGCCGCAAGACGTGGTGAACCAGGAGGTCTGCTGTCTCCTGGGCCGTCGGGAGCTTCGGGAGGGCCACGAAGTGGGCCGCCTTGGAGAACCGGTCCACTATCGTGAGGATTACGGTGTTGCCCTGGGACGGCGGGAGGCCCGTGATGAAATCCAGGCCGATGTGAGACCAGGGGCGATGAGGCACTGGCAGGGGTTGGAGGAGGCCCGTCGTCCTCTGATGGTCTGCCTTGCCCCTGGCGCAGATGGTACAGGCCTGGATGTAGTCCCGGACGTCGGTTTCCAGGGACGCCCACCAGAAGCGCTGCTGGACTACTGCCACGGTCCTACGCACTCCGGGATGACAGGAGAGCTTGGACCCGTGACAGAAGTCCAATACGGCAGCTCTTGCCTCTGGTGGGACGTACAGTCTGTCCTTGGGGCCAGTCCCCGGGTCCGGGCTCCTGGTCAGGGCCTCCCAGACGGTCTTCTCCACGTCCCAGGTAAGGGCGGCCACGACAGTGGACTCGGGGGTGATGGTCTCGGTGGGGTTCGACAGCCCCGCTTTGGCTTCTTCTTCGTGCACCCGGGACAAGGCGTCTGATTTTTGGTTCTTGATCCCGGGGCGATATGTAATCCGGAAGTCAAAGCGCCCGAAGAACAGAGACCAGCGGGCTTGCCTGGGGTTCAGCCGCTTGGCGGTCCGGATGTACTCCAGGTTCCGATGGTCAGTGAAAACCGTGAAGGGCAACAAAGCCCCCTCCAGCAGGTGTCTCCACTCTTCAAGAGCCTCCTTCACCGCAAGAAGTTCCCGATTGCCAACGTCATAGTTCCGTTCAGCTGGGGTCAACCTGCGGGAATAAAAGGCACAAGGATGGAGAACTTTATCAGCCTCCACGCTCTGGGACAGCACGGCTCCTATCCCTGAGTCAGAGGCGTCCACTTCTACTACGTACTGGCGATCAGGATCAGGCTGCACCAGAACTGGCGCAGTCGAGAACCGGCGTTTCAACTCCTGGAACGCGGCTTCGCACCAATCCGACCAGGTGAAGGGGACCTTGGTGGAGGTCAGGGCAGTCAGGGGGCTAACTACCTGACTGTAACCTTTGATGAACCTCCTGTAAAAATTTGCAAAGCCGAGGAACTGCTGTAGTTTCCTGCGGCTTGTTGGTTGGGGCCAATCTCTCACCGCCGCAACCTTAGCCGGATCAGGGGCGACGGAGTTGGAGGAGATGATGAACCCCAGGAAGGACAAAGAAGTGCGGTGGAACTCGGTTCCGGAGGGCTTATGTAAGCTTCAGGGGATGGTGGGGGGGTTTGTTGAACGACCAGTGGTACGTCTGATTCAGGCCCAGGACCAGCCAGAGGAGGAGCTGCAGCAGCGCCCTGATCGTGCGCTTCCACCCTGGCGGCGAGAGCCTCCACTCTCCGATTAAGGAGGACATTCTGCTCGGTCACTAAATCCAACCGAGCCGTGAAGGCGGTTAAGATCTGCTGCAGCTCACCCAACACGCCTCCCGCTGACGCCTGCGCTCCTGGCTCTGCCATTGGCCGTTCACGCTCGAGCTGACGCCCCTCGGAATCCATGACGATTGGCCGAGAAATCCTGTTGGGAAGGTGTCGTAGCACGGACCCACAACAGGGGGCGCAAATGAATGGACAATGAGTAAGCCAAAAGGTAACAATTTACTGTTGTGACAATACACAACTAAATACACAGAAATTGCAAAGTCAATTAACACCAGGTGACGTGTGGGCAGGCTCGAAGATAGAAGACCCCGACGAGAGAGAGGCCGCGTCCCACACGGCCTCCACCACCAACGGTCTGAAGAACACCGGAGCCGCCAAGTCCCGAATCCCCAGGTGACCTCTGTCTTCGGCTGTCGACCCTGGTACTGCTGGCAAAAAGCAGAGACAAGATGAATGAGTGTAAATCCTTACACTCAGTGGTCTACAGTCTGTACACAGTTAGGAGGGAGCACCTCCACCTCCAAATCACACACACTCGTGCAGCTCCTGATCTACCACTTATCTGGGATGGGGTGCGAGGTGAAGCCGTCACTCTCACACCAAACGCCAATCCTCCAGACAAGGCAACACTTCAGGAAAACGGCGCAACAGAAGTTCAGTTGGTTACACAATGTGTCAGTCAGCAGAGAAATTACCTCTCGGTAGTCGATTTCTCGGCGAGGAGGTGGAGTTGCAGTCCGGCTTTTATGATGGTGATGATGATGATGAACGAGTGACAGCTGGTGCAGGGGATGAATGACAGCTGTCACTTCTTCTGGGTCTGGCGCCCTCTCGTGCTTGGAGCCCGCACTCCAAGCAGGGCGCCCTCTGGTGGTAGTGGGCCAGCAGTACCTCCTCTTCAGCGGCCCACATAACAAGAAGGAGAGAGCATATCTCACCCATATTGGCCTCTCTTCATTGGCTTCCTGTTAATTCTAGAATAGAATTTAAAATTCTTCTTCTTACTTATAAGGTTTTGAATAATCAGGTCCCATCTTATCTTAGGGACCTCATAGTACCATATCACCCCAATAGAGCGCTTCGCTCTCAGACTGCAGGCTTACTTGTAGTTCCTAGGGTTTGTAAGAGTAGAATGGGAGGCAGAGCCTTCAGCTTTCAGGCTTCTCTCCTCTGGAACCAGCTCCCAATTTGGATCAGGGAGACAGACACCCTCTCTACTTTTAAGATTAGGCTTAAAACTTTCCTTTTTGCTAAAGCTTATAGTTAGGGCTGGATCAGGTGACCCTGAACCATCCCTTAGTTATGCTGCTATAGACGTAGACTGCTGAGGGGTTCCCATGATGCACTGAGTGTTTCTTTCTCTTTTTGCTCTGTATGCACCACTCTGCATTTAATCATTAGTGATTGATCTCTGCTCCCCTCCACAGCATGTCTTTTTCCTGGTTCTCTCCCTCAGCCCCAACCAGTCCCAGCAGAAGACTGCCCCTCCCTGAGCCTGGTTCTGCTGGAGGTTTCTTCCTGTTAAAAGGGAGTTTTTCCTTCCCACTGTTGCCAAGTGCTTGCTCACAGGGGGTCGTTTTGACCGTTGGGGTTTTTCCGTGATTATTGTATGGCCTTGCCTTACAATATAAAGCGCCTTGGGGCAACTGTTTGTTGTGATTTGGCGCTATATAAATAAAATTGATTTGATTTGATTTGATTATAAACCACTGATGCAAGAGGCATGATGTCAGTATTTGTGACAGCAATGCCCCGTGCGATAACCAAATCCAGGGTATTTCCACTAATGTGCGTTGAATCCTGAATGTATTGCTGGAATCCTAATACAGCCATAATTTCCATTAATGATCTGCAGAGGGGATCAGAAGGCTTATTTATATGAATATTGAAGTCACCAATAATCAGAATGTTATCTGCAGTAGTTGACAAGATAGAGATGAACTCACCAAAATCATCTATGAATTCAGAGTATGGGACAGGGGCCTATATACAGTGGCAAAGTAATACGGCTGGTTTTTATTCTTCTGACCATGGCAATACAGAGCATCATGGGCAGAGTGGAGAATCATGTTCAAACAAATTATATTTATGACCCCCAACAGCTAATAAACTAAACCTAGATTTCTAAATAAGAGCAACACCCCCACCTTGCTTCGCATCATGAGGGACGTGACTAAATGTGTACGTCAGTGGGCAGGCCTCATTTAAGGGGAGGACAGCTGTAGGTTTAAGCCAGGTTTCACATAACCCAGTCATACAAGTATATAAGTGGTGATCCATAATTAGATCATTAATCAAGAGTAATTTTGAGGACAGTGATCTTGTGTTAATAAGACCTAGACTAAGGACCTCATTGGGGTTGACAATTGGACTGTTTGGATTTAGGGGTGGTTCCAGAGTAGCATATATAAGATGCCTGGAAGTAGGTTGAGGTTTGAGATATTCCACACGGTTTGTAGGTAGCAAACACAAAATATTTGATTTTGCTCGAACAGCCAGTGGGCCATCCTCAATTTCAACATCATCCAATGTAGTAATGGTATTAAGTTTGCAAAGCATATCCCGCTATGATTTTTATGGACATATCTGTGTAGACAGGCCACAGTCTCAACTTGATGAATTTCCCTCCCTGCCACATAAACTGCGTTATCACCATAGTGGATTTTCTCCACTAATTTCCAAGCTAAGCTAATGGATTCCACACCCACATTCATCATAAGCCTTGTAGGGTCTCTAATCACCTGCTCTGTGGCCTGCTGTAAAGTCCTAATGTTACACTCCCTGTAGAGCTCTATCTATGTTCGCAGACAAGATGGCGGCACCTTCCCCAGTATGGTGAAGGCTGTCCAGCATCAGCAAGCCACGGAGACCCCAAAACAAAGGCCAGTTATCAATAAAACTAAAACCTTGCTGTCTACAAAACTGCGCCAGCCACCTATTTAATGATGTCAGCCTGCTAAACGCCTCATCATTACCCAGGGAGGGGAGGGAGCCAGAGACTATTAATTGATGCCAACACATCTTTCTGGCAAGGTCACAAGTCCTCTCTATGCCCATTTTTGTGACCTCGGAGTCCTGACATTATTGGCGCCGATGTGAATAACTATGTGACTATATCTAGTGTCATGTTCCTTTGTCTGTCTACCCTTCTGCAGCGTCAGCACCCTAAGATGAGAGAGGTAATGTCAGGAGCTCTGGCTCCAGGAATACATGTAACCTGTAAGTCTGTAACCTGTCTTTGCAAGTGATGGAATCCTCTATCACTAAAGCCCGGTGTTTTGGCCTGGAGATAGAAGTGGAAGTCACCCATGGGCTCAAAGAACTAACAGGGACATCCACGGGAGAAAACCAGTCACAGTTCGCAGTGGCGAGTGTGATTGGGGTACTGCAACAGGGCACCAAGCCCTACGTGACTTCCTCCGCCTAAAGACGGTCCAAAAACCATCATCCACAGCTGGCGAATCAAGGCTAATGCTAATAGGCACGCTGGCCGGCCCAACACTAACCTCGTCTGGAGTGCCCGTGACATTTATCTCCACTAAGAAGCTGTTCTGGCTTAAGGAAGTTAGTTTTGAGTTAGTGTGCATGTTGATGTCCGTGAGATGTCTTGTAAATCACTCCAGAGGTGTTATCAGATTACAAAAACAGTGTTTCCAATTTTAGAAGTGTTTATTTGTTGGTAGTTTTTACATAATATATATGAGAAACATGTTATATTTATACATAAACAAAGCGGTTTTGGAGCACTACAGAGAGACCAGCCAGTGATGTCACAGTGCCGATCTATTCTGTTTGGCTATCACCCCTGCCCCTCAAAAAAAAAAAAAAAAAAAAAAAGATTTGCGTGATTCATAGCATAAAAATATGAAACAGAATGTGACTTTTTAACCTCTTAAAAAAGGTCAAGGTTAGCCATCTTTGAATTTGTCCAAGGTCTGTGTCCCAAGAATGTTCCCTGTGAATTTGAAGACTCTGGCAGTAATAAGACTGGACTTATGGGGCTTTCACACCATAAGCGTCAGCCGTGGCTGAAGCGTCACAAATCAGTCTAAAAAGCATTATTTTCAATGAGGCGCTTTGGGTTTTTGAAAAACCAAGCTAAAGCGAAGCTTCACCAGGAGCACACATTGATGCTTGTCGTCAAGCTGCCGCGGTCAAAGTTCAACCCAATCCAACTTTCATTGCTGTGCGTTGTGACATAGCTTCGCGCTGTCCAATAGAAACGAGGCATCAGGCCAAAACACGGAAGACTGCAGTGCAGAAAACCACTGATCTGCATAAAACAGTGTTATATACAGGTCAGTGGCAGAAACGTGTCACAGAACTGCTCATTTATAGTAGTTTATAGTAGTTACAGTAGTTTTCTGAAGAAAATCCTTGCAAATGTTTTTTTTTTTTTTTTGTACCTCAAAATTAATTTCTGATTACTGTAAAAAATGTTTCTTACATTAGAACTTGTAATTAAAATAGTAAAAAAAAAGAAAAAAAAAGATTCCTTCGAAACCTTTCTTCATCTGGAAAGTAAAACCATAACTTACCTGTTATTTCAGATGAACTGATTTCTTCTTTAACATAAGGAACTTGGACATTTATTTTCTGACAAATAAAATAGCATGGAAATGTGTACATTTTTAAGTCTGGTGGATTATTCATATCTCATTTCAACCAGAAAAACAGACACCGCAAATAAATACAAATGTTTGTTATAAATGCAACAGATGATTTAACAATGACTGCAGTGTGATTGTAAATTATGTGACATAAACCTCATGGTGAAATCATTTTTTTAAATTGAGTCATTTCAACTTGTAATTGCATCAGCATATGTGATTACCTTTAATGTTGTGATCAGGACAGAGTAATTTCTACAATATGAATTTGACTAGTGATTGTGAATATTTTAAAACTGTGCACAATAGGGGCGGGGCTTCTACCTGTGCAAATGTCTTTTGACTGAACTTTGACTTCATGGACATGTTTAATAATTCATTCACTTAATGTTAAACTATAAAATGAAACAGCTTTTTAAAAAAATAATAAAATAGTTGCTGTTTAAAGAGCCTTTGTTTTATTTAGAAGCGTAGATATTGGTTTGCTGGACTCTCAGGACATTTAACCAGATGAAGGTCTCTTCTGCAGCTTTGGCCTCTGGTGGAGTTGTTGAAGACACATTTCTCCCATGTTGAAGAGCAGAGATGTTTTCTTCCGACTGGACGTGAAGTTCAGTGATGTTCAGCTCATCACTGGACGTTTTTGAAGTGCGTCTGAATTTAGGTTGCCTGCACAGCAAATGTTCCTGATTGGAACAAATAAAATAAATAAATAAATAAATATAAAGAAACACTAAACATTTTTAAAAAATGGACCCCCCCCCCCCCCCCCCCCCCCGAAAAACACTTGGAAAAAATCTAAGTTATTTAAAGTTGAGCTTTTTGTGGTCTCAGAAGTAACAAAAAAAGCTTTAGCTTTATTTGGTAATTAATGCGTACACTCAGCTCATCTGTGCTAAAAGGCTAAGCTAACATTAGCCGAGCATTAAAACTTCAACGGTGCAGTAACATCACGTTTTATTTTTAAATTATTCTCACCTAAGCTGCAGAACTCAGCTCTGTTGGTCAAACTGGGTGTTTGTATATATTCAAAAGTGAGGAATTTCGGATTGAATGGGTCTGATCCATCATCTCGGCTGCCTGCTTCACTCTGCCTGGGGATGAGGCCTGAACTCCGGCTTCTCCGTGTGGCTTTGCACGCTGCCGCGGTTCGATCGATACCCCACCAAGTCGTCAGTCCTCCCTTAGCTCAGCATCACTCCGAAAAGTAGCTGAAAAAAAAAAGCTTCTCCCAGCAGGGTGATGGAAGGCTCTTTCTATTGCTGTTTTTTAAGCTTATTCGTGGTTCGCGATCGCTCAGCTTTTTTCAAGTTGTGGAAACAGCCAGAGTGTGACGTAGCAATCTCCACCTCCCCCTCCCCCCTTCCAAAGCAATGCATCTGACATCACTGATGGGTGATTCTTTAACTACGGGCACTATTGGCCTTGTAAATGTAATTTCCACCATACACCTTTGCCTTACAATATAAAGCGCCTTGGGGCAACTGTTTGTTGTGATTTGGCGCTATATACGTGTGCTCTGATGTCACTGTTTATCTCCATAGAAACTACCCAAACAATCTTTCATACAAACTGTTTAGGGACATTACAGTGTTGTGGTGGAAATTACGGCAATAGTGTGGGACAACTACATTTTGTTTAAAAAAAAAATCACAACAGTTGTATGACATTGAATACCCCAATTATGTTTTGATTATTTTACTGATATTTTATTCAGAGATATTTTAAAACATTAGATGTTTTTTTTACCATTCATTTTTATCATTGAAGATCAAAAGTCTGGGTGTGGGACAAGCACAAAACGGCAATATTTGCATATAATGATGCTGAAAAAAGGTGAAAAAGTCATCATAGACTACTAGAACAAATTTCTTAAAACACTTTCATTGTAAAGATAACTATAAAAGTGTGAAATTCCCCCTTTTTTTTCTGTTTTCATACAATATGATCAAAGGACATAAGTGCCCGTAGTCTAAGAATCACCCTGATGTGTTGGGAGGTATTAACTACTGCGTCTGACGCCTTCAATCTGAAAGGCCCATCATGATGAGCACAGCCAGATGGACAGTTGGAGGGATGGACAGACGCAAAGCATTCGCAATACCCAATGGCCATATTTGATGGCCTCGGGTAATAATAACGCAATACTGACATGTTCGTGAAAGGCTCATATCAGCCAACTGATATTTTGGTCTGGCTCTACTCCATGGAATAAAGAATGACTTACTGAAGAAGCATAAATGATATATAAAATATGTAAACAGATAACATCAAAGATTATCATTTAGACTTGAGAAATAATTTATTTTTAATATTAAATGTTCAGCTCTATGCGTGAACAGGGGCATCATAATGTGTCATGACATTTATTGAATCGTGATAAGTGTATATGTATCTTATTGTGGTGTATGATTTCAACACTAAATAACACTAATAGCTGGACTTTACTTCATTTGTCAAACATGCACTTTTTTTGTGATACCACCAGCATAACATTGTCTGGTGTAGACAGTGGTACACTCCATACTGGGAAATCAGGTAACTCCTGGTAATCACTCCTCTCTGGCATGGTAATTTGGTGTTTGCAGTAAACTGCAAACTAAAGCTCGACTGTAAAGCTCGGATGTAAGTACACAAGCTAGATGGGAAAGAGTCTGAATTCTGACCATCTTTCTGTGTCGGCTGCAAGAGGTAATTAGTATCATGACCCCATTGGTGCTCATCGAGATTTTTACATTTTCACCATTTCCTCGTGTCTGACTGTTGTCTCACTGACACCTTGCAGCTTGATGTACTGCTGATGGTGACAGTTCTGCTTAGGTTTGGATCCGTCATCTTTGTCTCTCGGCCTGCACGACACTCTCTGCTCCATGTTAGTTATTTTAGTCCATCTGATTCTGGGAGTGTCCCAATCCTCTTAGCCACCCTTCAGCAATGCCCTAAGTGAATTAGTTAGGATTATTCCTCTGTCCCTCTCTGTCTCACTCACCTCTTCTTTTTCTGCCTCTCTTCTTCCTTTATCTATTCTGTCTCTTATTGTCCTGCTGTCTTTCTGACTCTAGAATCACTTTGGTCTTTCTCACTTAAAAAAAAAAAAAAAAAAAAACTAAATTTGCAAAACATCTTAAACACTGACAGCACTTCATTTTAAAGATTTTTTTTTTTTTTTTGAATGTGTGTTTCTTTTATTGACTGAGCTCCATCAGCCGCTCGGCTCCTCCTGTCCTGCTGACGTCACTGCTTCACCAGTCGTTCCAACTCCTCTATTTACTAATCCCTTCATGACCTGATTACAACCAAACAAAACTTTACGTTCATGTGAAAATATTTAATGTCAGTGTGTGTTCATCATCCTTGGTTGGCCAAACAGAACTGGATCCTAAAATCCAAGTTCCTGTCAGTGACAATGTTTTTCTTCCTATTTTTAATCAGATTAAAACAGCACAAGTGACAGAAAATGCTTGACAAAATTTCAATTATGAGACTACTTACAGAGTTTTATCTAAATATAAATTGTACTCATAGATCACAGAGGACAAGGTGAGATGGAAGCGATTGATCTGCTGTGGCAACCCCTAAGAAGAAGAAAAAGAAATAGAAGAATTGTATAAAGTGTCACAACAATTTGAACATAAATTGAAATGTTCTGCATGGAGCAATGGAAAAGGAGCGTTTTTCTGCTCTCCATATTGACCTAATCCCACTCTGTGCTCCCTTTAATCCCTTCTCCCTCCCACTCTGTGGTATGATTGGTTAATCCCTGCCTCTGTGTGCCGTGATTGGTTAACCCTTTTGGTCAGGGTGCACTCAGACTTTCAAACATTTGTGCTGTAATCCCCAGCAGCAACAGATGTGATGGGGGATGGATGGATGGATGGATGGATGGATGATGGGCAGCACTGAGCAGACCTTGACGAAGGTGAACAGGGGACAACAAAAAAGAAAAAAAAGCACAGTCTGACATTTCAAAGAGGAGACCATCAGGCTGCTCTTAACTGAATACAAAAGCACATTTAAGCAAAATAAAAACAGAAAATGAGCTCAAAAAGTCTAAAATTAGTTTAAAATCACCTGATAATCACTGCAAAATTTTCTTTTATAGTTTTCATCCGACTATATATAATGTCAAATAGCTTTGAATCAGTTTTCACTTTTACCTATTTAATTATGTCGTACAACCCCAATTCCAATGAAGTTGGGACGTTAAGTAAAATGTAAATAAAAACAGAATATAATGATTTGCAAATCCTTTTCAACCTGTATTCAATTGAATACACCACAAAGACAAGATATTTAATGTTCAAACTGATAAACTTTATTGTTTTCAAATATTTGCTCTTTTTGAAATGGATGTCTGCAACATGTTTCAAAAAAGCTGGGACAGTTGTATGTTTACCACTATGTTACATCACCTTTCCTTCTAACAACACTCAATAAGCGTTTGGGAACTGAGGACACTAATTGTTGAAGCTTTGTAGGTGGAATTCTTTCCCATTCTTGCTTGATGTACGACTTCAGTTGTTCAACAGTCCGGGGTCTCTGTTGTCGTATTTTACGCTTCATAATGCGCCACACATTTTCAATGGGCGACAGGTCTGGACTGCAGGCAGGCCAATCTAGTACCTACACTCTTTTACTATGAAGCCACGTTGCTGTAACACGTGCAGAATGTAGCTTGGCATTGTCTTGCTGAAATAAGCAGGAACGTCCCTGAAAAAGTCGTTGCTTGGATGGCAGCATGTGTTGCTCCAAAACCTGGACGTACCTTTCAGCATTGATGGTGCCATCACAGATGTGTAAGTTGCCCATGCGATGGGCACTAACACACCACCATACCATCACAGATGCTGGCTTTTGAACTTTGCACTGGTAACAATCTGGATGGTCTTTTTCCTCTTTTGTCCAGAAGACACAATGTCCATGATTTCCAAAAATAATTTGAAATGTGGACTCATCAGACCACAGCACACTTTCCACTTTGCATCTGTCCATTTCAAATGAGCTCAGGCCCAGAGAAGGCGATGGCGTTTCTGGATGTTGTTGATGTTTGGCTTTCGCTTTGCATGGTAGAGTTTTAACTTGCACTTGTAGATGTAGTGACAAACTGTTAACTGACAATAGTTTTCTGAAGTGTTCCTGAACCCACGTGGTAAGATCCTTTACACAATGTCGGTTTTTAATGCAGTCCTGCCTGAGGGATCAAAGGTCACGGGCATTCAATGTTGGTTTTCAACAAGTAGTTTATGTGCAGAAAGTTCTCCAGATTCTCCGAATCTTCTGATTATATTATGGACTGTAGATGATGGAATCCCTAAATTCCTTGCAACTGAACATTGAGAAACATTGTTCTTAAACTGTTGGACTATTTTTTCACACAGTTGTTCACAAAGTGGTGACCCTCGCCAAATCTTTGCTTGTGAATAGCTGAGACTTTTGGGGATGCTCCTTTTACACCCAGTCATGACACTCACAATTAGTGTCCTCAGTTCCCAAACTCTTATTGAGTGTTGTTAGAAGGAAAGGTGATGTAACACAGTGGTAAACATATCACTGTCCCAGCTTTTCTGAAATGTGTTGCAGGCATCCATTTCAAAATGAGCAAATATTTGCACAAAAAACAATAAAGTTTATTAGTTTGAACATTAAATATCTTGTATTTGTGGTGTGTTCAATTGAATATAGATTGAAGAGGATTTGCAAATCATTGTATTCTGTTTTTATTTACATTTCACACAATGTCCCAATACAACCCCAATTCATTGGAATTGGGGTTGTATTTCTATTACTGGCATTCTAGCTGTTCCAGAAATAGAAAGAGTTATATGCTGTGGACAACATAAAATCCACTGACAAATGTTTGTTTTTCAGCACCATAAATAAAACTGAGTTGAACTCCAGTAAAGGTCAATTAAATGAGATATAGTGCTGCACTGTAAACTTTTTAAAATAGAAAAATCTGTTACCTATATAACAAATAAACATAAAATATGTGGCCACTTTTTTACCTTCATGTAATTTATTTTTGGTGGTTCCCTGCAGTTTATGATATGTTGCATTAAAGCTATCATATGTAGGCTTGAGAAGCATTTATCAGCACAAATGGACACATTCATAATAATTTATTCTTTAGTGTATAATTCCATGCAACAATGAATCAATGTGTTTTGATGAGCTTAGAATGAACTGTTCACAGACCCACTGATGAAGGTCGCCATGTTGCACCGCCATGTTGACAAAGTAAGCCAAAAGAGTGCATCCGGAAAGCATTCACAGCAATTCACTTTTTCCATATTTTGTTAGCCTTACTCCAAAATGGAGTAAATTTATTTTTCCCCTCAAAATTTTACTCACAACACTCCATAATGACAACATGAAAAAGTTGTTATTATTATTATTATTATTATTATTATTATTATTATTATTATTATTATTATTGCAAATTTATTTAAAAACAATCACATGTACATAACTATTCACACTCTTTGCTCAGTAATTTGTTGATGCATCTTTGGCAGCAATTACAGCCTCAAGTCTTCTTGAATATGATGCCACAAGCTTGGCGCACCTATCTTTGGGCAGTTTTGCCCATTCCTCTTTGCAGCACCTCTGAAGCTCCAGCAGGTTGGATGGGGAGCGTCGGCGCACAGCCATTTTCAGATCTCTCCAGAGATGTTCAATCAGATTCAGGTCTGGGCTCTGGCTGGGCCACTCAAGGACATTCACAGAGTTGTCCTGAAGCCACACTTTTGACATCTTGGCTGTGTGCATAGCATCATTGTCCTGCTGAAAAATGTCACCCCAGTCTGAAGTCAAGAGTGCTCTGGAGCAGGTTTTCATCCAGGATGTCTCTGTACATTGCTGCATTCATCTTTCCCTCAATCCTGACTAGTCTCCCAGTTCCTTCTGCTGAAAAACATCCCCACTGCATGATGCTGCCACCACCATGCTTCACTGTAGAGATGGTGCCTGGTTTCCTCCAAACATGATGCCTGGCATTCACGCCAAAGAATTCAATCTTTGTCATATTAGACCAGAGACTTTTGTTTCTCATGGACTGTATTTATATAGCCCTCTTCCATCTGCATCAGACGCTCAAAGCACTTTACAATAATGCCTCGCATTCACCCTGATGTGAGGGTTCTGTCATACAAGGTACTCACCACACACTAGGAGCAACTAAGGGACCTTGCCCAAGAGCCCTTAGTGATTACCAAGTCAGGATGGGATTTGAACTGAGGACCTTCTGGTCTTAAGCCCAACGCTTAACCACTAGACCATCACCTCTCATGGTCTGACAGTCCTTCAGGTGCCTTTTGGCAAACTCCAGACAGGTTGCCATGTGCCTTTTATTAAGGAGTGGCTTCCATCTGGCCACTCTACCATACAGGCCTGATTAGTGGATTGCTGCAGAGATGGTTGTCCTTCTGGAAGGTTTTCTTCTCTCCACAGAGGAATATTGGTGCTCTGACAGAGTGACCATCGGGTTCTTGGTCACCTCCCTGACTTCTCCCCTGATCGCTCATTTTAGATGGGCTGCCAGCTCTGGGAAGAGTCTTAGTGGATCTGAACTCTTGCATTTAGGGATGATGGAGGCCACTGTGCTCCTTGGGATCTTCAAAGCAGCAGAAATGTTTCTCTACCCTTCCCCAGATTTGTACCTCGAGACAATCCTGTCTCAGAGGTCTACAGAATATTCCTTTGACTTCATGTCTAGTTGACATGCACTGTCAAATGTGGGGCCTTATATGTAGACATTTAATCATGTCCACTCAGCTGAATTTACCCCAGGTGGACTTCAGTTAAGCTGTAGAAACATCTGAATGATCAGTGGAAACAGGATGCACCTGAGCACAATTCTGAGCTTCATGTCAAAGGCTGTGAACTTATGTACATGTGATTACTTATTAATTTATTATTATTTTTAATAAATTTGCAAAAATCTTAAAAAAACAACTTTTTTCACATTGTTATTATGGGGTGTTGTGTGTATAATTTTGAGGAAAAAAGTGAATTTCATCCATTTTGGAATGAGGCTGCAGCATAACAAGATGTGGAAAAAGTGAAGCAAAAAAGAAAGGGGAAGGGATCAGTGTTTGCTCCTCTGCAAACTGTGGACTGGTTATCAGTGCAGGCTAACAAGTTTGAAAACCCTATTTTTTGTGAAATGTAGGATCACATACACAGTGTGTAAAATAAATATTGAACACATCACTATTTTTCTCATTAAATATATTTCTAAAGGTGCTGTTGACACGAAGTTTTCACCCGATGACGGTAACAACCTAAATAATCCACACATACAAAGAAACCAAAATAAATAATTACAGAAATTAAGATATGTTTAATGAAATGGAAGAGTCAAAAAAGAGTCTGTTGCTCTATAAAAAAGCCCTCAGTAAAGCTAGGACATCTTACTACTCATCACTAATTGAAGAAAATAAGAACAACCCCAGGTTTCTTTTCAGCACTGTAGCCAGGCTGACAAAGAGTCAGAGCTCTATTGAGCCGAGTATTCCTTTAACTTTAACTAGTAATGACTTCATGACTTTCTTTGCTAATAAAATTTTAACTATTAGAGAAAAAATTACTCATAACCATCCCAAAGACGTATCGTTATCTTTGGCTGCGTTCAGTGATGCCGGTATTTGGTTAGACTCTTTCTCTCAGATTGTTCTGTCTGAGTTATTTTCATTAGTTACTTCATCCAAACCATCAACATGTCTATTAGACCCCATTCCTACCAGGCTGCTCAAGGAAGCCCTACCATTATTTAATGCTTCGATCTTAAATATGATCAATCTATCTTTATTAGTTGGCTATGTACCACAGGCTTTTAAGGTGGCAGTAATTAAACCATTACTTAAAAAGCCATCACTTGACCCAGCTATCTTAGCTAATTATAGGCCAATCTCCAACCTTCCTTTTCTCTCAAAAATTCTTGAAAGGGTAGTTGTAAAACAGCTAACTGATCATCTGCAGAGGAATGGTCTATTTGAAGAGTTTCAGTCAGGTTTTAGAATTCATCATAGTACAGAAACAGCATTAGTGAAGGTTACAAATGATCTTCTTATGGCCTCAGACAGTGGACTCATCTCTGTGCTTGTTCTGTTAGACCTCAGTGCTGCTTTTGATACTGCTGACCATAAAATTTTATTACAGAGATTAGAGCATGCCATAGGTATTAAAGGCACTGCGCTGCGGTGGTTTGAATCATATTTATCTAATAGATTACAATTTGTTCATGTAAATGGGGAATCTTCTTCGCAGACTAAGGTTAATTATGGAGTTCCACAAGGTTCTGTGCTAGGACCAATTTTATTCACTTTATACATGCTTCCCTTAGGCAGTATTATTAGACGGCATTGCTTAAATTTTCATTGTTACGCAGATGATACCCAGCTTTACCTATCCATGAAGCCAGAGGACACACACCAATTAGCTAAACTGCAGGATTGTCTTACAGACATAAACACATGGATGACCTCTAATTTCCTGCTTTTAAACTCAGATAAAACTGAAGTTATTGTACTTGGCCCCACAAATCATAGAAACATGGTGTCTAACCAGATCCTTACTCTGGATGGCATTACCCTGACCTCTAGTAATACTGTGAGAAATCTTGGAGTCATTTTTGATCAGGATATGTCATTCAATGTGCATATTAAACAAATATGTAGGACTGCTTTTTTGCATTTACGCAATATCTCTAAAATTAGAAAGGTCTTGTCTCAGAGTGATGCTGAAAAACTAATTCATGCATTTATTTCCTCTAGGCTGGACTATTGTAATTCATTATTATCAGGTTGTCCTAAAGTTCCCTGAAAAGCCTTCAGTTAATTCAAAATGCTGCAGCTAGAGTACTAACGGGGACTAGAAGGAGAGAGCATATCTCACCCATATTGGCCTCTCTTCATTGGCTTCCTGTTAATTCTAGAATAGAATTTAAAATTCTTCTTCTTACTTATAAGGTTTTGAATAATCAGGTCCCATCTTATCTTAGGGACCTCATAGTACCATATCACCCCAATAGAGCGCTTCGCTCTCAGACTGCAGGCTTACTTGTAGTTCCTAGGGTTTGTAAGAGTAGAATGGGAGGCAGAGCCTTCAGCTTTCAGGCTCCTCTCCTGTGGAACCAGCTCCCAATTCAGATCAGGGAGACAGACACCCTCTCTACTTTTAAGATTAGGCTTAAAACTTTCCTTTTTGCTAAAGCTTATAGTTAGGGCTGGATCAGGTGACCCTGAACCATCCCTTAGTTATGCTGCTATAGACTTAGACTGCTGGGGGGTTCCCGTGATGCACTGAGTGTTTCTTTCTCTTTTTGCTCTGTATGCACCACTCTGCATTTAATCATTAGTGATTGATCTCTGCTCCCCTCCACAGCATGTCTTTTTCCTGGTTCTCTCCCTCAGCCCCAACCAGTCCCAGCAGAAGACTGCCCCTCCCTGAGCCTGGTTCTGCTGGAGGTTTCTTCCTGTTAAAAGGGAGTTTTTCCTTCCCACTGTAGCCAAGTGCTTGCTCACAGAGGGTCGTTTTGACCGTTGGGGTTTTTCCGTAATTATTGTATGGCCTTGCCTTACAATATAAAGCGCCTTGGGGCAACTGTTTGTTGTGATTTGGCGCTATATAAATAAAATTGATTGACTGATTGAAGACTAATCACATACATCGCTAAGGTGTGTTTTGGCCCATTCTTCCACACAATCAGTCTTCAAATCTTGAAGATTCTGTGAAGCTCTTCTATGAACTCTGATCTTCAGTTCTTTCCCAGGATTCTCTATTGGATTCAAGTCAGGTGACTGGCTGGGCCATTCTAGCAGCTTTATTTTCATTCTCATTCTTTGAGAGTTTCCTTGGCTGTGTTTGGGATCATTGTCTTGCTGAAATGTCCATCCTCGTATCATCTTCATCGTCATGGAAGATGGCAACAGATTTTTTTTTTTTTTTATCAATAATGTCAGTACACTTTTCCATTCATCCTTCCTTCAATTATGACATTTGCCAGTGCAGTATGCTGAAAAACAGCCCCGCACCGTGATGTTCCCACCTCCAAACTTCACTGTTGTTCTGGTGTTTTTGAGGTGATGTGTACTGACATTTGCCCCCCAAATACGGTGTGTATTATGCATCCAATTGATCTCATCTGCTCAAACTATAGTCTCACGGTATTTCACAGGCTTGTCTAAATGTTGTGCAGCAAACTTTAAACAAGCTTCAACTTACTTTTTCTTCAGCAATGGAGTCTTGTGTGGTGAGCATGCATACAGGCCATGGTGGTTCAGTGCATTACTTTATTGTTTTTGTTTGTTTGTTTGTTTGTTTGTTTGTTTTTTAATTCCAGGTCTTTTTGAAACTCTCCACAAGTGGTCCTTTGATTTGTGGACAGCTCTGGTCCTGGTCGTGGCCATTTTATGATGAAAATATGTTCTTTTCACTTCAGGATTATGGCCCCAATAGTACTCACTGGAACATTCAGAAGTTTAGTAATCCTTCTGTAACTAATGGTATAAGTATGTTTTGCAATAATGAGGTTGCAAAGATCTTGAGAGAGATCTTTGCTTTTACTCATCGTGAGATGTTTCTTGTGTGACACCTTAGTAATGAGACACCTTTTTATAGGCCATCAGTTGGGACCGAGCCAGCTGATATTAATTTGCACTGACAAGGGGCAGGACTGATTTCCAATGAATGATAGATTTCAGCAGGTGTCTTGGCTTTCCATGCCTTTTTGCACCTTCCTTTCTTTAGGTGTTCAATAGTTTTTCCCTGTGTCATTTCATATTATTACACATAATTTATGGATATCTATGGTTTGATTTCTTTGTATATATGGATTACTTGAGTTGTTACCAACATCTGGTGAAATCTTCATGTTAATAGCAAATTTAGAAATATATTTACTGAGAAAAATGACCTGTTCAGTACTTATTTTACCTGCTGTATATATTACTTTCCACAAGAGAAAGCAAGGGAGCATGAATCCTCATCATTAAAGAAGCAAAAATGTGAAGAGAACTAATAACATGACCAGCAATGTCATAATGCAATCTGAAACCTCACCACTAGATCACACAAAATCCTGCACACTGCAGCTTGAAATCAGGTTTTTATGATCATTTTAGCTGGAGTGATCAGCCTTCCAGTTACCATGACGTATTACCATTAGCTCACAGCTATTTTGTGAGGAAAATAGCATGGCTGTGCTATCAAACCTGCTGTTATGTACTCCTCTGTAGTTTGTACTTCTGTACATATAATAAAAATGGCAACAAAAATTGTAATACAACAACAACAAAAACTTACTTTAGTGGTGACACACAGATTATCACTTTTGAAAAGGGCTCCAAGAAACAGATGATCGGATTGTGAATTTAAGGCCTTGCTCACTGGCTCCCCCATGTGGCAGTTTGGTTCCTAATCATGCTGGCACCCTGCTCAGAGTGCCGCTCTCTAGGAGGTGGGCGATACCGGGAATTTTGGTATTGATCTGATACCAAGTAAATACAGGCCCAGTATCGCCGATATCGATACTGATACCGATACGTTTTCATATTTAAGCTTCATAGATCCAAAGGATCCAAAAGTCCTAGGATAGAATTTTGCCAAACATTGTACGTGACAACAAAATACTTTTTTTTATCACAATCAACATTTTTGTTTAAATATCACTCAACTTAAAACAAAATCTCCTGAGGTAGACAGCTGACTCCAGGAGACCGCTGAGTGGGCGGGCCAGGCTGATCCTACCTGCATGGCTGTTGGCTGGCGCCGCTGAACCACATGATGGTGCAACAACAAAAGACCAGAGGGGGGAGGGTGCGCTGCTCCATGTTGTGTGACACAGCGCAGCACTGCTCTTACAGACAGAGAGTAGACTTTGATGAATCTGCATGCGCAGCAGTCAGTGCATGCAGGAGAGGAAAAAAAGCTTGAATATCAATCTTTTTACACGAGGATCTTTAATATCAATACCAGCGTTGGTATTAATATTATCGATATTATGATCGATCCGCCCACCTCTACCGCTCTCACTGGACCGACAACACTGCTACTTTGGAATTGTGAGATAGCTTGTGCCCACAGGTTGAACTCGCCAGACTACTTTCGCCACACTCTTACGAGCGCCACTATTCCCAGATAGATCTCTTTCAGTGCAGCTTTTTGTTCTGACTTTAACACGAACTTTACACCCAAGTCTTTCATCGCCAACTGTAAATGGTAATCAAACCATTCCAATATCTTTCTGAATTCTTCCACATCAAACTCCATCATGTCAATGTTTACAATATGCTTGAGCAAAAACAGGTGAAGTTGCTCATAAACTTTAAGTTTCATAAGTATTTATTACGGCCACTCTTAAAACTTAAGTTACCTTTATAATTTTATTACTGGTAAATTTTAGAATTAATTTAGATTAGATATACTCATTATCTCACAGGAATATATCACAATTATCTGGGAACTACGTTTTGCGCAGGAATTCATCGGGCGCGTACCAACACAGAATACCCAGAAACTGGCCAGTTGTTCGGCTTGCCATAAACTAAACTAGTGGCGCTCGTGCGTCATACTGGGTTTGGCGGAGTCGCAGTTGCTGATGTCACCATCCGCCATGTTGTCTCACCCAAAACCAAAACATGAACTGAAATCGCACCCGTTTCTGTCATGTCACAAAATTACAAAGTCACTGTATTACACAAGTGTAGAATCTTACTACATGTATGAGTGAGCATTTTAATATCGCAAGTTTCTCCTGTAAGATTTCATTTTTATTTTTGTGGATCCCTTTTAAGTCTTAAACTTTATTTTCATTGTTAAATGTCGGAAGTTAGCCCTTGGGACGATCAAGGGCAAAACTGTGATATTGAAGCCTTTAAGATCAGCAAGAAAAAAGATTGTAAAACATTTTTTAGACGGTTTTATTATTTTAAAAAGACAGAATTGTTTGTTCTCTCAGAATTTACTCGAGTGAATATTTCTCGATTATTCACAAGTTATCGAGACCGCTCTTATAAGATTAGACTATTGCCAGTTTCAGAATTTACTACCTCAGCAAACATGATGCAGCAGGATACATTTAACTCATTTTCAGAAATTATAATTCAAGTCATTCCCAAATCAGTTCTGAAATTCAGACAGCCCTGTTGGACACACCTCCCTCCTGAAGGGTGTTCTTGATCTGGCTGCTTACCTGTGGAAGATTCTTCATTCACCACAACAGAGATGTGTTGTTTTCAAGGATTTAAGGTGTTAATTTGCTTACTAGTAGGTAATATGGTGGCATTTTTCTAGTCTCTCTTGATGTGTTTGTTTTAAATTTTCAACTGTGTCACCTTCTTTTACTGTGCTTGACAATTAATAGCTCAAGATTCAAAATGCAACACTTGAACTCAACTGTTGTTTTTTTAATGTTATTTTTGTGTGTGCGTTATTACTCTGGGTCTCCACAATGAATCCGGTGTGCAATCACATATAGATCTGACCAAGTCTTACACAGGTGCCCTTCCAATTACACACAGAGAACAGGGCATAGGTGATCTTGGAGTAGGGAACATTCTTTTCTGGAGGAAAGTGTCCTAATAACCCAGCCTTGAAACTATACTTTAACACCCTTTTGAGGGGGGAAATAACCCTTAAAATGCAAAAGAAAAAACAAGAGCAAGCCTACCCATATATATATTTATGTGTTTGTGTGTGAAAAGGGACCAGGACACAATGGGCCTCATGTATCAATGTTGCGCACTTGTGACGTAAATTTACGGCGTAAACTTGAAATACACCAAAGTCGCCGTGACATGTATCAAGCAGTGCGCACCTGCCCGTTTCTGGCGTACGCCTGACGCGATCTTGATAAATGCGGCGGGTGGAAACGATCGTAATTATAATAAACACGCCCATAAATATTCAGACTCCGCTTCAGACACACCCTCATTTTACGACATGGAAGCCGGGAAGACGGCAATGAAAAAGAACTCCACCAATCACGACGCGTGCCAATAGAGCATCAAAAGCGGCTGTCGTATCGTTTTGTAGTATATAATCAATAAAGTGTTACAGTGGTCCCTCATTAATCGCTGGAGTTACGTTCTAAAAAATAGCCCGAAATACGTGAAACCGCGACGTAGTCAGCGTTATTTTTTACAATTACTATAGACGTTTCAAAGCTGTAAAACCCCTCACTACACAGTTTATACACTTTCTCAATCAGGCATGAACATTTTCTCACTTTTCTCTCGTGTGTAAACTCTCAAAGTTCAAACCTTAGTAGGAAAATAATACCAAACTGTTTCAGGCCCAAACATTTGTTTGAGAAATAAAAATAGAACGTTTTCCTATAAATAATTATGATGGCATTTAGAACTAATGAATTAATTTTAACGATCAACGAACGAGGTCGGACACATAAGAAATTATTACCAGTATTTCACAGATCGGGCCTGTGCGTCCTGACGCTGCGCCTTTTCCCACTCACACCTGGCTGCAGGTGTCTGTTTCCGTGTGACAAACACAGTTATGAGTAATTGTTGGCGTTCTTTTTTCTTCTGGGCGACAAGATTCTTATAAACAGATATGCAGAACACAGAACACTGTAAAAAAAGGCATGCAAAATTGGACTAAATACTCCGCGAGACTCCGAGGCCACGACAGGTGAACGGCGTTATAGCGAGGGACCACTGTATTCTCTTTTCACGTCAATAATTCTTGACGTGGATATTTGCTCGCTCAATTAATAAGACACGCCTAATCTGTCAGATTTCTTTATTTTTTAAATGTATTTCTGTATTTATTTTATTGTGACAACCGAATGGAGACAAAACCTGGTTACAGCACGGGCGAATTAAGGGAATGACGAAACTACAGTTGTAATTATCAATTTCATAGTCTAAAACGATCACACCACATGAAGTTAAGCTCAGCGCTGCTGCAGCCACGGATCGTGCTCCATAACAATCCCGCAAAGGCGGGATTTGTATTGATTATTATGTAGTATAATCAGGAAAGTGTTATTTATGTAACATATGCATTGATTTGTATAATGGCACTGTTTATCATGTTGATCATTTTTATGTGGATTCCAGCGCTGGTTCATTTTGGTGTATAATTTACGCCACCTCTCGACCTGGTGTATATTTTCAGCGCAGCGTACACCAGCGACCACACTGATAAATGCCAAGTAGCGCAGCCCTCTTGGCGTACACCCCATATACGCTCAAATATCGCCGTACGCACGTTGATACGAGGCCCAATGTGTTTTCAAATGTCCTTGTGGATGCAAAATACATTCTCAGTAAACAGTTTTCTCCAGCTGAAAACTTATTGAATAAGTCATAGTGTAGTGTCTGTTACACAGTATTGCTGTCTAATGTTCTTCTCATTCTACACCAAAAAAAAAAAAATAAAATATTTAACAGAATGGGAGCCTGGCTACAGGAGCAGCTGTGTCTTTTTGGTGATTTTAAAGCCCAGCTCAGCCTCTCCACCTTGTGACAGTTTGGTTTCCCATCACTACTCTGCATCGCCACGAACTGAAGACATTTAAATGAACAAAAATCTACTTTTTAAAAATCGCTGCAGCAGATTCACAATTCGGTGAAGCACAGTTGAAAAGTAAAATCAGACTGACAAGCATTAGTTTGTTTTAACACCTATTTATTACCACCAGAATATGGGAAATTTGGAAAATACAAAGATCAGCATATTTATACGTCTGAAAATCTCAAGGAATAAGAAAAATATAAAAGAAAACAAATATGAGGTTATATTGTGTATCACAAAATTTGAGAGGGGATAGATTATACGCTCAGATCTACAGAGAACACACACAGAGGCTAAACATGCAGCGTAGAAATTCTGCTATAATGTCAACATACCGTTGGAACAAAAAAGTACATGTGACGACTGAGAGCAAATGAACTGGAGGTGATGGTAAATGATCGCCCCCGTGTGGCTGCCATTAGAATAAACGTTGTCCTGGGATCAGAAGCCCTTCCTGATTTTCTAAATCAATCAGTAAAAAAAAAAAGTTTACTATGTTAACAATACCTGTTAGTTGGTTTTTGTTACTTTAGAAGTGGGAAAAAATAAGAAATTCTCACTTATGAATTATATGTGTCCAAAAAAAAAATAAATCACCATATCCACAAGCATAAACAATATCCTCAAGAAACTGAAAGATTGTAGAGGTTTGGAACATCAGAGCTCAGATCCACACACACAGACCGCCGTCCTGTCCCAGTGCCAGAGGTGAAGCAGGAGGCTGGAGAAGGTGAGTGAGCCGTTATGACCGCAGGGGTACGGTGGTCACGGGGTGAGCAGGAGGGGAGGAGAAAGAGGACTCGGGACTAGTTTTAATAGCACCCTGCTGTGGAAGTTGCAGCTCCCCTTAAGCAGACTAGTCCCGCGGCCTCCGCGCTCTGCTTCAGCTCTGTTGCCACCCAAACCCTGTGCAACCATTCGCATTTGAGTGTGTGTGTGTGTATCTGATCTGCCAAGCCTTTTACATGCATGGAAAGAGGTACCCGATAAACATTTGGTGAAGACAACAAAAAGTAACCTAAGAGACCAGACTTCAACATGTTTCTATCTCTTCATCATGACGATTACTCTAAAGTCGACAGAGAAGCTGGGCGGAGTGGGAGTGGGGCGGGTCAAAAGGGAGGAGTAAGGGCCGGAAAAAGGCAAAGAAAAACCAGACAGAGCCAAAACATTAGGGAGGCCGTTTTAAGCGCGCTCCCCGCGGATACGACGCGCCAGCTGGATGTCTTTGGGCATGATGGTGACACGCTTGGCGTGGATGGCGCACAGGTTTGTGTCCTCAAACAGACCCACCAGGTACGCCTCGCTGGCCTCCTGCAGACAAACATAGCATGAGGAGAAGGTCAGGGAACATATGTGCATTGGAGGTTATGTTTTTAACCTCCATTTTATCTGTGAGCAGGATTACGCAAAAATGTTTTTTATGAAATCATGGTGGAATTGTTGGTTGAAACTATGGGGAAAAAATCCCATTAGGTTTTGGAGATAATCCCAGACTTATTACTTACACACAAACCATTTTTGCCATTTATTCTAACATATTTTAGTAAGAATTAAAGGGTGCGTATGTAGAAGGACTGATCGTCTACAAACAGTGTCAATTCAGGTCATCAAGTTTTGGAGCATCTCCAGTTGCTGCACCTTTTTGTCACAAACCGGACTAATAGACCATGGGGCATTCCACAGAAATATGAAATTTCGTTTGACCCATTACTGAACAAAGATCTGACTCTTGTATCCTCTGATTAATGGTACAAATGTGCCAGAATGCCATTTTTCTGGAAATATTACCTGCACATTAATTACAACCCCTGGTAAAAATTATGGAATCACCGGCCTCGGAGGATGTTCATTCAGTTGTTTAATTTTGTAGAAAAAAAGCAGATCACAGACATGACACAAAACTAAAGTCATTTCAAAAAAGTCATTTGAATTCAAAAATGATGTTTTCTGGGTCATAAAACTGGATATTAACCCTCCATGAACCAAAACTTGCACTATAAGAGCAAAATTCTTAAAAATGGGATAAACGTGTGCAACATGAAATTGTGCATGATTTTTCATCATCATTTGCATCATTTTTGAACTGAACACCCCCAAAATACCCAAGGATACGTATTTTCAGGTTGTTTGCTCATTTTTCCCCACAATTAAACAATTTTTAGTGTTTTGCGCTTATATTGTACGTTTTGGGGCGTGAAGGGTTAATGTGCACATTTATGACCAAGAAAACATCATTTTTGAATTTAGCACCCCTACATTACCTAGGAATAAGTGTTTTCAGGTTGTTCACTCATATGTCAAATGAAACTTCATTTCTAAGCCTCTTTCAAGCTAAGCCCCATGGACTACAAGAAGGGCTGCCATAGTCTCTGTATTTAATGGGAAACTCTGATTTATATGTAGAACAGTTATTGTGTAGCACACACAAAAATCCTAAACTGTCGTCATTACGTGAAGATTTAGCACCAACACTGGCTGCTCTCAATTTCTTTTCAGATCCACGTGCACCAGTACACCCACCTGTAGAGCTCCAATGGCTGCACTCTGGAAACGCAGGTCAGTCTTGAAGTCCTGAGCGATCTCTCTCACCAGGCGCTGGAACGGCAGCTTACGGATCAGCAGCTCAGTGGACTTCTGGTACCGACGGATTTCTCTCAAAGCTACAGTACCGGGCCTGACACAAGAAAGCAATCTTTGCTTAAATACTGGCATTTTAATCATTACCTATATGTTTGTTTTTCCCTTTCTAAAATCCTTTCAGGAAATGAAATGTGAAAAACTGTCAGAGGTGAAGTCATTGTCAAGTCATCAATCTGCAAGTCCCAAGTCTCAAGTCAGCTTTGTAAACAAATGGTGGTCATTATGACTTGTGACTTGCCAATTCATGACTTGAGAGCGACGTGGTGGTGACTTCGTCTCACCTCTGGAAATTGTGGACCTCGTCTTGCACCGACTTACAAACAAGAATCTCCTTCCTGACAGCAAGTTTATTAACAGTTCAAATAAACGCAATAAGTTAAGTTCTGAAAATGTGTTTCACAAAACAAGTGCATAGTCTGCACTTAAGCACAGCCACTGGGCAAACATAGATAAGTTTACCATTACATGTGAGGCTTCTCTGCAGACGGCTTTTACAAAAGTACAGTTCAGTGATTTTAACCTTTGATCTTTTGAGTAAAATCAAAAGGCTTTGTGGGGTCACGATGCCTAACACCCACATCACGTTTGGTGACAATCAGGCACCAAACACAAATCACGATTATTTTATAAAGTACATTGCTTGATCTTGACCCCAAAGTCAATGGTGTTCTTGGGGCCAATACAGCTAAAAAAAACTCATCAGGTTTGGTGACAATCAGGCCAATACAACTGAAATACGTGACTGGCTCCCTGCACATAGTGACGTTGAGCCCACTGGCTGCACTGCAGGAATAACATGGAAAAATATGCAGTGCACCCAGAAAGTATTCACGGCCCTTCACGTTTTCCACATTTTATGTTAGAGCCTTATTCCAAAAAATTCTACATACAATACCCCATAATGACAGTGAAAAAAAGTTTTTTGTTTTCTCCTTTAGATTTTTGCAAATTTCTAAAAAACTAAAATCACATGTACGTAAGTATTCACAGCCTTTGCCATGAAGCTCAAAATTAAGCTCAGGTTCATCCTGTTTCCACTGATCATCCTTGAGCTGTTTCTACAGCTTAATTGGAGTCCACCTGGGGTAAATTCAGTTGATTGTACATGATTTGTCTACATATAAAGTCCCACAGTTGACAGTGCATGTCAGTGCACAAACCAAGCATGAAGTCAAAGGAATTGTCTGTAGACCTCTGAGGCAGGATTGTCTCAATGCACAAATCTGGGGAAGAGTACAAAAACATTTCTGCTGCTTTGAAGGGTCCATTGAGCACAGTGGCCTCCATTATCCGTAAGTGGAAAAGTTCAGATCTGCCAGTACTCTTCCCAGAGCTGGCTGCCCAGCTAAACTGAACAATCTGGGAGAAGGGCCTTAGTCAGGGAGGTGACCAAGAACCTGATGGTTAAATCTGTCAGAGCTCCAGCATTCCTCTGTGGAGAGAGGAGAACATTTCAGAAGGACAACCATCTGTGCACCAATCCACCAATCAGGCCTTTATGATAGAGTGGCCAGATGGAAGCCACTCCTCAGAAAAGGCAGGCCACCTGGAGTTTGCCAAAAGGCACCTGAAGGACTCGCGACCACGAGAAACAAAATTCTCTGGCCTGATGAGAAAAAGATTGAACTCTTTGGCGTGAAAGCCAGACATCATGTTTGGAGGAAACCAGGCACCGTCCCTACAGTGAAGCATGGTGGTGGCAGCATCATGCTGTGGGGATGTTTCTCTGCGGCAGGAACTGGGAGACTTGAGGGAAAGATAAATGCAGCAATGCACAGAGACATCCTGGATGAAAACCTGCTCCAGAGCGCTCTTAACCTCAGACTGGGGCAGCAGTTCATCTTTTAGCAAGACAATGACCCTAAGCACACAGCCAAGATATCAAAGGAGTGGCTTCAGGACAACTCTGTGAATGTCCTTGAGTGGCCCAGCCAGAGCCCAGACCTGAATCTGATTGAACATCTGTGGAGAGATCTGAAAATGGTTGTGCACCGACGCCCCCCCATCCAACCTGATGGAGCTTTAGAGGTGTGGCAAATAGGAATGGCAAAACTACCTAAAGATAGGTGCATCAAGCTTGTGGTATCATATTCAAGAAGACTTGAGGCTGTAACTGATGTGAAAGGTGCATCAACAAAGTATTTTTTTAAGTACTTTTGTACATGTGATTTCTTTGTATTTTTTTAAATAAATTTGTTAAAAAACACCACCAACAAAAAACTTTTTCATGTTGTCATTATGGGGTGTTGTGAGTATAATTTTGAGGGGAAAATGAATGTAATAAGGTTGTAAAATTACAAATTATGGAAAAAATGAAGCACTGTGAATACTTTCCAGATGCACTCTGTTTAGTGAATGTAAGTATCAAACCATAATGAATTTAAAATGCTTGCAAACCATTTTTAAAATAAAAACAACCAGAAAATGTGGAGTTTTTTCAGACTCCAGGAACCTTGAAAAATGCTAAAATAATTAGCACAAACCACTTCTTGTTGTTCTACTGTTACCTGTAGCGATGAGGCTTCTTGACACCACCGGTGGAGGGGGCGCTTTTCCGGGCCGCTTTGGTGGCCAGCTGCTTACGAGGAGCCTTTCCTCCAGTGGATTTACGAGCGGTCTGCTTGGTACGGGCCATGACGACGCAAAATCACCTGAAAAGTCAAATTAAAACAAACAGCATACATACAGTACATGAACTGTTCATCTGTAAAATCAAACAAGTGTTGGCACTTTAAACATGCCTGAAACATTTTATTTTAAGCACCCTATGTCAGTTCCGACTTGGAAGGGGAAGAAACATTAAAACAGTCTTGACAAATTTCAGCATTATTACTTCAAATCTTAGTATCTGTTTTAAAGCAGTTTAACAGCTAAGTTTATCCTCAGGGTGGACAATTAAATCCAGATTTTTTTAATCCAAATAATTTAAAAACAGTTTTCACCATTTACTGGTGGATAAATATACCTGATCTAAAGCATCTTACAACTGCTTGAAGCTTATCTGACAACTTCAATTTGAAGGTTAACTAGAGAGCACTGAGGTCTTGCAAGTATCAGAGGAGAATTCTGGCTTTGATACTCATCAAATCTTTGTGACATCATAAGGTGAGAGTGATAACAAAAGAGGTCAAAGTTAAACCTATGCAGCAATTTAGCAACTAAAGAGTGGAATAAAAAGGAAAGAATAAATTTTCCCGTCACCACCAAAATACCATCAACTTGTCCTAGTTTTATAGTTGAAACCTGTCTAGCTTGTTAAGATATGCCATTAACAGTAACCCTGCAGACCAAAAAGACAAAAAAAAATACGAGCAGAGCACTCAGCACAAAGTCCTTTATTAAAGTCAATGTTGACTGACAGTTCTGGGGGCAGGCTGCATGCCACATGGAACCACACCACAGAACCGCTCTGGGTCCTGGATAGCAGCCAGCCAGGCAGACAAGTGGTCCATCTTCACTTCTTACTAAAGACATCCAGTCTTCACCTCAAGAGACTGACTGATCAGGTCTCACAATTACACAGTACGACAAAATGCACCAAGACTCCAAAGATTTGTACCTCCATTCTACTGCAAGGTTAAACCCCTATTCTACAGGGCGCCATTCTACTACGATCGCCCACAATCCAAAAAGAGTGCAAAAATAGGATAGAACAGCTTAATTCAGTTTGCCTCCTAACAGGCTGGCTAATAATGTTCAGACTTGGAAACCCACCTAAAAACGAAAGAAAAGGCGATGAACCACAACAAGCACTGCTTTGGTTTCAAATTTTTACCCCGATGGAGCACAATCAAATGAATTTCAAGCCACAGTGACTACAAATATCCCACAAGTTGGAACATGGTCGAAGTTGTTAAGACTATGAATACCCAGAAAGTACTATCCACAATTTCAAGAACTGGGCAGAAATTTTTTAACAGTTCAAAAATTGGATCCGGATTTCAAATCTGGTGCCAATGATGGCCCTACTATATATACCAAGTTTGTTCAAGATAGACAAACATGGCTCAAGAAGTTACTACAATGCTTCAAAACATGCCCTGGTTTGCTATTCGGGATTAAACGGGAAGGAACAGCACTCTGTGGAATTGCCCTATTATCGACATCACCAGACACCTCTGTCCAGCGACCCCCATAAACTCTTTGCAGTCTCTCGACCTCAGCGATATAAGTGTCACTGCTGAGATATTAAGTTTATCTACAAATTCAACAACTAAACAGGAAGTCTTTGAAAGTTTAAAATATTATCAGTTTAAAAAAAAAAACATGTCAAAACAAAATTTCATGTGTGGTAACCTGTAAATCTTGGAAATTTACATTTTTATCATTCTTTAAAATCTAAAATCTGGCAGCCTGAGAACTTTTCCTCCGGTCCTGTTTGCCACACGCACAAACACACTGCGCATCCAATCAAGTCTCAGCGGGATCCTCGACACCAATCACAACAGTCCTCAAGGGGCACTGACCAATCAGCTGTGGTTTAAAACCAATACGGTTCTCTCCGCAGAGGTAATGGGCGGGGCATGCGCCTGTTGCGCCGCCTCCCGCTGCAGGATTATGGCCGCAGACCGACATCACTCTACCAACAATTCACAACCCGAGCGAGTAGAAAACCTCGACAATTACTTACCTCAACAGACAACATGTAAACACAAGACTACCAACAACACGTAGAAAAGAAACGTTGCTACTAAAAATCGTTAAAAGACGTTATGAAGCCTTGTTTGTTAAAGCGGAGCAGAGAGGACAAAGTGTGGCTGAGTGGAGCAGATGTCACAGACGGAGAGCCATTTATGCTCGTCTGCTCCACATACAGCGTCGAAATAAAGCTCAATTTCAGCACGAAACGACACTTTATCCGCACTATTTTACTCAATAAACGGTGACTAACCTGCTACGGTGGAAATACTAAGATACCAAACTTACCCTAGGTGAAATTAACGTTGTATTTCTATTTTTCCCTCCACAAGGATACAAGTGTTGTGGTTGTAGCAGATATTTACTATCACACAATGGAAGCACGGAGCCAAAATGGCCGCCGTATCAATCATCTCTCTCCCATAATGCCACGGTGCCCGCCGACACTCCGTCAGCTTATTCAAAATTCTGACATTTTTTGTTTGTTTGTATATTTACTTTTTTGACACATGACATATATACTGTTGCTAAAATCTTAAGCATTATAAAGCCCAAAAGATGCCACACGAAAAAAAAGCATCTTAATTTACAAAAGAAAGCCGAGCACCAGAATAAAATATGAAACATTCTTTTTTGGGGGGATACTGTCTCTTGGTTTCAAAACCAATTACAACAGGACATTCACATTTATTATTGTTCCATTTGTTGAGTTATACAGTAAACAAAGAAAGCAATCAGGTTTTATATGAAACACTGCTAGTTCTTTACCTGCATTGCCCAAAGCAGAGCAAGGAATTGCTTGACCCACTGCACACGTGGTCACTGGACAACTCAAGACAGTGTCTTGAGGAATATTTTGTGGATCAAGATGAAACTTGATGCACTTGAACTAGACCTCTGACAAGTTTGATGTGCGCATTTCAATTTCAGTTGTGGCCACCAACGGGGCACATTCATTTGCATGCAATGGTGCCATGGTTTGCTACATTCACCACTAGTTGTAAGGCTAGGTGGTGCATAGGATCCTTGTGTACTACATAGCAACATATGTACTTCGTGGATCAAAATGAAACTTTGGTGGTAGGTGCATTTCGATTGTGTGTGCAGTATTTTGATAAAGACTTTATATCCAGGTGATACATAGTATACTTGAAATACAAATAAGTCTAAGGCCAGTGCTTATACCTGCTCCATACTGTAAGGAAAAGAGGATTAACGTGTGTGATTTCCCCTGGATAGCACATCAGTGCATTGTAAATTATACATCAGTAAACTAAAACTTCAGATTTCTTGGACATTCCACACACTTCTATTCAAATGTTGACAACCAGGAGGTAGAGTCTCTGAAACCCAGTGTATGCAAGAACTCCACTTCCTCTTCACAGTTCTAACATCCTGCTGTATATCTCACTAAGAACGTGCACAAGTTTGAGGTTGGGCTTGTTGACAAAGTTTAAGGTCAGAATTGCACTTGTTAATGTAGGACTTTAATAAAATAGGCAAATTTCTACGACATTTGTTTTTTTTCCTGTTTTTTTTTAATTTTCATTTGTCATGTTAAATTTTGCTGTAACAAAATTATAATCAACTTTGAAATGAAGAAAAATATAAGTGACATGATACAGCATTTGTAATTCGTAAATATTCCTCAATAATATACTCAGAGTGAAATTAACCATTAAGTTTCAAAGTTTTTTGCACCGGAGACTACCGTAGTTCCATTCTGCACACACACGTTTTAGCAGCTGGAATGTGACCACCAATCATTCCTGCTGCAATCTGCACCTTGTCAATTCCTGCAAGAAAATTAGTTAAGTACAATAAACATGGTTAACACCTTCAGGTATTAAAATCCTACAAAATGAAACTCCCTTGACAAGAGGATATCGAATGTGAGGAAAGTTGTGTGGATAGCATAATCTAACAGATTCTGCAAGGAATAAAATCAACTTTAAAGGGACACTAAAGCCCCCTGTCTCACACAGTGTCAGAACTGTACAAACATGTTCTTGTATTATGGCTTCACTGTAATAGCTGGATTTTGGTGCAGTTGCCAGGGTTAGTGCCGGGGTCAAGACTGACTTCTTCCATGAGGAAGTCATCAGCAGCTGAAACGACACCCCTGATTGTCAATAGCATGATACTGAAATGGTGCAGACAAATGCAAGATGTTTTATATAAATCCAGAAGATGTGTATACAGGAGTGAAAGACACTGGAGACTGTATTGTACTGAAAAGACGCGACAGACATCCAAGATACGAGTTGAAAACGTGGCTGCATTCTTTTTTTTAACGTTCTGTTTACCTAATTTTGGAGGGGGGTAGCCATTACAAAATACTTTCCATTAGCCAAAGTAAATCCATAATGAGGATCCTTCCATCAGTGTGGGCTGTCTCAGACCTCATCTAACCAAACGACAAGAGAAATTACGTTAGTAATCAGCACTGATACTGGTACCCTTTGGATACCAAATCTCACATCCTCTTTTAGCATCCAGCATTGCAACTGATGTTCATCAGCGTGATGACTGAGCTCAACTAAATTATAATTTCACCCCCAACCCCACTAAAAATTACTGCAACACTTGTTTTGATGTGATTAAAGCTGTCCAGAATATACGTGAAAACACACACTCCCATTGTTGTATTTTAAATGCCGCCTTTAATCAGAACTACATATTCTACTTTCTATGATCGCCTAATGTTTTTGTATAACATTGTCAAATTGATGTAATTTTGCCAGTGGTGACATTTCTCAGTAAGTGAACAGCAGAGATGTATTACACATAAAAATTACAACACAGATATACAACTATTCCTGAACCATTTTATTTATTCATATCTAACTTTAGATACCTCTAGTTTGAGTGTGTCCACATTCAAGTACACAGTGCCTTATTTCAATGCCTCTTGAAAATATCGAGGCTATAGATAAGGCAAGAGGAGCAAAACCTGCAAGCGATATTGAAGTCAAACAGTTACAGAGTACAACCTGGATTAAGAAATATTGAAACATATTGGAGTCCATCCATTACCATGAACCAAAAGGACATGAAATACAGTATATAATACTCAAAGAATGGTACTATATAGTGTGTGAAAAAAATGGACTTGGTTATTTATACAATACAAAACAAAAACCCTGATCTGTCAAAAATCATTAACTGATCTCAAAACCAACATGTCAGAAGGTTTGTGCATCATGACAACAGATTTAAAACATGAAAATACTTTTTTAAGGAACAAAAATTTGAGGCTTGTCACCAAGCTGTTTCCCACAAAGCAGCAACAACATGTTCACCACATTGCTCGAGACACTGTGGTGTTCTGCTCTCTCATTCGTCCAGTTCACCCGAGTAATGCGAATGTGAAAATAAACTCTTATGCATTGAAACGTACAACAAGTATCCACCCTGCCTTCTCCATTCCACATGTGCAAGAAATACTCAGATGAGTTCAGACCATGCTATTTTTTTTTTTTTTTTTTTTTTGGTCCCTCTTCAAGTACCAAAACGTTCCATTAGAAGCTACTCGAACCTGTTCTGAGCAAAGTTACAAAAAAATGGCACAGTCAAAGAGAAAATAAGACATTGATATCCACTATATGAACTGAAAAGAACCCACAGCATCTTCTTCAGCATCACTCAACTCCAACTGGATATTGAAGACAAACATGGACATTGTACCACTTTATTTGTGTACATATTAGCAGGGTGGAGGGCACGATGACAGCTGTCCTCCTTTAGTTATTTGTGCTGTAACATCTAGAAAGTACACATGGGACAGTGACGTACACAGAACTGTTGTGTATTAGAGTGCATGCATTTCTAAAATGCAAACCATAACCCAGTTGATACATACACCCAGAACCACATAAAAAAAACAAAAACAAAACAAACAAACACAAAAACCCCTAAAAATCCATTTTACCAGCGACTCTATTATATATATTTGTATATAATTTTACATTTTTGTGATTGCTATTAAATGTACCTTATGTCTTTCACATACATTTATGACTGGCTACTGTCTCAATTAATCACAATATTATGACCTCTTGGACAAGAATTTCAGGTACATTCAGGACTTTTTGTAAAAAGTCTTACAATTTTCTTTACAAGTCATTAAAAATACAGAGGAACAAAAAATATTGGTGATACAACAGTCCACTGTCCTGCAGAGGCTGCTCAAAATAAGTCTTTCTTCTGTACAGCTAAAGAGCATTCACACACACACACACACACACACACACACACACACACACACACACACACACACACACACACACACACACACACACACACACACACACACACACACACACACACACACACACATTTTTCACCTTAACTGTTTCATTCTGTGCGTATCTCAGCCTCCGGCCGCTGGATGGCCAAATCAGTCTGAAGAAAGGCTCCTTGGCCCAGCGCTGTGGAGTATGCTCTGTTGTTGTGGCTGACTGGGAATCCTGGAGCAGGATAGGAGCCGGAGCCTCCACGTTTTTGACCAGGGGCCTGAGGTTGAGGTATTGGGTGGTAATCGTCCAAATTATCATAATGGGATAACACCGTTTTAGTGTTGGGTTTCTGATACGAGTAGTCTCTGTCTGGTTCAGGTTTGCTCTGGTGCTCTCGGACGCTGTGTGACCGCTCTGGTTTGGAGCGGGGCAGCTGTTCCCTGGGTGCAGACGGCTGTTCATTTATTCCATGATAGCCACTCATTGTTTTAACCTTACTCTGGTGATGGTCGGGATCAGGACAGTCATAACGAGGCTGGACATTCCTTTTGCTGGAATAGTCCTGCTGCCAGTGTTTGGACCTACTGCTGTCTGTGCAGAGTTTTTCTTCTCCAGCCTCGTGTTGGCTGCTCTCCTGCAGATGGACAAGACTGTGGCTCAGAGTAGCAGGGTGGGAGTGTGAGGACTGGCATTTTTTGGAACTGCTTTGCTTCACAAGTCCATCTGACTTGTCACCTATTGCACTGCCCTGTATATGCTTCTCAGTCTCCAAATACACGAGGCCCTCAGGGTCTGACACCAGGTGTCTGGGTAGGTAGCGACCATCTTTGCTCTCAGCTGCAACCAATACAGTTTTACCTGGATCAGATTTACTGCGTAAGTGCAAGGTTTCATAGCCTGATATATCTGCTGGCGTGAACAAGCCGACATTGTCATACTGAGAGAGCACGGGCCCTTTAATCTTCTGTCGTGCTCGGCTCTCCCTGCGGATGGAGTGCGCATGGAGTCTTTCTAACTCCTCAGGGTCCCAACCAAGGTAAGCAGGGGCTTCCTTGGTCAGGTGACCAGGAGGAATGTCTCTGCTCACAAAGCTGTGCTCCTTCCCAGATGGGAGAACATGGCGTGAAAGGTAGTGGTACCCAGCCGCTTTTCCACCTGGTCGCCCCACAACAGCTCCTGGATCTCGACTGCCATATGAGTGGAAGTGCCGGACTCGGATGGTGCCGTAAGGGTCAATGTCACAGTAAGGCACCTCTAATGGACTGGAGCCTGAATAAGGACTGTAGCGGTACTGGACCCGTCCATTCTCAAAGTAAGGCTGAAGCTGGGTGACGTGGTAGTCAGCTTGTGAGGATTGCTGCTGTTGTTGTGGAGGTACTTGCTGATAGGCTTTGCATGGATACACAGGCCGATGGTAGAAGAACATGTCATCGTCTGGAGGAACCTCCGTCCTTTGGATGGGCACTGAACAGATTGTGGAAGGAACATGGAGGGAGTGCACTCTGCGGATGGTGTGATAAGTGTGGGACCTGTCCACAGGCCCAAAACCCTGACCCTGGTGACCTGGTCCAGGTGCCACATACACACTCCTGGGGTTGCCCCTGGACTTTATAGAATGGTGGTATGACCTGGGGCCTAAAGTGCTATATCGGTTGTCGACTCTGGCACTGTAAGGTATCTGAGGCGCAGACTTAGACACATAGGAGACGTGTGGAGGGACACTGTCTGACCGGTAATGGTGTGGCATGGATGGCTGTGGGCCCAGAGGAACAGCCCTCTGGTGATAATATGGAGGCCCAGAAGGCTCAATTAGGACTGGTTCTCCTTTAGCATGGTACAGGTAGGCTGTCTGGTGTGTGGAAGATTTAAGGGGAGAAAGAGAACGATGAGGCAGAGCTTCCTCCGCACAGCCAGGCACGGAACCGTCACTCAAGATATGGAAGGAGGCTTCGCTTTGGCTGAGTGCTGCTGTAGCCAGTTTGCTCTCCATAGTACGAACTGGAGGAGTTGGAGGTGCCGCTCCACAGGAGTCGTGGTATTTTGTGGACTCTGTGCAGGGTTGTACAGGCTTTATGGCCTCCCAAGGTTTATCAACAGGCTCAGCAGAGGTGGGGGCCACTCTCGCACTGGCTTTCGAGTGCAGCTGAGGATGAGTCAAGGGTGCGGATTGTGCCTGTGGAAGGGTTTGTGCATGAGGCTGAGTTTGCGGTTGCAACTGTGGTGGACCATGAGGCTGGATGTGAGCTTGTGGTTGATTTAGCTGCTGGGACTGCGTCTGAGGTTGGGGCAGCAGGACAGTCGGCTTTTTAGGCGGCTGAGGCAGCAGTTGTTCTGATGGTTTTGGAAGCGTTGGAGGTGGTGCAGTCTCTTCTGGTTTGGCCTGTAAAGCAAAATGACAGTTTGTTTACTGACACAAGGAGGGGTGGAAGAAACCTGAGATACTACAGCAGGACAAGAAGGTATCTGACACACCACAGCTGCTCAGTGTTACCAGTCCCACAACAGGATGTAATACTATAAAATTTGAATGTGTGCTTGCTACAAGCTGTCATTTTCAGGACACTTGGAATGTTATTTTTTTTTCCTCTGCTCTGTTGTGGCCTCTGGAGCTGTAGTATGTCCCCCCCCCCCCCTTTTTTTTTTTACATTAAATGGACTGAAACTTCAAAAATTCACATGTGCACCAAATCTAAGACAACAATAACAAAAAAAACATTAAAAATGTATTAGATACATCAAACATCCTGGAAACAAAGACAATTTAAAACTGACACTTGGTCCACTGTCAAATTAAACAAACAAAATTCTACAGGCAGATTCAGCAAAATTCACGTCAAATTTAACAATGCATCGAGTGTTCTCGGTGCATGTCAAGAACATCTGGAGGAAAGATTTCTAATAGTTCAGACAATTTGACAAACAAGGTAGAAAATTTGCCTCATTTTTATTATTCAAAATGTCTCCAATTAAGAAATGAACTCTGTTGGTCTCGTATGAATATCAAACTATCTGAGGTCTCCACAAAGTATAGCATTTGATGCAGGACCATGAATCAGCTTTGACTCATCAAAATAAAATGCACATTCTACACATGAAACTGCACAGATATGTCATTTACCTCAGGAAGTGGCTGTGGTAAGCCTGCAGAGCTCGTGTAGCTGTCACTAGGGGTGGTTGCTGGAGTGGTATCAGATGAGCTGGTGTGGAGTGTGGCTTGTCCAGTAAAAGTCTTCACCTTTTCTGGGCTTTTCCTGCTTGGAGAAATCTGGCTAACTGAGTTGACGACGACGGGTGCACATTGGTAAAGAGGAGTGTCTAGTGGAGAAGCATCTAACTTGGTGCTGTCTGAGTTCTTGGTAGTCATGCTGGTTGCTTCTGATAGCTGCCGTTTGTTGTCTTGAATTAAAATGGAGGCATAAGGCGAGGTGATAGGTAAGACAGCAGCATTTGGTAGCGGGGAACCCCCCCGTCCACCTTCCTCTTCACAGGGACTTTGGAAATGTGTAAGCGGATGAAGTGGTGAGTCCTGGAAGTTCAAGGTGTCTTGTGACTGCAGAGGGGACACTGGAGTGGAGGGCTCAGAGGACCGAGACTGAACGGAGACCTGCTGAGCAGACTCAGCCATGGCCAGGGCCAACATGCGGGCGGCGTTTTTAGGAGGAGGAGGGGGAGGAGGAGGAAAAGAATGGGGAGCTGCAGAGCATAAGGAATGTGGGGTGGTGTCCTTTGACGAGTCTGGAGCTACAACTCCTAGCAGGGACAGAAAAAAACACAAGGAAAGTACAGCTGAAGAGTGAATTTGCAGCGAGAAATGATGACAAGCAGGTTTCAAGGTTCTGCATTAGTGGGGAAAGGGGAAAAAAAGAAAAAAAAATTAAGTACAGTGTTTCAAAATTGACCTAAATTCCATGAAACTGGAAAGCTACAGAAAGAAAGGAACTTATTTTATTCTCTGCACAATTATTAAAACTGTGAAAAACACAACATTACTTCTGTGAGAACCACAAATCTGTACAGTTCTGACACCTACCTTGGTGTTCTTGGCTTCCTGCGCCATTCTCAGTTTTTGCATCTCGACTGTCCATGCTATCAAAGGCTGTGAGTTTGGAGTGCAGCTCCATTTGGAAGGCTTCGCTCAGGGACGGCTCGCCTGCTCGCAGCAGCACACTGCCCATCAGGGAAAGCGAGGTTCTGCGCGCTGAAGGAGGGGTTACCGGCTGCGGAGGGACAACCTGTCTGCCTGCATTCATGTCCGGCATTTCTGAAGAGAACAGCTCTGAAGTGACAAATGGTTCCAAACTCGTGGTTTTCCCACATTTAATAGGTGACACAGCTTGTGTGGGTTTATCTGAGAAGGAATACGAAGAGGTCAGCTTCCTCCTCTCTGCCTTCTCCCCAGCCGCCGGGCTCAAGTCTGTGGACGACAGACGAGGAGTCACACCGCCTAAAAAAGAAGCAGAGATGACGTCTGAACTGTTGCTTTTTCCACGGACGCTGCCGGGGCTCCTCTTGAGTGTCAAGCCTTCAGCCCCGGCTGGAGAGTCGTCCAGGGGAAAGGAGTAGGTGGTGTCATGGAGGCTACACTGAAAAGACATGGGGTCAAAGTCCAAAGAGGCCATGCCAATGTCAGGTGGGCTGAGGTCTACATCTTCTCCTGCTGAGCGGGGCGGCGAGATGAGAGCAGGCACACAGATGGGCCCGTCGTCTCCGTCGCTGTCCTCTGTGGCATCCAGGTTGTCGTAGGAGTCGCAGTGCTGCCGGCTGTCCAGCAGCTCGCCATTAAAGGAAGCTGACAGGGCGTCACTGCTGGAGCGGGGACGTCGCGGGCGGTACACCTTTGACTCCCCTGGAGGACAAACGAACAACCCTCATTGTGATATTCTGTGTGTAGACATCGCATGTCACTACAATTTATTTAAGCAGGTGGTAGTCTGAGGCAACTCAGGCAAAGCAACAAGTTATAATACCTTCAACATTGTGCAGAGAACTTAGTGACTCCTCACTTTTGGCTGATCGCAATGTTGCTGTGTCACCTCTGCCTCCTGCAACACAATTATTTAAAAAAATTAATTCATAGTTTTTGTTGATGTCAAGCTCAGTTGGAAAACTCATATAAAACATACTGAGTCCAAAATATCTAAAGTTATTGCTATCTTATACAAAGTACAATACTTTCTCCCCCAACATCTGTTGGTTTCATTGTATCACTCATTACTTGTCCCTTATATGACTTACTGCATTGAAGTTTGGGGAAATACATATAAAACAAATACTAATCCAATATTTCTGTTACAAAAAAAAGCTATAAGAGTGATAAGTAAAAAACCATATTGTGAACCAACAAATTCACGGTTTGTTCGTCTTTAGTTTTTGAAATTTTATGACTTGGTTGATTATTTTACAATACAGATAATGTATAAAGTTAAAAATGGACTCTTGCCTCAACATGTCCAGGAGCTGTTTAAAATGAGAGAGTCCAGTTTTAATTTGTGTGGAACTTTGGTATTTGATAGAAAGATTTGAACTACTGCTAAAAGTCACTGCATTTCCGTAAAGGGTGTTAGAGTGTGGAATGATTGTTTAGATTGTATTAAAGTATCAAGTACACTGGCTTGTTTTAAAAGACTGTATAAAAATAATATATTAACTTGTTATAGTTTGCGTAATTAAGTAAATTGCCTGTGTGGCTATTTTTTGTTTGTCTGTTGTATTACTTTGTTTCACTGCGTTACATTGCTGACTGGTAATTGTTTTTTGTGTTTATTTTTTGTTTGTACAAAGAAACTGATGTACGGGGTGGGCGTCTATAAGCTTTTGCTTCTGCCCACACCCTTTCAGACGCAATAAATTGGTAAATTGTTTGAGTTTTGTTCTATATGTTTTAATTTTTGTTTTCTCTTGGCTTGTTTTGTAAATGAGAAATTTTGTTTGTGCCTGCTGAATAAATCATTCATTCATGCAATCATTCATTCATTATTCTGTTAGCAATACTGACACAATATTAACCTTTTTACATGGTCCTTATGATGGAGTGCATACAGTAATACTTCAAACATGGTGCTGACTCAGCAGGTATTACGCACTAAACAATAGGGGTACGCTGATCTGATATTTTGGATCATATTGGAAATTTAAAAAAATAAATGTACAAGCTGATCTGATTTTTTTGTTGTACATCTGAGTCATGTTGTGGGCCATGCATGTTTTCCTGTAGGAGAGTAAAGTTAGTATTTCACAGTTTCAGTTGATGTTTTGTGAGATGGCTGCTTTAGCAAAGTACATCCCGACAAAGGTATTTATGAACAGACTGGAATACTTTCAGATTGGAATCAGTACTGGCAGATACTTAAGATTCCAGTATTGGTATCGTATTTGACATGAAAACGTGGTGTTGTTCGATCCCTACTAAAGATAATGCGTGTTTTAATCTGAAAGCACTGGATATTTCTTTCAGGTGTGTGCTCGGCACTCACTGGTCAGAGCCATGGCCTTCAGTTCATTTGGCTCACTGGGGTTACGGTGCAGCTTGCGTTTGGACATAGAAGATGACTTTCCAAGGTTAAAGAAAGACCTCCAACTACCCACAGGAGACTTCTTGGTTTTAATAGGAGGCCTCTTCCTGCAGTTAGAAGGTGATGTTAAGAGCAGACAGGGAAAAAAGTTTGCTTCAGTCACTTAAACATTCCAATCAGAGATCTTTAAAAAATAGACAAGCTTTTAGTCATACACATGAAATCCTGTTACACCACCCCTCCAAAAAAAAAGGGATCTCGTGATTTCATTGCCCACTCAAACATTAATGAAATGTCTATCAGCATTAATTTAAAAGCATTTTAAGCCCCAACATTTCATAAATTAAATTACCTCCCATGTATTTCTGACTATTTCACAACAGCAGCTGGAAGGATTACTGCTGTCTTTTGTTCCAGGCGCCAGGTTTCAAATCCCGCCCTGTTCAAGTCTCAGGTTAAAGTCCAAAGGCTCAGACTCCTAATTCTGCACGAGCATACAGGCTGGCTGATTGTCTAGGTGTCCATGGCCAAAACACTGAACCCCAAAACTGCACAACCTTGAGACACATTGCCTTCACATGATGACACCACATGAAGGTCAGGAAAAGGTGAAAGAAGAAACATCTATGATTGTTTCATGAAGTGAAATCATGTAATTAAACTACCCCCCCCCCCCCCCCCCCCCCACACACACACACCTTACAGGAACTACACAGTTTTACAGATGCAAATTAAAGTCAGTATTAAATGAGACTTTGCAGGAACAAGCTGGGCTGATCATTCATTGCAACTTAATGGTGCATTTCCTATAGATGGTACCAGGTCAACTCGACTCTGCTCCGTTTTGGTACCAGGTGCTTCCTTATCCACTGTCGACTGTAGAGCCCTTAACTTGTCATCGTCAAGACGCATACGAAGCTGCCCTGACGTCATCTTCAGGGCGACACACAAAAGAAGAAGCGTCAGCTGCACAGTACGGTACAGGACCGGAATCGCCTCAACTCACTTGAAACCACAACGGAGGTGATACCAAAAACAACACCAAAGTACCAGGTGCTACGTGTCCGGTTTGTCCAATTTAAAAATCGAAAAAGGCAGGCAGGGTGGCGTCGAGTCTTGAAGGTACCTTGCAGTAGAAATGCACCATTACAGGTTTTTTTGTTTAGACGCACAAAGCTGAAATGAGAAAAATGTATTTGTTTTCTGGACACTAATCTGGTTTTATCATTTTAATACTCTGATTCTTTTTAAAAATACTTATGTGGTTCTGTCGGGACACTAGCTGCAGAAGGAAAGTGACCAATTGCAGTTATACCAGCAACCAGTAGAGGGAAACACATTCCTGAATTATCAAGAAGTTCAATTCAAAATAAAATAAAGTGGGAAAAAATACCTTTATTTGCAGCATTGCACAGAGAACATGTACTCTGTTCATTAGTAAAAAAAAAAAAAACACCTTACAAGCTGTCTCTTGAGCAGAAAATAGAGACTTGTTGTTGCTAGGGATCCCTCCAGGGTAATATGTAAAATCTACCTCGCGTCTTCAGGTGCTCCTCCGGCCTACCGAAATCTCACCATGGGGTTGTTGGCATGATCAGCACTCCAGACACAGTAACACAGTCATCACATTTGCAGCTATAAAAATGTGTCATGCAGTGTGAAAGTGGCAACACACCGCAACGCCCAACTACAGCCCACGTTCCTCATCCTGAGCCCAGCCCATGATGAAAGCAACACCCCATGAAATAACAAAAGTGCAAATGAGAATGTTAACGAACCTCTCAGTAGGAAACTCGATGACCGTGTGAAACTTGCCCTGCAGAGCGGCCGGACCTTCTCCCACCTCGATGTACTTGCTGTCTTCTGTGACTGGAGAGTTGATCTGAGCCTGAGTCCTGGCCTGAGCCTCCTCCAGACTCAGCAGCTTTGTGGATGGGGATGAGACCAGCAGAGACTTTGGCCGGGACACGGAGTTGTGACCTGGCGACGTGGATGCGAGCGTACAGATATTACTGCAGGTAAGCGGAATGACACTGTGGGTCCTTGATGTGAGTACATACCTGCTCCCTCACGGATGAGTGTGCTCAGTTTCGTGCTAAACAGAACGTCCACGTGGTTGAGAATGAACTCCACCACCACCGATTGGATTCTGACCTCCATGAAGGCCGCCGTACCACTAAAACACGCCGATTCAATCTGTTTCGACCTGATACAAGAACCACAAGTAAACAAGCTTTATAAAATGCATTCATGTCTCCACATTTTAGCAGGACTGAATGTTATACTCCCACAAACAGCATCTTATAGCCACATTAATCTAAAAAGAGACTTGGTTTTTCTGACGAGAATAATTAATTACAACCTCTCAGACAGATAAATTATTTTCATGATTGATCAACTAATTGGGTAAAACCTGTAGTTTACTGAGAGGGACACATATAAATTAATTATAAATTTATTTATGCAGGGCTAAATAACAACAAAAGTCATCTCAAGGTGCCATACACGAGCAAGTTCACTCTCCCCCATGAGCAAGCACTCAAAGCCAACAAGCAAGCCGACGCTCCTCTGTGATGCAAATTAATTAAACTGTATGTTTCAGGGCCCCTCACATATGTGAGGAGAAAAAAGTGGGCTTTAAAACCAGTCAGCTTTTTTAATGAGAGAAACAATAATAAAAAATAAAAAAAAACATGCACAGAGAGTTCTCAGACCAAAACTGCACCATAATCCATGTCTCTATTGTCCAGTAACATCAAAACAGCAACACAAAGAAATACGATTTTAATTACTCAAGTTCAGCCTTGTTTCTCGATTAAAAAAATAAGTTTTTGTTGAAGAAACTTTAAAGTATTTGCTTGTTGTGATATTTACCATCTTTTATGACCTCAGTTCCCAGTTTGAATAAACAAAAATTCAAACTGTAATCTTAAATCGCACGTTGTTGAGATTCAGTGCTGATGAGACGGGCTGTAAATTCTTAATATCAGGTGCTTCTCAGCTTAAAATGTAAACAGACAGTAAGCAGCATTGTAAAGAATGCACAATACCCCCCCAGTTTGGGTAAGGGTTAGAACATTTTCTTTGCTGTAATTTTATATTCCAGAATTTGAAATACAGGGTGACCTCCCCACCCCAAAAACAAAACAAAACTCCAGAACGCATAAAAATTGTAATTAATCCTACAAACTTAAACTTCAGTCTGTGTACGATCATTCCCCAAGGTTTCAGTTATCTTGGTAGCTTTGCATAAAAGTCATGTTCTTTCAAAATTATGCTCCAAATGGTATGATTTGTTGGTGAACTAGGCCTCCAGGCAAAAAGTCTTTTCCTTGGCTGACCAAGACATGTTGGGCAAGATGATTGGAACAATAGTCTTCAAGAAATTTGCTGGACCTTTGCAGAATTTATTACAATTTTTAAGGGTTCTGGGTTTGTTTGTTTTTTTTAGTCATTCCATAATAATTGGCCTCAAACCTATCAATAGCATACTGAAAAAATAATTCTGGTAAATAACATAAATTTGGAACAGTAAAGACAATTAGATTATCAAACCTCAGCAGGTTGGGAGCCCAGACGATTGCCAGGTTCTTGCTGTGCATGTTGGTGATGTAGCTGAATGCTGCCAGGTGGGAAAGGTGTCTCATTAGGAACTCCAGAGTCCTAGGAATCACACACTCCTTTACTCAGATATAATTGGCTTCCACTGGTGATGTTCACACCAAAGGCAAAGATGGAGCTACTTCAGTTCACTGTATGCTGTGGTCAAACCGCTATGCAATGCCACTTAATAAGATGCAGTTTTGTGCACTCACAAGTAAGTGACATTTCAATTCATCAATACCAATGCAAAGCTTAGATGAGGTATTTTAAATAATTACCTTTACTACAGTGTGGTACGCAAAAAATGCATGATTTCCTCACAGTGACCAAACAGCTCCACTGTGCTGTGCATACACATGCAATTCCTTTTCCTGCCAAAGGAGGCAGTGTGCGTCCACACTGACCTGTAATGCGGTGGAGGAAGCTGCTGGATGACATCATGGATTTTGATGAGACGTTCTTCGTCTGTTGCCGCTGATACAGCCTCCTGCAGAGAGTAAACAGAAAGAAAGGTGGGGAAATCATGGCAGGGAGTCGGATGTAGCGGCGTATCAATGTTAAAGTCGTGCACTTGTCAGCTGTGGTTTATGCTGTTAGATAGAGCATGAAGGGGACATCAGCCTGCAGCCGCAAACCGCCCCTCGCCCCAGCTGCTATAACAACCAGAAAACATTTACTTGGTCCTCTGGGATGGCTCTGTTGTGCTTGGAGAAGGTTTTCCTTCCAAGTAACACAGAGGGGTTTTGCTGTATTTGTAACAGCAGGGTGTGTCCAGCAGAATACTATTATTTCACAGATGAGTGTGATACCCTAATACAATATGAATTTCTTAGTGCCTCTGAAGAGCTCAAGTAGGAATTATGAATGAATACTCCTAGTCACACCCACAGCATTTCCTCTGGGCATAAATAACATCCTTAGCCTCTCCCCCAAGCAACGAAAGCCTGATTTTTATCTCCACACTCGTGTATGAGAGAAAAATGTTACTGCTGAGTGTTTGCTTACAGAGAATTTCTCATATAGCTGGTAGGTGAGCAGGGGGTTTGGCAACTCTCTGAAGTACAGCTTACACAGTGAGCCCACACAGTGGATGTCCTGGATGTACACATCTTTGGTCAAGTCAGGGATCTGTTCAGAGTCAAACTCATGCCTAAAGAAGCAGATAGATGGCACACACACACACACACAAAAAACCCTTACTAATTTACTAAACATTAGTCAAGTAGAGTAGTTCCAACTGGAGTGCATAATTTTGTCAAGAATCAACAGGTTGTGTAATTACTAAAGGGGTTGTATAGAGGTTTCAGTTCTCTAAAGCAGCTCTTCTCTCACACCTGGCTGAGTTTGGCGCCACATGTTCCTGAGAGGTGACTCTGCCTGGCTCTCCATTCTGCACTGTGAGACTTGGCACAAATTGATAATCATTGGTTTATCTCGTGCCAGTTTTGAACATGTTCAAAAATTTTGAGTGCTTGAGCAGACTCTTGGCCACCTCAGCTTGAACCTGCTTCCTATTTGTATATTTTATACATCATTTTATTCTTCTGCAAGAGGTCATGAGTTCTTCCATGCACAAGTTGACTTTTCATGGTATCATTATATGCATTACAAAAAACTGGTACGATTTGATAGAGGTCCCACTATATGATTATCACAATACGCAATATATCGTACCACCGCTACCTGTTAGCACAGGAAAATAATTTATTGTGAAAGAAAACAATTAACCTGGGCTTCCCATGTGCTGAGAGTTGTACGAGGTCTGTGATAAAAGTAACGGACCTTATTATTTTTTTCAAAAACCATATGGATTTGAATCACGTGTGATTACATCAGACATGCTTGAACCCTCGTGGGCATGCAAGAGTTTTTTCACGCCTGTCGGCTACATCATTCGCCTGTGGGCAGTCTTTGAGTGAGGAGTCGCCCACCCTCTCGTCGTTTTTTCATTGTTTAGGAATGGCTCAGAGACTGCTGCTTTGTTTGATAAAAATTTTTTCAAAAACTGTAAGGCACAACTGAGTGGACACCATTCGATAAATTCAGCTGGTTTTCGGTAAAAATTTTAACGGCTGATGAGAGATTTTGGTCTGGTAGTGTCGCCGTAAGGACGGCCCACAGCGCCTGACGGCGATCTGCGCTTCAAGGCAGCAGCGTCTTGCCATTTCAAGTTGAAAACTTCCACATTTCAGGCTCTGTTGACCCAGTAAGTCGTGAGAGAACAGAGAACTTTCAGAAGTCAGCATAAAGAGTTTATTCGGACATTCCATTGTTAACGGACATTTTGTAATGAAAGAACGTGCGGGCAGAGTCGCATGTCCGGACGGACCCGACCGCGGGGGGTCGCGGCAGGAAAAACACCTCCGTTGGAAACCTTAAACAATTTCTCAGTTACTCACTTGTTGAAAGCCATCAAAAGCCGCCTGAATTTTACAAATGGTTTTCAACATGGAGGTGTTTTTCCTGTTGCGGCACACACAGATTCGCCGAGTCGTCACAGAAACGACTCGGCGAATTTGCGCGCACATCTTTCATTACAAAATGTCCTTAAACAGTGGAATGTCTGCATAAAGTCCTCATGCCGGCTTCTTCTGAATCTTCTCTGTTCTCTCACGACGTCCTGGGTGAATTAAGCCTTAAATTAGGATGTTTTCAGCTCGAAACAGGCCGACGACGGCGCCTAGAAGCGCTGCGCGATGTCCCGCTCCGTGGGAAGTCCTTACAGCGACAGAAACACCCCATAATCTCTCATCAGCCGTTAAACGTTTCACCGAAAACCAGCTTAATTTCTCAAATATTGTCCACTCGGATATCCCTCACAGGTCCATAAAAAATTTTGATAAAGCAACGCGCGCCGTCCGCAGTGGCTATTCAGACAAAGAGATTCCGACGGGCGGGGTGGAGCACTCCTCACTCAAGGCCTGCCCACAGGAGAATGACGTCACCGACACGCGTGAAAAAAACTCACGCATGCGCACGAGGGTTCAAGCTTGTCTGACGTAAAAACATATGAATCAAATCCTTTTTATTTTTTTCAAAAAACTAAAAAGGACCGCTTTTTTCATCACAGACCTCGTATACATTTATTGATGTTTAGTAGAAACTCAACCTAGTCACTTATTGGGCTTGAACTACGTTACCAGACTCCCAGTCGTAAATTCAACCAATCAGCTTCTTTCCATTTGTAGCAAAGATAACATGCTGGGGAGACTTGGGAAGTCAAAAAGCTTATGCATTGTTTGATTACCCCAAATTCTTTTCTCTGCATTGACTCGAGTTGACACATAAAAACTATTATTTAGCCAATCCTGTGCGGGTAGAGCAAAGGGAGATGGGAGAAGTTCAGCTCATCAAGCAATAAAGAACATTCTTTGGGAAAAAACATCACTGGTATGTGCAGTGTGCAGCATCCTACCGCAATTTCTGGATATTTGATGCAATTCCAGAGAGGCGGTAGATGCCATCCACCACACCGTGCTTTTCGATGAACTCTGTGCAGCTCTTGAGGACCTGAGGAACTGGGAACAAAACAAATTATCAGCAACCAAACAACAGCAACAAAAATCCTTTCAGCATTCGTGTAAGATTCTCATTGAGTCTGTGAGGTCGAGAACAGGATGAAGTCGTTTCAAGCTCCAGTTTTTTTTTTTTTTTTTGTATAAAAGTTTGTCTCTTTAAAACCACACTGATGTCTGAATACATTTTATTGTTGTGGGACATATGTCTTTGCAAGCTGGTTATAAAGTTGCTAAAGACGAGATTTACAAGTACTGTTTTAGTTTGACCCTTTTGGTTGAAAGACTTTCTTTAATTAGTGACGCTGGTCAGCTGAAGTGCTGCAACTGGAGGAAGAACAGACCAAGTAAAAACTGAGAGCTTTCTCCGTTCTATGAAGAACACATGAACTGCACGTGCTTTGGAGAGCCTTTGTTTATAAGGAGGTTCCCAGGCCTCCCACTGCTCACGCATCATTCAGCGGGTGACAGAGTTGGACATTCACCAAAGCAGCTGTTTTCAGACAAATTCCACACATGGCGAAACAGAACAGAGGAAGCTGCAGACCCCTTTTTTTTTAAGGCATCCTGTACTTCAAACAAGCTTCATTTTGACTTCCAAACATGCTCTGCTGACAATTTGACAGGGCCTTCATGGAGCAGCTATAATTGCCATGTAGTAGGTGACACAGAGACCATCTGTACTTGCTGCCCTACATGCAGGCAGACATAGAAAAGATGCAGGATAGGTGTTCTCCAGGAGCAAGATTACTGACCTCCAAAGTTTTAGAGAGTATCTATCATGGAGTATAGACTAAAAACTGGTTCAGGAAATGCAGATGATGAAATAAAGAAATTCCTTGTGGTGAAATTACAGAAAAGTTCTCCTTAAATAGGGCACTGAAACAGAGCATGCCTTTGTAACATTCCTCACCATCATGGCCAGAGTTGAGCAGGTGTTCGCCCAGGTCACAGCCAAAAACCCTCTCGCGAAGGATGCCCCTCTGCTTCAGCTTTTGCTTGGTGGGTCTGGACTTCATGAAGGAGCGCAAAAAGGTGATCAGCTTCCCGTGTTTCTTAGACACTGCGGAATAAGAAAAAGGTAAGGATAGATTTTAAACGTGTTACATAAATGCTTTAGACATCACATTTGGCTTTTTCAAAGACTGAAGCGCACAGTGACTGTTCATACACTGATGTGAAACACGTAAGAGTCACTGAAGTTTGTTCCATAATGGATTTGAGGTTCATTCTCATGCAAACTCTTCCATTATCCATGTGTAGATTCCTTGAAGAGCGAGCACCACTCCTAAATACCACCTCCCAGGCAACTACAAAGGAATCTGCCACATCCAAAACCAGTATCCTTCCACTCTCCTTCAAAACTGGACAAGAAAGGAAAAGTAGACCTACTTAAAAACCTAAACCACATTAATCCAATACTTCGTCTGGGGAAAAGTCGTAAGCTTCTTAAACTGTGGACCAGTTGTTTTCTTCACTCTGCAGTCACATGGAACACCTGTCAAGTGAATCCAGCAATCTGCGTTTTTTGGGTTTAACAATGGATGTGACATACAGCAGTTTTCAGAAAACAGTACCACACTCAGTGACTTGTACAGTAGTGTTCAGAATAATAGTAGTGCTATGTGATTAAAAAGATTAATCCAGGTTTTGAGTATATTTCTTATTGTTACATGGGAAACAAGGTACCAGTAGATTCATTAGATTCTCACAAATCCAACAAGACCAAGCATTCATGATATGCACACTGTTAAGGCAATGAAATTGGGTTATTAGAAAAAAGTAGAAAAGTTCACAATAATAGTAGTGTGGCATTCAGTCAGTGAGTTCGTCAATTTTGTAGAACAAACAGGTGAGAATCAGGTGTCCCCTATTTAAAGATGAAGCCAGCACCTGTTGAACATGCTTTTCTCTTTGAAAACCTGAGGAAAATGGGATGTTCAAGACATTGTTCAGAAGAACAGCGTAGTTTGATTAAAAAGTTGATTGGAGAGGGGAAAACTTATACGCAGGTGCGTATAAAAAAAAAAATTATAGGCTGTTCATCTACAATGATCTCCAATGCTTTAAAATGGACAAAAAACCAGAGATGCATGGAAGAAAACAGAAAACAACCATCAAAATGGATAGAAGAATAACCAGAATGGCAAAGGCTCACCCACTGATCAGCTCGAGGATGATCAAAGACAGTCTGGAGTTACCTGTAAGTGCTGTGACAGTTAGAAGAGGCCTGTGTGAAGCTAATTTATTTGCAAGAATCCCCCGCAAAGTCCCTCTGTTAAATAAAAGACGTGCAGAAGAGGTTACAATTTGCCAAAGAACACATCAACTGGCCTAAAGAGAAATGGAGGAATATTTTGTGGACTGACGAGAGTAAAATTGTTCTTTTTGGGTCCAAGGGCCACAGACAGTTTGTGAGACGACCCCCAAACTCTGAATTCAAGCCACAATTCACAGTGAAGACAGTGAAGCATGGTGGTGCAAGCATCATGATATGGGCATGTTTCTCCTACTATGGTTTTGGGCCTATATATCGCATACCAGGTATCATGGATCAGTTTGGATATGTCAAAATACTTCAAGAGGTCATGTTGTCTTATGCTGAAGAGGACATGCCCTTGAAATGGGTGTTTCAACAAGACAATGACCCCAAGCACACTAGTAAACCAGCAAAATCTTGGTTCCAAACCAACAATATTAATGCCTTGCAGATGTGAAGAAATCATGAAAAACTGTGGTTATACAACTAAATACTACAACCCCTGGCAATAATTATGGAATCACAGGCCTTGGAGGATGTCCATTCAGTTGTTTAATTTTGTAGAAAAAAAGCAGATCACAGACATGACACAAAACTAAAGTCATTTCAAATGGCAATTTTCTGGCTTTAAGAAACACCATAAGAAATCAGGAAAAATAATTGTGGCAGTCAGTAACGGTTACTTTTTTAGACCAAGCAGAGGGAAAAAATATGGACTCACTCAATTCTGAAGAATAAATTATGGAATCACCCTGTAAATTTTCATCCCCAAAACTAACACCTGCATCAAATCAGATCTGCTCGTTAGTCTGCATCTAAAAAGGAGTGATCGCACCTCGGAGAGCTGTTGCACCAAGTGGACTGACATGAATCATGGCTCCAACACGAGAGATGTCAATTGAAAAAAAGGAGAGGATTATCAAACTCTTAAAAGAGGGTAAATCATCATGCAATGTTGCAAAAGATGTTGGTTGTTCACAGTCACCTGTGTCTAAACTCTGGACCAAATACAAAAAACATGGGAAGGTTGTTAAAGGCAAACATACTGGTAGACCAAGGAAGACATCAAAGCGTCAAGACAGAAAACTTAACGCAATATGTCTCAAAAATCGAAAATGCACAACAAAACAAATGAGGAACGAATGGGAGGAAACTGGAGTCAACGTCTGTGACCGAACTGTAAGAAACCGCCTAAAGGAAATGGGATTTACATATAGAAAAGCTAAACAAAAGCCATCATTAACACCTAAACAGAAAAAAATAAGGTTACAATGGGCTAAGGAAACGCAATCGTGGACTGTGGATGACTGGATGAAAGTCATATTCAGTGATGAATCTCAAATCTGCATTGGGCAAGGTGATGATGCTGGAACTTTTGTTTGGTGCCGTTCCAATGAGATTTATAAAGATGAATGCTTGAAGAGAACATGTAAATTTCCACAGTCATTGATGATATGGGGCTGCATGTCAGGTAAAGGCACTGGGGAGATGGCTGTCATTACATCATCAATAAATGCACAAGTTTACGTTGATATTTTGGACACTTTTCTTATCCCATCAATTGAAACGATGTTTGGGGATGATAAAATAATTTTTCAAGATGATAATGCATCTTGCCATAGAGCAAAAACTGTGAAAACATTCCTTGCAAAAAGAGACATAGGGTCAATGTCATGGCCTGCAAGTAGTCCGGATCTTAATCCAATTGAAAATCTTTGGTGGAAGTTGAAGAAAATGGTCCATGACAAGGCTCCAACCTGCAAAGCTGATCTGGCAACAGCAATCAGAGAAAGTTGGAGCCAGATTGAAGAAGAGTACTGTTTGTCACTCATTAAGTCCATGCCTCAGAGACTGCAAGCTGTTATAAAAGCCAGAGGTGGTGCAACAAAATACTAGTGATGTGTTGGAGTGTTCTTTTGTTTTTCATGATTCCATAATTTTTTCCTCAGAATTGAGTGAGTCCATATTTTTTTTTACTCTGCTTGGTCTAAAAAAGTAACCGTTACTGACTGCCACATTTTTTTTTCCTGATTTCTTATAGTGTTTCTTAAAGCCAGAAAGTTGCCATTTGAAATGACTTTAGTTTTGTGTCATGTCTGTGATCTGCTTTTTTTCTACAGAATTAAACAACTGAATGAACATCCTCCGAGGCCGGTGATTCCATAATTTTTGCCAGGGGTTGTAGTTTAGTGATTCACAGGATTGCTAAAAAAAAGCAGTTTGAACATAATAGTTTTGAGTTTGTAGCGTCAACAGCAGATGCTACTATTATTGTGAACACTCCCTTTTCTACTTTTTTTTTTTTTTTACTAATAGCCCAATTTCATAGCCTTAAGAGTGTGCATATCATGAATGCTTAGTCTTGTTGGATTTGTGAGAATCTACTGAATCTACTGGTACCTTGTTTCCCATGTAACAATAAGAAATATACTCAAAACCTGGATTAATCTTTTTAGTCACATAGCGCTACTATTATTCTGAACACTACTGTATCTAATTTGGAGAGGTACTACATGTTTCTACCAGAATAACAAGTTTTTTTTTTATTTAGTTCTTGTCTTAGAGGTGATCATTAGTGATATATTTTGGAGTTCTAAACATCAGTAAATGATCAGGCATTGGTATGAAATGTGTTATTCCAACCACAAACAACACAAGGGGTGATGTTTCTAATCATTGATGTCAGAAAAAACAGGTTTTTAGTCGAGGTAGAAATATCATTATGTATACTTGCTGATGTAAATTTTAAAGTATATTGTAAGACAACCTCTCGCTGAAGGAGGAAGACAGTAATCCTGAACAAAATTTCAAAAATCTAAATCAAATGCATTTAATTTTTCTGTACTTTAATCATCATTACCCGATGTAATTCTTCTGACTGAAAAAAAGACATCTAACACAAAAATTACACCACCACCCAGTCTTCTTTCATCTGCCCTAATTCTTCCAGGACTGGGATGTGTGAGGTTTGAGAGTTGGAGCATGCCTGTGGGTTGGGGGAACTTCATGTGGACAACACCTGGGTTGGAGTGAAAAATGTCCTCTTTAATAACTGATCTGGCATCAATAATAACACTGACTCGCTATCTGAAAACCATTTTTCTTTACCTCTTGGTTGTGTTTTCAGCCACATACTCTATATGGTTGCCGAGCTGCACCATTTGTGTCTCTGCATGTTTGACAATTCATTGTTGTACTTTTGTCGTTTTGTTTGATTTTGTTGTTTTATTTTTGTTAGTATGGCGAAAGCAGATGGCCACCTCATTGAGTCTAGTCTGTTTGAGATTTTTTTTTTTTCAATATGCAATAAAGTGCCTGATGGAGTTTTTCCCCTTCACTGTTGCCATGGGCTTGCTCAGCGTCATGTGGTGACTTATGTTGTGACATGGTGAATAAACTGAATTCTGTTGTTCTTCATGCTTGTCTGCACTTGGCTCCAGCCACTGCTTCTGTTCTTGTCTATGACAGGCTCTGAACATTTCAATAAACTTCCTGCTGCAATTTATTGTGCTTATTATACCTTAACAGGCCTCTTGCATCAATAAAAGAACATTAAGCACTCAAAAGCTGCATGGTCCGAGTTCAAAGTTTACATCGACAGTCAACACAGTGTGACTCGGTAACCGAGGAACAATCACTCAAAGAGTTTACTATTAAAGGAAGTTTGTCAGTTTTATTTCCCTGTGTGATCTATGATCACTGTGTTCTTGCTGCCTATCAGCCATGAACAACTGGAATCAAATCTCTGAAAACACAGAGATCATGTGAGAGCGTCTGGTCTGAGGTGAAGTGGAAAAACTGTTGCATCATTGTTTTACTACTGCAGATCACATTCTTTTACCAGATGATAAACACAGACATGAGAACAAGCATCACTGTTTCACCAAGGATGTAATAAAATTATCTGCATTTATTTATTTGTCTGCCTGTCTGTCTGTCAGCAGGATTACATCAAAACTACTGCACGGTTTTGATGAAATTTTCAAAACAGATATATATGAGGCCATGGAAGACTCTATTAAATGTTGGAGGTGATCTGGATCTAGATCAAGATTCTGCATCAAGTTTCACATTATATAGGCTTTGAAGGATTACATCAAAACTACTTCACAGATTCTCACCAAATTTTCACCACAGACACATGTTAGGACATGGTAGACTCCACTGAATTTTGCATGTGATCCATACCTGGACTGGTGGACATCAGACATCTGTGATTGCTCTTGTTTAATGTGCTTCACAGATTTGTTTTTGCTGCTCCAGTATCTCAGTGGTGATTGCTGCTATAAGGAATAAACATTTTCCCTTGATTCATAAAGAACTTTTCCTTGTGAAGGTTCTGCTGTTTCTTGTTGCAGTCTGCAGAGGCAGGGAGAGCTCTAAAAGTAGGCCACTGCTTACATCCTCTGTCTCCTAAAACAAAGCAAGCTTAAAGAAAGCTCAGCTTCAAACCTCCTCCAACAACGATTATTTAGAAACAATGATATGATGATACATTTCTCCAGGACCTACACATCAAGGATGTTTGGGAACAAGAACCTGTGCTCATATGAATATTATTTTAATACTCTTGTTAAAACTGCCAAGTCTGGGCTGTCTTGCTCACAGGCCATTAGGTAAAAATAAATGAGACTGCGTGCTAAATATACACTGTAGACATATATTGTGTGCAGCACGGTTAACAAGTCTATTGAGTGTATTTAGAATTTAAAGAGCAAGACTGGAGTAAAGGTAATGGACTGATGCACATAGAAACAAACTTTGTGGGCGAATGAAGCCCCCAAATCTCTCACTGAAAGACACCAAAAACAAGTTATGTGCATGAAATTTTTTTACATAAGTACTGTACTTTTAAATAAACACATTACCAAAAAGTATAAATTGCTGCTGAGTTTAGCAGTGCTTATCTCAAAGAAAGAGTTGCTTTGTACAAAACCAAACTGAAGCCTTTCTGATTATTTAATGTGATTAATGTGATTTCCACAAATGACTTGCTGTCGTGTGTGTTATTTGCACTTCTGCCAACTGAGCACTCTACTAATGACTTCATTCATATTACGAGATTAACTTTCCTGTTAGTCTCAAATGTGGAAATTTGTTTTTGCTTTTGCTAAACCTAACCTGTTTCAGGTATTCAAAAAAACACGTCACTCATATCTCAAAACTATCTGGAAACATTGTGGTGAAGCACTCCATAGCATCATACCTTCACTTTTCTGCCATGAAAAAAGAAAGAAAGAAAAAAAGATAAGCAGAGGGCGTAAAACAACTCTCAAGCAGCCATGAAATATGGCATGACAGCATAAAAAAACACCTTAAATATGATAACAGTCAGACAAAAGCTTATTGTGGGTCTGATTACTGCTTCAAAGAGACTGACAGGTGAGTGTGTCAGTACAGGGTTGGAAAAAAATAATGCAAACTTTTCAATTAATTGCATATCAAAAACAGTCTTTTTGAAACAGCAAACAAGACACAATATCTGGCAAAAAATGAAACTACAATTCACCTCTGGTATCACTGTATGTAGACAAAAATGGCTGTAGCAGCATTGTTGAGTCATTATTATGGTATCAAAAGTATGTTCAGTATCTCAAAGGGGGTGGGGGCTGACTGTGAACCTGTGTAGGCCTACACCAACAAGTCGCTATTCTTTTAGGAATCCCTTCTGAATACAGGATGTGAATTAAAGTGCAATGACAGGCCTGAATTCTGAGCACAGAGAACTCCATCTGCTTAGTGTCAAATGGTATGACAGCCTGAGGGCCGACAACTCTTCAGACAGGCTCAGCACTGAAAATGTCTGTAGTGCAACTCTGACAAAGTCTCTGCTGAAATAAAGCTAGCAGAAATGTATTTTATTGTCAGTACAGTCACGCTGACTGAAGCCTCAACTCATCTTCTGTGAGAGAAAAATCACATCTAAAACAGTCAGCATTAAATCCCTTCTGATGATGTGTGGAATGTTTCTCGATATTTTAATGAAAAACAGATTACAGACCCACAACTATGATGACCAGATCCCTGCGTGTTTTGAGAAATGACTGCATCTACTCACATTTGAAATGTTGAGATCATTCAAATACCGTATTTTCTAGACAAGAATGGTCTGCCATTGCTGATTTGTGGTGCTCGGCAGTCTGTTGGTGCAAGAAATAATTGGATACTCAATCACAGTCTGAGGTCAGGTGTCAGCACAGGCAAAAGTAGTGTTGCAGAACACTGTGAGTGATAGGACAATATTTGAACATAGACAAAACAAACCGGGTGAGGTCAGGATACATCATTCCACTAAACAGTGAATAGTTTGTAATTTGCACAGAGCAGAAAATAATATTTTGCAAAAGTAGGTGCAGTAATTGAGACCTCCTTCTGAATCTCCTCTGCGGCATAAATCCCATGAAAGCATGTTGTGCTCTTCAACAGAAGAAAATTTTGAGATGTAAAGCAGATATATTTTTAGCTCTTTTTTTTGGAAAAGTGTGGGAACAATGCAGGAATAGCGTGTGCATGCCCACAAATACTCAGGTTATGGGACTCGTATGATGTACTCCAGTGTATTCAGCAATGACAGTCAATACTCTGTAAAACTCTGCATAACTGCCCATCATTGGTGATACTCATTTGTGAGTAGTCATAGCAGGAAATACGAATTTTGCCTGCTAGTTTAACAAATCGGGTCCTCAAATTTGGAATCAGCGCACAAATTGGGGCCAAAAATCGGTCAAGAAGAAAATCGAGACCGTCCTAAGTTGACTATTTTTTCTTCTTTGGCTGCTCCTGCAAATTATGTTCTGAAACAATTAGTGGAGGTGATGGTCTCGTGGTTAAGTGCAGAGCTTCAGACCAGAGGATCCTCAATTCAAATCTCAGCCTGCCGGAAAAACACTAAGGGCCCTTGGGCAAGGACCTTAATCCCCAAGTTGCTCCTGGTGTGTAATGAGTACCTTGTATGGCAGCACCCTCACATCAGGGTGAATGTGAGGCATTAGTGTGTAAAGCACTTTGAGCGTCTGATGCAGATGGAAAAGCACTATATACGAGGTCTGTTAGAAAAGTATCAGACCTTTTTATTTTTTGCAAAAACCTGATGGATTTGAATCACGTGTGCTTGCATGAGCCAACCTTGAACCTTCGTGCGCATGCGTGAACTTTTTCACACCTGTCGATTGCATCATTTGCTGGTAAGCAGCCTTTGTGTGAGGACGTGTGTTGTGCTCTCAGCAGATTTTCATTGCAAGGAAAACGACAGAACGACTGGAGCTGTTGTGTGGGCCGCTGAAGAGGAGGTACTGCTGGCCCACCACCACCAGAGAGTGCCCTGCCCGAAGTGCGGGCTTCGGGCACGAGAGGGCGCTGCCGCATTGCAGATCCAACCGGGAGTGACAGCTGTCACTCATCACCCCTGCCAGCTGTCACTCATCAGCCATCACCACAAAAGCCGGGCAGCATCTCCACCTCACTGCCGAGAGATCGCCTGTAAATCGAGGTAATTCTCTCAGCCAGATACTGTGCCGTATTGCACGTAACCGTTTGTTTATTCTTTTCAGAAGGACCTGTTTGCTTGTGTCAGCAGGAGGCTGAATCAGTCGTTGACGGCAGGGTGCGGGATCTCACCCTTCACGACTCGTGAGACAAGCAACTGGTCGGGTTTGGCGGATTGACTGTGTTCAGTATTGCGGAGGTGGAGGTGTTGTTTCCCACCTGCATGAACTGGACTATTCCGAGGAGTTACTGAGTGTCTCCACTCACCTCTTTTTCTGTTTTGTTTCCTGCCAGCAGTACCAGATCCGACAGCTGGAGACGGTGGCCACCTGGGGAGCTCAGGACTTGGCGTCTCCTGTGTGTTTCCAGATCCGGTGGCAGTGGAAATCGTGTGGGGCCTGGCTCTTCTCCGGACGGTGCTCTCCTATCCTCGAGCCTGCCCACACGCCACCTTCGTGTAATTGACTGTAATCTAAATTCTGTTTCTGTCTGTATTCCGTTGTGCACATTTACAACAGTAAATTGTTATTTTTTGGCTCATCCATCGTCCTGTTCATTTACGCCCCCTGTTGTGGGTCCGTGTCCCTACACTTTCCCAACAGGAGCAGCACTGCATCAAATTTTGCCAGAAACTGGGCGACAGCCAGGTGGAAACCATTCGGATGATTCAGATGGCTTTCGGTGGCTTTTCAGTCGTGTGACTATTCAAGAAATTGTGGAAGAGGTGGGCATCATTTTTCGGAGTCCAGCATGTCCTGTGAGACTTCAACACGAAGGTGCTTTTGCTCCGCCACGAATTTCACCGCCACTGTTTTCATGGCCAAATCTTCTGTCACAGTGGAATGTGCCGAAAAAGTGCTGATGTCCACCTCTTCCGCAATTTCTCGGATAGTCACACGATGGTCCTGCATCACTACAGCGTTCACTTTGGAATGATTTGGTCATTTCTGCATGTTGATGGCTGACCGGAGTGTGGCTCACTTTCCACCGTTGTGCAGCTATCTTTAAACCGGTTGTACCGCTCCTTAATCTGTGTGATGCCCATAGGATCGTCACCGAAAGCCGTCTGAATCTTCCAAATGGTTTCCACCTGGCTGTCGCCCAGTTTCTGGCAAAGTTTGATGTGGCGCTGCTCCAGTCGTTCCGTCATTTTCCTTGCAATGAAAAACTACCAAGAGCACGACACACGTCCTCACACAAAGGCTGCTTACCAGCAAATGATGCCATTCGACAGGCGTGAAAAAGTTCACGCATGCGCACGAAGGTTCAAGGTTGGCTCATGCAAGCACACGTGATTCAAATCCATCAGGTTTTTGCAAAAAATAAAAAGGTCCGATACTTTTCTAGCAGACCTCGTAAATGCAGTCCATTTAACAATTCATATGTTAAAAACAATACTGCATTATGTATTATAAAAGCTATCTGGTCACAAGATGGCACCATCTACACATGTACTGTACTGTATGCATGGAATACTGATCTGAATGAAGTATAATCTGATTCACAGTCTGGAGCAAAATGTGGCAGTTAATTGCCATGAAGCTGAATGTCAACCATTCAAAACAAGAAGAAGAATCTCTGAATGAGGATGACATGCTGGGCTTCAGAGAACAAGTATAATTAATCAATCATGCTCTCAAACTGAAACACTACACTCTTGAATAAAGATGTGACTAATACTCAGGCGTGACCTATAGTTTGGAAAAGACAGGGAAATAATACTATTTTCAAAATAAGGTAAATCACAAAGAATGGAAACATTAAGAAAAAAGGTGCAGCAGGCAGAAAATTAAATTTACTCATTGTATACCACAAAAAGCTATTGTAACTAAAAGGGCTCATAATATATACCTATTCAGAGACGCTAATATAGAGTTGTATGCAAAAGTTTGGGCACCCCTGATAATTTTCATGATTCTCTTTTATAAATCAGAAATTTCAGTTAAATATATCATATAGCAGATGAACACACTGATATTTGAGAAGTGAAATTAAGTTTCTACTATTTACAGAAAGTGTGCAATAATTATTTAAACAAAACTTGGCAGGTGTATAAATTTGGGCACCCTTGTCATTTTACTGATTTGAATACATGCAACACTAATTATGGGAACACAAAATTGGTTTGGTAAGTTCACTGACCCTTGACCTCCTTACACAGGTGAATCCAAGGCCGAAGTGGCAGGCCAGCAAAAATCTCAGATAAGCTGAAGCGAAGGATGGTGAGAACAGTCATAGTCAACCCACAGACCTGCTCCAAAGACCTACAACATGATCTTGCTGCAGATAGTGTCTCTGTGCATCGTTCTATTATAACTATACAGCGTACTTTGCACAAAGAGATGCTGTAATGCAAAGGAAGACTTTTCTGAGTACACACCACAAACAGTCACTTGAGGTATGCTAAAGCACATTTGGACAAGCAAATGGACTGCATTTATATAGCACTTTTCCATATGCATCAGATGCTCAAAGTGCTTTACAATTATGCCTCACATTCACCCCGATGTCAGGGTGCTGCCATACAAGGCGCTCTGTATGGCGCCTTGTATGGCAGCACAAGGCTACAAGCCAGCTTCATTTTGGAATACGGTGGTGTGGACTGATGAAACTAAAATTGAGTCATTTGGACATAACAATGCATGGCTTAAAGACAGCATTCCAAGAAAAACACTTGCTACCTACAGTAAAATTTGGAGGTGGTTCCATCATGCTGTGTGGCTGTGTGGCCAGTGCAGATACTAAATATTGATGCATTTTCTGTTGGGGTGCCCAAATTTATGCACCTGCCTAATTTTGTTTAAAGAATTATTGCACACCAATGATTCATAAAGGAAAATCATGAAAATTATCAGGGGTGCCCAAATGTTTGCATACAACTGTAGGACATTCGCTAAAAGTTTGTAGTAAAAAAAAAAAAACAAGTAATGAATCTTAAAATCACCATTTTCAAGTCTGTAAGATATGACCTGCTTATTGATTTAAATGGAAACAAGCTACAGTTAGTCAAGCCCCCTTTCAGAAAGGAGAGGGGACTGGAGTTCTGTTCAGTCAGTATGGCCCACGTGTTTTAAAAAAATGAGCAGGGCAGTTTCTACATGCACACACATGCCCTTCCTGACGCAACTCCACATTACATGGAGAAATGTGGCAGGGGTGGGATTTGAACCGGGAAGATTCCACACCGAAACCAAGTGCACTAACCACTTGGCCACCACCCCTACCAACAACAACAATAAATAAATGAAATTTCCCAAAGGTACTCAAATTATTTGCCCCAAAGTCCAAAACTAAATGAATTAATGAATAAAATGATATATGATCCATTCCAGAAGCAGCAGGATGATAGATCCACTGCTAAGAATTTTTTAAATGTATAACTGCTAAACCCAGATATACTAAGTTTACATAAATATGGTGCTGGGGGGGTTATTTCCTGATAGGCTTCAGTTACAGCTCTCATTGAAAACTGCTGTTCAGGCTGTTGAACTATGACCACCCTTTTCCACCAGAGAATCCAGTGAGAGACTGGACTATGACAAGTGGGAACAGGAGAGAAGGAGAAAGGAGGCAGAGCAAAAACAAAAATTGTAGCTGTAATGGCAAACGCCATGCTGCTCTATCACGAAACATCTGCACCATTCTACTTAATTAGCAACCAGCTTCTCCAATGATGCATCCAAATCACATCACTTCAAAATGTAAAACAACAAAGCAAGTACTACTGCTGCCTCATAAAGAAACGCAACAATACCAGAAAGTCAGTTGGCAAAATCCAGCCTGAGATACTTGATACAACTGCTGTAAGCGTTGTCCTGACTACGACCACAAGTAGGCGTGGCCGTGGCTCACTGAGGCTCCACAATGCTCAAAGCCATGCATCCCCCACGCCGGTGACGGAGCGCGAAATCTAAACAGCCCTGCCCATTATTGCTGTAGTTTCACAAAAGCATCACATGTGACCGAGTTAGATGTGACAGCCCCTTTTCGAAGTGGCTGTAATGTGCATAAAACAATGCCAAAACTATTGGGCCACTTGATATTTCACACATTTTAATTTGTTTGTGCCATTTCAAATACAAAAATGAGGCTTCACAACATAAAAATTATTAAAATTATCTTTCATAAGCTCAAATTCAAAGCAAATCTCTACAACTTGATATAAATTAATTAAAAACATAAAATCCAAAATGATGGGTTGCATACATGGGGAGGTGATGGTCTAGTGGTTAAGCATTGGGCTTGCGATCAGAGGATCCTTGGTTCAAACCTCAGCCTAATGGGAAAATCATTAAGGGCCCTTGGGCAAGGTCCTTAATCCTTGAGTTACTCCCGGTGTGTAGTGAGCGCCTTGCCTGGCAGCACCCTGACATCGGTGTGTGAGTGTGTCTATGTGAAAGGGTGAATGTGAGGCATAATTGTAAAGAGCTTTGAGCATCTGATGCAGATGGAAAAGCACTATATAAATGCAGTCCTTTTGCATACATAATTGGCCACTTTGGTATAATACCTGTAAATAATTAGTTTTATTATATGGCTGCAACGCTACTCACGCTCTGATTGGCTTCACCTCAGCTTCACCTCTGCTCTGACTATAAGCTCTGTCTACGAGCCGTCAGCAGTTTTCATATTTGGGTGTTCACGTGTGTATTATCTATACTAGCCATATAATAAATTATTAACCTCGCAATCTTAAGATCCCCCATACACAAATTGAAAAGATGCTTCTAAAAAATATCTCAAGGAAGGGTATCATTTCAGAATTCTACACTCTTTTGTTGAGTAATGCAACAGATAATTCCAGAAAAAAATTGACTTCCTGGAGTGAAGACCTATTTACTAATATTAGCGAATTGGACTGGGAAAGAGCATGCAGTAAAGTTCATACAATGTCAATCAACAGTCGTCTAAGAATTCTGCAATTTAAATGGCTCATGCGCACTTATACAACACCAGTGATATTGAATAGGTACAACAGAAATATACCAGACATATGTATAAAATGTGGCTCAAAAGGAACGTTGATACATTGTATGTGGGAATGCGGTTAAATAAAGGTCTTTTGGGTTGAAGTAAAAAGAATAATTGAAATGATCCCAAAAGGTTAATAATGGCTTTATAAATTCAGTAAAGCAGATGTACCTTTATTGATTTTAGCATGCTGATTGCCAAAAGGTGTATAGCTTTAATTGGAAAAATGTTAAAGGACCAGTCATCTCTCAGTGGTTAAAACAAATATCCAGTTTACCTTTGGAAAGAATAACATATATTCGAAAATCAAAACAACACATATTTGAACAGATTTGGAGACCATTTATAGATTTTGTTAAGAACTTGAACTTTTCTGATGATGTGACCAACTGAAATACATTAAACAGTTTCAGTGTAAGTATTGTGTTGATTTAATCACATACTTTCCATTCAGAAAGAAGCTTTGTTCATGGAAGGCCTGAGTTTATTTTCATTTTCTTTTTTCTTTTTCTTTCTTGCTTTCTTATTAAGTTATATTTGTAAAATGTGCAATACTGAAGTTTTGTAAAAGCTTTTTTTTTGTGGTACTATATACTATTGCACTGAAAAACTAATAAAATATGTTTGGAAGAAAAAAAAATTAACCTCACTTGTTCGCCTGTATGGGAATATCTTACCTCAGTGTTTTTCGCATGGACCTCGCTAGCGCTCGGTATGTACTTACACTTCGGTTTGATATTTCCCCGTATAGACCTCGCAGTCGGTTAATAATCTTGTACAACCCCTGGCAATAATTATGGAATCACCGGCCTCGGAGGATGTTCATTCAGTTGTTTAATTTTGTATAAAAAAAGCAGATCACAGACATGACACAAAACTAAAGTCATTTCAAATGGCAACTTTCTGGCTTTAAGAAACACTATAAGAAATAAGGAAAAATACTTGTGGCAGTCAGTAACGGTTACTTTTTTAGACCAAGCAGAGGGAAAAAAATATGGACTCACTCAATTCTGAGGAATAAATTATGGAATCACCCTGTAACTTTTCATCCCCAAAACTAACACCTGCATCAAATAAGATCTGCTCATTAGTCTGCATCTAAAAAGGAGTGATCACACCTTGGAGAGCTGTTGCACCAAGTGGACTGACATGAATCATGGCTCCAACACGAGAGATGTCAATTGAAACAAAGGAGAGGATTATTAAACTCTTAAAAGAGGGTAAATCATCATGCAATGTTACAAAAGATGTTGGTTGTTCACAGTCAGCTGTGTCTAAACTCTGGACCAAATACAAACAACATGGGAAGGTTGTTAAAGGCAAACATACTGGTAGACCAAGGAAGACATCAAAGCGTCAAGACAGAAAACTTAAAGCAATATGTCTCAAAAATCGAAAATACACAACAAAACAAATGAGGAACGAATGAGAGGAAACGAGTTAACGTCTGTGACCGAAATGTAAGAAACCGCCTAAAGGAAATGGGATTTACATACAGAAAAGCTAAACGAAAGCCATCATTAACACCTAAACAGAAAAAAACAAGGTTACAATGAGCTAAGGAAAAGCAATCATGGACTGTGGATGACTGGATGAAAGTCATATTCAGTGATGAATCTCGAATCTGCATTGGGCAAGGTGATGATGCTGGAACTTTTGTTTGGTGCCGTTCCAATGAGATTTATAAAGATGACTGCCTGAAGAGAATATGTAAATTTCCACAGTCATTGATGATATGGGGCTGCATGTCAGGTAAAGGCACTGGGGAGATGGCTGTCATTACATCATCAATAAATGCACAAGTTTACGTTGATATTTTGGACACTTTTCTTATCCCATCAATTGAAAGGATGTTTGGGGATGATGAAATCATTTTTCAAGATGATAATGCATCTTGCCATAGAGAAAAAACTGTGAAAACATTCCTTGCAAAAAGACACATAGGGTCAATGTCATGGTCTGCAAATAGTCCGGATCTTAATCCAATTGAAAATCTTTGGTGGAAGTTGAAGAAGATGGTCCATGACAAGGCTCCAACCTGCAAAGCTGATCTGGCAACAGCAATCAGAGAAAGTTGGAGCCAGATTGATGAAGAGTACTGTTTGTCACTCATTAAGTCCATGCCTCAGAGACTGCATGATAAAAGCCAGAGGTGGTGCAACAAAATACTAGTGATGTGTTGGAGGGTTCTTTTGTTTTTCATGATTCCATAATTCTTTCCTCAGAATTGAGTGAGTCCATATTTTTTTCCCTCTGTTTTGTCTAAAAAAGTAACCATTACTGACTGCCGCAATTATTTTTCTTGATTTCTTATAGTGTTTCTTAAAGCCAGAAAGTTGCCATTTGAAATGACTTTAGTTTTGTGTCATGTCTGTGATCTGCTTTTTTTCTACAAAATTAAACAACTGAATGAACATCCTCCAAGGCCTGTGATTCCATAATTATTGCCAGGGGTTGTAGTATTTAGTTGTATAACCACAGTTTTTCATGATTTCTTCACATCTGCAAGGCATTAATATTGTTGGTTTGGAACCAAGATTTTGCTGGTTTACTAGTGTGCTTGGGGTCATTGTCTTGTTGAAACACCCATTTCAAGGGCATGTCCTCTTCAGCATAAGACAACATGACCTCTTGAAGTATTTTGACATATCCAAACTGATCCATGATACCTGGTATGCGATATATAGGCCCAAAACCATAGTAGGAGAAACATGCCCATATCATGATGCTTGCACCACCATGCTTCACTGTCTTCACTGTGAATTGTGGCTTGAATTCAGAGTTTGGGGGTCGTCTCACAAACTGTCTGTGGCCCTTGGACCCAAAAAGAACAATTTTACTCTCGTCAGTCCACAAAATATTCCTCCATTTCTCTTTAGGCCAGTTGATGTGTTCTTTGGCAAATTGTAACCTCTTCTGCACGTCTTTTATTTAACAGAGGGACTTTGCGGGGGATTCTTGCAAATAAATTAGCTTCACACAGGCCTCTTCTAACTGTCACAGCACTTACAGGTAACTCCAGACTGTCTTTGATCATCCTCGAGCTGATCAGTGGGTGAGTCTTTTGCCATTCTGGTTATTCTTCTATCCATTTTGATGGTTGTTTTCTGTTTTCTTCCATGCATCTCTGGTTTTTTGTCCATTTTAAAGCAAGCTGTTATAAAAGCCAGAGGTGGTGCAACAAATACTAGTGATGTGTTGGAGCATTCTTTTGTTTTTCATGATTCCATAATTTTTTCCTCAGAATTGAGTGAGTCCATATTTTTTCCCTCTGCTTGGTCTAAAAAAGTAACTGTTACTGACTGCCACAATTTTTTTTTCTGATTTCTTATAGTGTTTCTTAAAGCCAGAAAGTTGCCATTTGAAATGACTTTAGTTTTGTGTCATGTCTGTGATCTGCTTTTTTTCTACAAAATTAAACAACTGAATGAACATCCTCCGAGGCCGGTGATTCCATAATTTTTGCCAGGGGTTGTATTATTTACAGGTATCATACCAAAGAGTCCCATTATGTATGCAACCCATCATCTTGGCGCTCTGATTGGCTGATTACCGTCGGATATTTTCCCATACCGGTTTCCATGACAATCGGTCCGGACGCGTATTTTCTTTCAGTTCGAACGCTATTTTCTTTACAAACCAGGAAGCTAAAAATGCAATTAGAAAAACCAATTCAGACAAGAACGTACTCCATAAATATCTAAACAACACCAGAAAATGCACACAGATTGAAATCTTACCAGCTCGACCACCAACCGTCATGGTTATGGTTAAGGTGTTGTTAAGGTGGTTAGTGCTTAAGGTGTTGGGCTTGAGTCCAGAAGATCATGTGTTCAAATCCCTCCCTCACTGGAAAATCACTAAGGGCCCTTGGGCAAGGCCTTTAATCCCCTATTGCTCTTGGTGTGTCGTGAGTGCCTTGTATGGCAGCACCCTGACATCGGGATGAATGTGAGGCATAATTGTAAAGTGTTTTGAGCATCTGATGCAGATGGAAAAGCACTATATAAATGCAGTCCATTTACTATTTACCATTTATTCCTGCTGTGCTCTGGTGTTCTGTTGGGACACCGGCTGTCAGCTCGGAGGTGAGCTGAGATGAGCCGCTGCTCAGCTCAGCTTCAGAGCTCAGAAATGAGCAGAGGAGGTGAACCCGTTTTTTTTTTTTTTTTTTTGAGGTGAGCTTAACCCCTGCTGCTCATGGCTCGGAGGTGAAGCGAACGGCTTCACTTCCGCTCTGACTATGAGCTCTGTGTACGAGCTGTGTCTACGAGCTGTCAGCAGCTTTCATATTCGGGCATTAGTGTCTTTATATACGAGGTCTGTCCATAAAGTATAGGTCCTTTTTATTTTTTTCAAAAACTATATGGATTTCATTCATATGTTTTTACGTCAGACATGCTTGAATCCTCGTGCGCATGCGTGGGTTTTTCCACGCCTGTCGGTGACGTCATTCGCCTGTGAGCACTCCTTGTGGGAGGAGTCATCCAGCCCCTCATCGGAATTCCTTTGTCTGAGAAGTTGCTGAGAGACTGGCGCTTTGTTTGATCAAATTTTTTTTTAAACCTGTGAGACACATCGAAGTGGACATGGTTCGAAAAATTAAGCTGGTTTTCAGTGAAAATTTTAACGGCTGATGAGAGATTTTGAGGTGACACTGTCGCTTTAAGGACTTCCCACAGTGCGAGACGTCGCACAGCGCTCTCAGGCGCCGTCATCAGCCTGTTTCAAGCTGAAAACCTCCACATTTCAGGCTCTATTGATCCAGGACGTCGTGAGAGAACATAGACGTTTCAGAAGAAGTCGGTTTCAGCATTTTATCCGGATATTCCACTGTTAAAGGAGATTTTTTTAATGAAAGACGTGCGGACGGGTCCGCGCGTCAGCTCGCAGCCGCCGCGACGCTCCGCCACAGGAAAAACACCTCTGTTGGAAGCCTTAAGGACAAGTTGGAACATATCCAGCTGTTAAACAATTTCTCATATACTCACTCCACTGAAAGCCATCAAAAGCCGCCTGGATTTTACAAATGGTTATCAACACGGAGGTGTTTTTCCTGTACCCGTCCACACGTCTTTCATTAAAAAAATCTCCTTTAACAGTGGAATATCCGGATAAAATGCTGAAACCGACTTCTTCTGAAACCTCATCAGCCTTTTTCACTGAAAACCATCTTAATTTTTCGAACCGTGTCCACTTCGATGTGTCTCACAGGTTTAGAAAAAATTTTGATCAAACAAAGCGCCAGTCTCTCAGCAACTTCTCAGACAAAGGAATTCCGACGAGGGGCTGGACGACTCCTCCCACAAGGAGTGCTCACAGGCGAATGACGTCACCGACAGGCGTGGAAAAACTCACGCATGCGCACGAGGGTTCATGCATGTCTGACGTAAAAACATATGAATGAAATCCATATAGTTTTTGAAAAAAATAAAAAGGACCTATACTTTATGGACAGCCCTCGTATATATATATATATATATATATATATATATATATATATATATATATATATATATAAATAAAAGACATATAATAAACAAATTATTAACCTCACTTGCTCAGTCTGTACAGGAATATCAGAGTGAGGTGTAAGTACAGACCGAGCGCTAGCAAGTCCATAGAAAAAACACGTATACAATAAATACGTATGCAACCCATCATCTTGGCATTTATATTTTTAATTAATTTCTATCACGTTGTCGAGATCTGCTTTGAGTTTGAGTTTAAGGAAGATTTTTTTTATATTGAGAAGCCTGACCAACTTTTTGTATTTGAAATGGTACTAGGAAAAAAATTAAAATGTGTGAAATATCAAGCAGACCAATACTTTTGGAGGGCACTGTATTTGCTATTTTGATAAACATTAAACAGGTCTAAAACGTCTATACAGCACTCCTCTATTTGAACATGAAAATGATTCTGTCTGTTACAGCCATATAAAGAAATTGTTACAAGGCAAGTTAATGATTATTTTAGAATCCGATTCATCCTGCAAGTGAAAAATAACTAAACCCTACCTTGGGTGAGAACCGCAACAGGACAGTATTCATAGCGCTACATATTTCCCACATTTTATGTTACAGCCTTATGAATGAAATTAATTTTTTTTCCCCTCTAAATTCTACACACTATGACAATGTGATTTTTTTTTTTTTAGATTTTTGGAAATTTATTAAAAATAATAATGATGTTTCTACAGCTTAACTGGAGGCTTAACATCTAAGGCAGAGGTCTCAAGCTCATTCCAGAAAGGGCCAAGAGGGTGCAGGCTTTCTTTGCAACCACCCACTCCACCAGGTGATTTCACTGATTAACATCACTTTGAGCAGGTGGAATCAGTTAATCAGTAAAATCACTTGATGGAGTGGGTGGTTGCAAACAAAGCCTGCACCCTCTCTGCCCTTTCTGGAATGAGTTTGAGAAAGGAGAGAAAGGAGTGGCTTCAGGACAACTTTGTGAATGTCCTTGAGTGGTCCAGCCAGAGCCCAGACCTGAATCTGATTGAACACCTCTGGACAGATCTGAAAATGGTTGTGTACTGACACTCCACATCCAACCTGATGGACCTTGAGAGGTGCTGTAAAGAGGAATGGGGAAAACTGCCTAAAGATAGGTGCATCAAGCTTGTGACATCATATTCAAGAAGACTTGAGGTTGTAATTGCTACCAAAGGTGCATCAATGAACTGAGCAATGGGTGTGCATGCTTATGTACATGTGATTTTAGTTTATTTTTAATAAATTTGCAAAAAATAAATAAACTTTTTTCATGTTGTCATTATGGGGTTCTGTGATTAGAATTTTTTTTTTTTGGGGGGGGGGGGGGGACAAAAAAAATACTCCATTTTGCAATAAGGCTGTAACATAAAATGTGGAAAAAGTGAACAGTTGTAAATGCTTTCTGGATGCACTGTAACTCCGTGCAGAACTTAAAACATAGTATCAGCTACTGACATTAACACATTATAATCACCTCCAGTTGCCATGTATGGATGTGTGTTTAGTGTGCAAACAGCTGAGTCGTGTCCATCTGTTCAAAGCCAGTCATGAGACACAGTGACCTCTGGTTGGAGCAGCAGCAAAAAACAGATTACTGTTGAGTTTTTAATGCATTACTGAACACAACTTTGGAGTAGAGAAGATATGACAGCAAGACTTACTCTGGCTCACTGTGGCCTCATCCAATAATTGTGTCAAAAAAGGTGTAAATGCACAATAAATTTGAACAATCAAAGAAATCTGACTTAGTTTTTCTTCCCAAGAGGGTTACTTCCAATTTGTCCAGCAATCCATGGGTTCAAAGCTCGAAAAGCCAATTAAATAAAAACAAAAAAAAGTACCTCATTTTCTCCACCAGCCAACAGTGGAAGGCAGATGTTTAGCACCATCACATGCTTGTGAATTCATAAGGTGAAACAAAAGAAAGACAATGTAATGAGAGGAAGGGGAGCAATGTGACTTCAAATTTACTCAACTCCTTTTTGATCAATAGACAATCTCCCGACAAAATTTCATCATAATTCAGCCAACACATTTTGAGTTACAGTATCCACAAAAAGATCACACAACCTCCACCCTCCTCTGCAGATTGGGGCAAACAAGAAGACCAACCATTAATGTGCATACAACCACCCAACAATATCTCTTCATCCAATGTTGAAATCTAACAAGTTTGTTTTTTTTTTTTTACTCCGCTTCTTTGTCTGGATGTGATCCAAAATTGAACTGAATGTATTCTAACACAGCCCCAACCTTTTCTCTAATTTACACGAAAACACTTTTGTTAGATTGAATTCTGCAGCCTTCAATCCACTCAACAGAAACACATAAACCTCCTCAGCAGCATAATGAATGCACATGTAGTTAACTTGTGCCGAAGATGTATAATTACAACAAACCTCTTCAGCAAAATTACCAACAGCAGCCTTAAATCACTGAGCACCAAAACCGCGACTCCTTCACAGCCACTTTCTGATAAACTCAATTATGCAATCACAGGAGCAATCATGAAAAAAGCACTTTGATCAAAATAAGTTTCTAAATTTCTGAAGAACTCTTTAATCCAGTTGTAATTGACCTTAATCTGTGTGATCCCCATAAGATCTTCACCAAAAGCCATCTGAATTTTCCAAATGGTTTCCACCTGGCTGTCTCTCACACTTTCTGAAAAAATTTTCATGGAGCAAAGCGGCAGTCGATCAGCCAATTTCCTGACAATGAAAATCCGACGAGGGGGCTGGACCACTCCTCCCACAAGGCGTGCTCATAAGCAAATGACGCAACCGACAGACGCACGAAGGTTCAAGCTTGGTTGATGCAATCACACATGATTTAAATCCATATAGTTTTTGCAAAAAATAAAAAGGTCCATTACTTTTCTAACAGACCTCGTACTTTTCTTAAAAAAAAAAAAAAAACAAACAAAAAAAAAACTTTGCATCTTCTCATTGTTCTTTGTAAAGCCTGTGACATATTAAGGTAAAACATCCAAATGGCAAAATGACTATTTGAAGACAATTTATTACCTGTCAATTACTTTTGAAATAATTAATCTATAAAATGTCAAAGTGCAAATATATAATTTTTATTTTTCCTGTTTAATCTGTGACATCATCAAATGTATTTTTCCCGTTTAATCTGTGACAAATACTCAATCAATTTATTTATATAGCGCCAAATCACAACAAACAGTTGCCCCAAGGCGCTTTATATTGTAAGGAAAGGCCATACAATAATTACGTAAAAACCCCAACGGTCAAAACGACCCTCTGTGAGCAAGCACTTGGCGACAGTGGGAAGGAAAAACTCCCTTTTAACAGGAAGAAACCTCCAGCAGAACCAGGCTCAGGGAGGGGCAGTCTTCTGCTGGGACTGGTTGGGGCTGAGGGAGAGAACCAGGAAAAAGACATGCTGTGGAGGGGAGCAGAGATCAATCACTAATGATTAAATGCAGAGTGGTGCACACAGAGCAAAAAGAGAAAGAAACACTCAGTGCATCATGGGAACCCCCCAGCAGTCTAAGTCTATAGCAGCATAACTAAGGGATGGTTCAGGGTCACCTGATCCAGCCCTAACTATAAGCTTTAGCAAAAAGGAAAGTTTTAAGCTTAATCTTAAAAGTAGAGAGGGTGTCTGTCTCCCTGATCTGAATTGGGAGCTGGTTCCACAGGAGAGGAGCCTGAAAGCTGAAGGCTCTGCCTCTCATTCTACTCTTACAAACCCTAGGAACTACAAGTAAGCCTGCAGTCTGAGAGTGAAGCGCTCTATTGGGGTGATATGGTACTATGAGGTCCCTAAGATAAGATGGGACCTGATTATTCAAAACCTTATAAGTAAGAAGAAGAATTTTAAATTCTATTCTAGAATTAACAGGAAGCCAATGAAGAGAGGCCAATATGGGTGAGATATGCTCTCTCCTTCTAGTCCCTGTCAGTACTCTAGCTGCAGCATTTTGAATTAACTGAAGGCTTTTCAGGGAACTTTTAGGACAACCTGATAATAATGAATTACAATAGTCCAGCCTAGAGGAAATAAATGCATGAATTAGTTTTTCAGCATCACTCTGAGACAAGACCTTTCTAATTTTAGAGATATTGCGTAAATGCAAAAAAGCAGTCCTACATATTTGTGAAGATCTTCTAAATTAGTGAGACGCCATTTCCTCTCCAACTTACGGGTTATCTGCTTTAAGCTGCGAGTTTGTGAGTTATACCACGGAGTCAGGCACTTCTGATTTAAAGCTCTCTTTTTCAGAGGAGCTACAGCATCCAAAGTTGTCTTCAATGAGGACACTCCAGTCTAATATGCAACATCATCAAATATGTTTTTGTCTAATCTGTGACATCATCAAAAGTATGTTTTCCAGTCCAATCTGTGACACACAAGGTCCCCCCACACACATTCTTTATCTGTGATGACACCAAATGTTTTTACCAGTTGTGACATCATCAAATGCCCCCGCCTTCTTGCAACATTATCACATGTTTTTAGTCTTAACTGTACTCAAAAAAATTTTCCTCACTCGAATCTGTGACATCACGTCTTTTTTCCAGTCTAATCTGACATCATCAAATGTCTTGTCCTGTTTAATCTATTACATCATTAAATATGTATTTTAGTCTAATATGAGAATGAATATCTTCAATCCAGTTTCACCTGTAACATCACAAAATGACTTTTTGCAGTTTTATCTGACATTTTTTTCTGTCCAATGTGACATCGTCAGATCTTTTTTTCTCCAGTCCAAATTTTTCCAGTTTCATCTGCGACAGCCTATGACGTCATCAAACGCCGTTTAAACTTCCAAGATTTGCCTTGTTCATGTGCCAAACTCATCAAAAACAGATAACACTCATGTTGACTCATGGACTAGCTTCTCAAACCAGTTTTCACTCCATAGAACTACTTAAACAAGTTCAGTCAAGTTAAAGTGATTTAATCTGGAATAAAATGTGATGAAACGTTTTCTTCAAAATCTATTTCATCATTCAAAGTGCAGCCTATAATCCTCGCACACACCGTTTATTGTTTTCTTAAACGGAAGCCGTTGTAGCACACGCAAAGATAATTAAAGCCACTTTTAAAGAGATTTTCTTACCTTTGCTCCATAACGTTGAAACTGTAAAAGTTTATGACTTTCAAAATAAAGTCCAAAGAACGACTGACGGATCGTCTTCCGTAGTAAAACAGCACAAAACGGCGAGGAATCCCGTCTGTGCCGCCAGAACAGCGGCGAAAACGTCTTTATTGGAGTCAGAGGGATTAAAAATTAGAATCCAGATGAAGCACACTTTCCTCTTTTCTGTCACTCTGCCGCTCCGCTTCAGTTTACAACCACACTCACATGCTGCTTTCAAGGACACCCGGAAATATGAGGCTCACCCATTCTTCGCTGCCGAAAGCCCATTTGTTCCATTTAAAGAAATCTACCCAGTAACAGCAGAGATTTGACACTGTCGCAGTTATTTATTTTTTTTTTTTAATTTTTGGTCATGGGAAAATCTTTAGAGTAGACCTCCACTGAAATAAATGCAGTCAGATCTTTGGACCAAAAAATGACTTAAATTTACACATAAGATCCTTCTGAATGTAGTAAAGTAAATCTGCAAGCCCAGATCTGTCATTCAACGGAGAAATCTTTGTTTAAAAATAACCAATTTACAGCTAAAATTTAGCCCTCCGCAAGACTGTCATCACATCCGGGACATTGCCGAGACGCAAGAGAGAAGACACTATCCCAGCATGCATTGCACGCGCCAACTGTAATTTGTGGATTTACGACAGTTTGCATCTCTTACAAAAGCACCTTTTTATTGTCTCATATGGAAGGATGGACTTTTTTTTAAAACTTTGTGTTTGGTGAGTATACATTTCTTTTATTTTTGCTTGAAAATTATTTTTAGCCTTCTTCTTTAGCCTCCGGTGTTACTCTTGCGAGGTACGGATGCGGGACCCACAAAGAAGCCAAGTCATTAAAAAGATACAAACCTCTCTCAGTGGCCATGGAGCTCTGCGGCTGCGGTTACCGAGACCATGCGGCAATGCGGATTTTTCCGCAAGAAGTCTATCTTTGAGGGATGCCGGAGCACTCCGCATCAAAACAGCGAGCGTAGTCTCTGGACTTGTTGCCAAGTTGGCCGCACCTCCATTCAGTAGACAGGGAGGTGGTACCGGAGTTGGCTACAGCTCTGCACAACAGATACGGGGGAGGTGTGAGTGGCCCGCTGCGGCGTTAACCGAGCCCACAGATTCAGTAAGCGCATTGGAGGCAGAGAGCAAGGCATCGGGGAAGAACATCGCCGCTGTCGATGTCGCCGCTGATCTGAGCATGCAGAGCTGTAATCTCGCATTCAGTGCAGCTTACTTTTGGATGTTGAAACCAGGATGTGTATAACAGTAACATTACTAACAGATAAAATCAATTTCAATGCGGGATCGGACTGAAGGCGCAAGCGCTCCATCTTCTCCCTCGCGTCATGGCAATGCCCCGGATGTACAAACAGTTTTCGTGGAGGGCCAAATCTTAGCTGCAAATTTGTCATTTTTAAACGAAGATTTCTCATCTGAATTACAAATCCGGGTTTGCAGATTTACTTTACTGCATTCATAAGGGTCTTATAAATACATATCAGCTATTTCTTTCTGAGATCTGACCACATTTATTTCAATGCAGGTCTACTTTAAACGGAGTGAAATCCTATGCAAAAACCAACAGGCACAATTCTGAAACAACCAAATAATTCAATCCGATTCACAATGTAGTAATCCAGAATGTGATGGAAGAACCCAGATTAATAGTTTTGTCCTAATGTCTGATTAGTTTCATATTTGTTGCCTCTCTGCACATCACTATGCCAAAAAGCTTGAACATAAACTGTTGAGACAGCACAGATTAATAAAGAAGCCAATTTTTGCTCACTTCAATTTTTTTTACTCCCATTTAAGTCAGGAATTAATTTAATTTTACTCTGACATAATTTTGGTCCTTAGTATTTAAATAAAGAGTTCACCATCAAGTGAAAACACTTTAAGATTCTGACCCATGTTGATGAAAATACTGTGATTAAGCTTTAGGTTTCTGACACTCAAACAGCAACCCTGGTAAACACCAGTATCATGGAACCTAAGAAACATGGTAGACCTTTTACAACTGAAATAAATAAAAAGTAATAATAGTAATAATAATGATAAAAAAAGTAAAATAGTAGAAAAAACAAAAGGAATAAGCAGCTAGTGAACAAAGGCAATCAAATGTGGACATATATCACAGCAAAACTTTGCTGGATATCTGCTGGACCGATAAAGCAACACTCACTTTCATCTATGGGGGACAGTTGTCAATACTAACTTTAGTCACAATTATGTTTTTGGTTTTTGCCAAAATGAAGGCAGTGGGGAGATTAACATTTTATACATGTGGTTATGAGGTCAAAGGTAAACTTCAAAAGTTGTGCATGCACATGTGCTTTCTTCATATTTTCTGCAAGGGCTCACAGGGCAAACACACTATATTTGGTGTGGAATGCCCCTAAAACACTTTACCAGCAAAAAAATTAGCTGGAATTTTGCAATGTACCACAGAAACAATGGTACTTCATAATAACTATTTCAACACAAAGTAAACTCCTGTCAATTTTTGTGGAAAATCGCTAACTTTAACATAGCACACAGAGTACAGCACGGCTGTGTCACTTTCTATGCAGTCTCTCTATTATGTCGCACTGGTAAAGTACATATAAATAACCTTCTTCACCAGGTCTAATTCAAGTGACCTTTCAATATTAGCAGCAGTGTTCTATTTTTATGTAATGCTACAACAGAATAATGCACGGGGATACACAGCATTAACTACACGTGGGGAAAAGGCTTACAGTTCTGTCAGTAAGAGTCTTAGAAGAACTGTCAGGTGGTTATGATTATTTAACCCTATGAGGGGAGATTAAAAACCAATTACGTGAGATTAAAGAAGACTGAAGAAGATAAATGGATCCTCTTTTATGGACAACAGAATACTTTCCTCTTCATTTTAGAAAATTTTGCCTTATTCAGTTTGTTTGTATTTTCTTTTCTGCTTCCACATTTACACTGCTTCTTTCTTTATACTGCCCCCGCTGTGGTTGAAAGTACTGCATTAGTTTTAGAAGACTGAAGAGGGTAGTACAACAGGAAAAAAAAAGTAATTAAATAATAAGTAAATCATAATACACTGATCCAAGAAGCAGAAAAAAGAACAATGAACAAAATAATTTACATTTCATCTCACCCATTCATGGGATGCAATCAAATGCAACAATTGCAAATTGATTCTGAGCTAGCACAATATACATGATGCAGAAATGCAAAAAAAAGAAAAAAAAAAGAAAAAGAAAACAAATGAATACATTTTTAAATGCTTAGAGCCAAAGATCTTGGCTCTGCAAACTCATGACTTGCGTTGTTAACACACACTGAGGACTTGTATGATTTAATACGGTTGATTTTATGGTTGACAAGCAGATTTATTTTAGGGTTTGGCTGTGAAGCAAAGATGTTTTTCTGATACTCCATCCAAGTATATTATAGTGTATTAAATTCAAACTTTGGATACACTTGCAAGACCCGAATGTCACTGAGTAATATCACCATATGTGACATCATGGTCTTGCGAGTTCCTCTTAATTCATATTTTCTTCCCTCTTCACTGATGAGCCTCTGGTTTACAGTTTCACTGTCCTCCCAGAAGTACGCAATCACAGAACTGCAGCACTCATGACTGGTCTTGTGTCAGTGCAAAAGCATGTCCGCTCAACTCGTACACGACTGAGGAAACCCAAACCTTTCTTCAGACATGATTCAGTCCGTCTTGTCCAAGATGACATCAGGGCCTCACTGTTTGCCCTCCTCCAGCTCCAGACCTCTGAGATCACCAAATTAAATCCTTAACTAGTTCAGCTCCTTAACACAGACACAGGATGAGCTGAAATAAAGTCAAAGTAATTTGTTTTCATGCCAGAATCACAAGACTGCAGTCAGACTTCCTGCTGCATGTGATCGTCTTAAATGCGATGTGTTAACAGAATTAGACATTTCTTTTAAGACTTGCCTATTATCATATTGATGATTAAACAAGAACCGTGAAGTCTTGTGTTTTTATTTTTGTCAGTAATTTCTCCACTTATTACATTGTTACTTCTAATTCTGCTGGCCATTTGAGCCATTTCAGCTACAATCATATGCAGTTATAACCAAAGTGTCTGAAACATACTGTATAGTAAGCAAACGCAATTTGTCTTTGGTGTGAAATGATGCATCGCACAGCTGTTATTTTGCATTTAACAATTCATTTCACTCCTGGGCCCAGTTTCATGAAGCATTCTAATCTTTTTTGGTGGCCTAAACTCACTTAGTCTACTCATCTTTCGACATTAGTCGTTGCATAAAGCGCTTAGTCGGCTAAAGTTTCGTGTTACCCGACTAAAGTTTTTAGCCTGGTACAGAAGAAGCTAATCTTATTTTAGTCAACAAAACTTCAGTGTCTTACCTCAAAAAAGGCAGCTATCATGTATCACCACTTGATGGAGAAGGAAGGATGGAGAGACCTGCGGTGGGAGCGGGTGTTCCAGGACCAGAATAATCCGTTGGAGATGTTTATGGATGCTGAGGTCGGGAGCAACTGTCCTCTGCTGCAGCAGACTCCTCCATGTTTGTAACAGACGGACCAACCCAAAAGTAAACAAAACTGCTGCGCATTGGAGGCGTTTCTTGGCAACGGCACTCGTAGACTAACTCGTAGAAAATCGTAGACTAACATAAAAAGGTTAATCTACAAGTTTAGCCGTCAATGTGAAATGGAGACTAGACAGATAATGTTGGGCGACTAACTGTTGTTGCCTAAATAAGTTTAGTAGACTAAAAGATTAGACCTCTTTATAAAATAGGGCCCTGGATCATGGACAGAATGTGAAGGTTAACGTACAGCATGAGAACGTGTGTCACAAAAACTGATCTGAACCTATTGGCTGCTTGTGACAAACATCAAATGCACCAATCACAGCAACTGTTGCACAGCTCGGTGGGCTATCACTGGGACTTGGCAAAGCTTTTGTTGAAAGATGCAGAAATTGATCTTCCTATTTTACACACTGACAAACGTTTTAAACTCAAACTTGTTGGCAAACAAAAATCAAGTGTGCAACAAATGACATTCCTCATGGCTTTGGAGGAGGAACATTACATAAGGGACCGTGCATAGTTTCACACCAGGAAATGATCTGAGATCCCCGTGAAGAGGACAAACCGTCGCCTGTCTAACACATTCGGCTTTCTTCTTCACATAACCAGCTGTCTTGGCTCATATATTCTCACAGCTGCCTAAATGCTTGGACCCCAGGCGTGATGAAGGACTGCACTGTGGAGGGGAATGCTGCATCTGGGCAGAGTCCTGCACTAGCTTTTGAATTTTCTTAAAGGCATCTGGCCCACCCGATCTAAGACGCTCAGTGGCAAATTCAGGCTGATACCATTTATTTTTCTTCCTGTTTGTTTTTTTAAATCAGATCTGGGTCTTAATCAGTCCCAATTATTTAAAACCTGCGATCCAGTCTGTAGTCAACTAGATTCCCATTATATGACAGAGCATTGATGTTTATGAGTTATTGCAAGTTTAATTTTGTGTGTGGTCGATATTTGAGCCCAACCTTCCCTCCACACATCCTGGCCCTGCAGCTTCTCTCCATTCAGTCCTTTAACCCCCCAAAATCATGCTTTAATCTATCCATCCAACTCCACTTTGGCCTCCCCCTCTGTGTCTTCTGTATTTCCTGACTCTGTTTGTTCATTGTCTCTTCTCATCACATTCAAACCAGCTAAATCTGTTTTCCTGTACCTTCTTAGATACCCCTTCCAATTTTAGCATACTTCAGATTGTGACTGCACACTTCCTCCTGAACATTCTCTTTTCTGCCACATCCATTTCACCTGTGATGCCTTCACTGCACAGCCTCATACATCAATCACACAGCCTTATTAAGGCAACCTTTAAGCTTTTTCTTGATTCTGCAGTCACAAGTCCTTGTTTCACTCTTCAAGTTCCTCCATTCAGACTCTGAGTCATTTCTGCACCCAGTTCTCCATTTTCACACCACACTAATCGTGAATATTTGTCTTAATATCTCTCCTGCAAGCCAACTTTTGAATCCCGATCTTCATTAATCCTGAAAAACGTCTTCCTAATTGTCAATCCTCTGTCTTCAAAAGCCTCTTTCCATTCTTTTGACTAAAACTAGGGCAAAACTGGAGAAAGTAATTACACAACTGTAAATGTAGCTGAATAACACATTACACTTACATTAATTAAAGTGACAAGAGTTTGTGTAAAAATTAATATGATCAGTACATTTTCATACAATCTGCACTGTGCATTTACAACCCCAATTCCAATGAAGTTGGGACATTATATGAAATGTAAATAAAAACAGAATACAATGATTTGCAAATCCTCTTCAACCTATATTCAATTGAATACACCACAAAGACAAGATATTTAATGTTCAAACTGATAGACTTTTTTGTTTTTGTGCAAATATTTGCTCATTTTGAAATGTTGGGACGGGGCAACAAGAGACTGGGAAAGTTGATGAATGCTCAAAGAACACCTAAGTGGAAACAGGTGAGTCTCATGATTGGGTATAAAAGGAGTATCCCCAAAAGGCTCAGCCATTCACAAGCAAAGATGGGGGTGATGGTTTAGTGGTTAAGGCATTGGGCTTGAGACCAGAAGATCCTAGGTTCAAATCCCAGCCTGAATGGAAAATCAGTAAGGGCCCTTGGGCAAGGTCTTTAATCCCCTCTTGCTCCCGATGTTGGTTTTTAATGCAATGTCGCCTGAGGGATAAAAGGTCATGGGCATTCAATGTTGGTTTTCGGCCTTGCTGCTTACGTGTAGAAAGTTCTCCAGATTCTCTGAATCTTCTGATTATATTATGGACTGTAGATGATGGAATCCCTAACTTCCTTGTAATTGAACGTTGAGAAACATTGTTCCTAAACTATTGGACTATTGGACTATTGTTGGACTATTTTTTCACGCAGTTGTTCACAAAGTGGTGATCCTCGCCCCATCCTTGCTTGTGAACGGCTGAGCCTTTTGGGGATGCTCCTTTTATACCAGATCATGGCACTCACCTGTTTCCAATTAACCTATAAACCTGTGGAATATTCCAAGCAGGTGTTCTTTGAGCATTCATCAACTTTCCCTGTCTTTGTTGCCCCTGTCCCAGCTTTTTTGAAATGTGTTGCAGGCATCCATTTCAAAATGAGCAAATATTTGCACAAAAACAAAAAAGTCTATCAGTTTGAACATTAAATATCTTGTTTTGTGGTGTATTCAATTGAATATGGGTTGAAAAGGATTTGCAAATCATTGTGTTCTGTTTTTATTTACAGTTTACACAATGTCCCAGCTTCATTGGAATTGAGGTTGTACTTGCCAACACTACGTGCAGCTTGTCAAGTCGAAGAAAGAAGTGAACAGTGTGAGTGATTGTGTCAGGGCAATGCAGAGCGCAGCTCGTCTGAACGATTATAATGAGATATTAAATCTATCACAAACATACTTTTACAGCTGTACACAAGAAGAAAATAACATGCAACTGTTTTACCAAGCCATTACAATATAAGCATGACAAATAATTACCTTTTTAGATGGCTCCAAATGCTTTCTCCACCGCATTCAGTGTGCGCAAGAGAAAAGCAGCAGAAAAGCAGCTGCTCCTCTGTGATTCCGGAAGTGATTAGAGGAGCTTTCAACAGCTAACTCGGACAGAAAATAATTAATCCACAACAAAATAATTATAATATATACACAGCGTCCAGCGGATAATGCGTGGCAGCCAGTGGAACAAAGCAAAGCACGGGGTCCAGCTGGAAACACAGCGGGTGGGATCATCACAATGACGTGTGTGCAAGTGCGCGGATCAAAGTCGTGCAAATGTGTCAGAGCACCTTATTAAGTACACAGAAACCTCTTCCTCCACCATCCATCACAAAGTCAAGTTTGTTCTAAAGTCCAGATGTAAAACTGTCCTTTCTAGCTAAAATGATTTGAATGTTACATGAGCTGTTCATAGGGTGAGGTGCCTCACTTACCAAGGCCATTTATTAGCCTTATTTTAGTAAAAAATATTAGCAATTTTAACATACTGATCATGCCGGTGGACATTAGGTCAGATAATTATACTGTGTGAGTTGTTTAAGACATTTCTATGGCATCCTGATCCCTTGCTAGTCATAACACGGTCAACACACATCTCCTGTTGTGTCAGTAAATAGTGTCCGTGCACTACGCCAGTAACAAATCAGAGTTTTATTATTGGAATGACTCAAGTTCCTCAAGGAGTCATTTCAGCCCCAGTTCTTTGGGCCTCCTTTTTAACTGCAGCAAAGCAGTGGTAACAATTTCCATCACTCTGCTGTGAAACAGCAAAAGGTTGGTGGTGAACAGAGGAGATCACGGCATACAGAGCACATTTTTCCAATGCTGTGTCTCTGGAATGTGCTCTTTCAGTCACCATGGAGAGAGAGAGAAAGAGAGACAGAGATTCTCCCTGCTGCAGAACAAAGCTGAGCGCTCAATGGAAGGGTTTACAGGCCCCTTTGTTGTAAAAGGATTAAATAAATCAAGGCTGGTACAGTCTGAGCATCATGGCTCCCCGCGGCAGCCTTTCAGCACCGACCAAATGGACGAGCACACAAACACAGCTGGCCATTCAACAGCTCTGAAACACACTGTAGTAAGCCAAGAAATTGCTGAGCTCATTTGCATACACCTTTAGTCGCAGAAGACAGTATTCTGCTCAAACTAACATGAATTCTTGCATGAAGCATATGCAGAGGCGGCAGCTCATCCTGGACTGCCAGGATTTGAAGGGACAACATTTTCTTCTGTCACAGCAATAAGCGAGTTCGCAATCTTGGGTTGTTCAAAGGGTGCTGAGAATGATGCGAGGTCATTCAAGGTAAGATCTGACCCGGAAATGCTAGCACTAAATGTTTTACCAACAAGGAGACTGGAAAGTAAGTTCAAGAGTTTTTTGGTACATCAGAAAAAAATGGAAGAGCCACAAAAGATCAAGTGTTTCAGAAGGTGGACTGATGAATTTGAAGGATTTTTTTTTTTTTTTTAAGAAATGGGGAATGAAGGTGGGTGGCAAAAAAAGAGAATCTTGTTGCTCAAGTTTTTGCAGCAAGGCAACCAAACACCACCCATATTAGTGACCAAAATCAAGCGGATTCCAATATTTTGTTGAGTGACCGTGAAGGACAAAAACCCAATCCAACAAAAATGGACTCACACGGGGAATTCCAGTATGGCATTTGATGAGTTCTGCTGCACTGTTTAATGTTTTGCCTTGCAAACCTCGCACCATGTTTGGAATCAGTTTTCTTTTTAGTTTTCATATTTACAGCTTTTTGACCAAAATGCAAAATGTCCAAATCAAAGAGTAAGTCCGAATGAGACGGAGAAGCTTCACCGCTTGTTGCACCTGTAACTATGGCGGAGATCTGCCTTCTGTTGGAAGACCACAAGGCTGTGCTGCCTGTGAATTTTAAGCCTTCTTAAGTTTACCATCAACACTGGACAATGTTCAATCTACAATGCATGACCACTGTTTATGCAGGAATTCTCCTGAATCTGCGCACACCGATTTTGATCAGTGTTTGGAGCAGCTCAAGCAAAACTGAGTATCTTTGGCTGAAGTGGCTGCAATCTGCATCGGATACCGACAAGGACCTGTGCAAAGACTAGGGGTGTTTTTTTCTTTGTTTTGCATTTCAATAACCGCTATCTGCACTGTTACAGGTACAGTGGACTGATCATGACCGTTGTTGTTTTGCTTTTGCATGGGTCAGACTGATGAGACACTTTGTGGTATGTGTTCAGTGCCCTCTCATAATCATCATCCCCCCCCCCCCCCCCCCAATAATATTCAGTGTTAACTTTGTTGATCCATCACAACTACATCTGCTGAAAATGGTCCTGTGATCAAAAATATGCATATAAGGCCAGAAGAATCCTACGGAAAACAAACGTGCCGGCCGGACCAAACAAGCTCGAGTGCCTTTTGGCACTAATGAGTCATCACAGAAAAAGCGAACAAGGAAAAACTCACCTTGCAACTGTTGTACTTAGTGTCCAAGCTACCTCCATTGTCCAGCATAACACATGCATACTGGCTATAAATATCGCTCACAGTCATCTCGACAGAAATGCTCACTCCGTACCACGGCTTCAGCTTCTTGGTTTTGCAGGCAACCTGTATCACAATAAATGGCATTGTCCTCACATCTGTGGCTGTCAATGACAACAAGCGGGAGGTTCCAGGTTGGGCTCAGTAAACTTCAGCCGTCTTCGGCCAAAGCACACTCGCTACCTAGCGGATGTGCCGGTTCTTACACCAGCTGTACCGCCGGCAATATAATTCACCAAAATAAAAAATAAATTGATGCGGGCTGGCTTCAGCATGTGGGCGGGATGATAAACTAATGCTTTTTTATGTGGCCTTAATGATGAAGCAAACATATGATTTTTTGCAACTGGTGTAGCTTGAGACAGATCTGTAAGTGAGAAGGAACTTCTAAACTGGTTCCAGATCTTGAGTGTAAATCTTGACTGAGTGTAAAATAACCAGATTAGAAGTAAAATTAGAAATAGGCTGTTTAAATGCACAGTAAATTTTGCAGAGTAAAGTAGTGGCTGCCAGGATAACATTTGGTCCCAGTCCAAATAGAGTTAAATATACGCTATCAAAGTGCTAAATCAATTCTATCACAGGGCAAACTCAACTCTATCATGCTGTGAATGGCTCTTATTGGAGTTGAAAAACATGACTTGGCAAGATGGCAGAGCTGATTTCATTCTATAATAGAGTGTATTTAACTCTATTTGGACTGGGACCAAATGTTATCCTGGCAGAGTATATTTTACTCTGCCAAATTTACTGTGTGGCAGCTTGGAACACAGTAAGGCTTTTAAGGACGTGAAACTTACAGACACCCCCTCCAGGGAACTTCAGACCAACAATTTGAACTTGAGCATGTTTTAACCTCAACTGCAGCCTTCTACAAACATCAAGAATGGCCACCATGGATGGCCGCTAGGCGTAAGAGCTTAAGTGACCTGCTACCTCACTGCACATGTTCTGCTTGACATGTCAGTTTTGCTTACTCATGTAAGAGAAAAAAAAAACACACAATCCTCTAATAAGAGCATAGCAAATGCTGAGTATGTATGTTAATGATGATAAACAAATATTGTTCAAAAAGATATACCTTCCGACTGAAATGCAAACCAAATACATGCTTCATTTTCCTGTGTGAATACTGATAAGTCCCTAAATATTCCATATTTTAAGGAACTGCAAGAGGCACCCGAGAGTCACACAGTAGGATGACAGCACTCAAGAGTGTGGAGTTTTTGGTGAGTGGCAGTGCAACATGCCAAGGAGTTTTTGTCTACCTGAACTTAGGTTGTAGTGGTTTAGCGGGTCGGCCACCCACGTACTGTCGTCTATTACACTCTCCATCTCCAAGTCTGCATGCAGCCAGATGAACAGATGAACCAAAAGATGAATGCATGGAAGGATGGAAGGATGGATGGATGGATGTCGGAGGCATGAGAGAACAGGCAGAGGGAGAAAAGCATGTCAAGTTAGAGAACAGAACAACTGTTCTTTGGGCGGTGAGCTCAACAGCTTTTCATACAAATAATGCTTTGATGCTAATACAACACAACATAAACTGTCATGTCAAAATGTACAGAATAATATTTACAAATGACGACAACTGACGAAACCTACAGTGGTGGACAGAGGCCACAACACCTCCAAATTAAAACACCATCAATTGAACATGTAGTTGCATTAAAAAAAAATTCTTGCAAACAGAGAAAAAAACTGCAAACATAGAGAACACAAAAAAAATCACCTGCATACATGCAACAATTACATTTCATAATGTGTCTGATTCACACAATGCCCCCAAACAAAGCTCCAAACATAACAGAAGAAGTACTAACTACAAACAGCAGTGTCTGCCCAGAGGATTTTAAACAACAGACCGTTCAGTGCACAGTGTGCCACTCTTTGAATGGTGGGGTATGTGTGTGTTGCCTCTGTTACTGTGGCTAAGCAACAGGCCAGTCATTGGCGAACACACATGCATGCATACATACATACCCACATACAGTACCAATCAAAAGTTTGGAAAAAGTTTCCCATTCAACTTTTATATATAAGATATGAAATGCACTAAAGATAAGAAGTCAGTTAAAGTCATCTGGGCAGAAACGTTTGTTTGCATGATGAGTACTTCCGTTGTGTTGCAAAGCTTTGCACTGTGTTTGCGTGTGTTGTAGCAGACACATTTTCAAATTAAATTGTTACATGTGCTGTAGGTTTGTATTCTATATGCTTGAAAGTATTTTGAAATATGCAAGATGTCATCTGATGCAACTACCAGTTGCTGAATTGATGCAGGCTTATTTATTTATTTTTTGTATGTGTTAATATTTTCTGCATTTGCTCGTGTTGTCTTAATATGGAAGTGTTGTGATCATTACTGGCCACCGTACACACTTAAAGATCCCCCAGTTAGTATGACCACCCTTAAATAGAAATTTAAACAGACTAGCTTTGGTTTTCATTGGTAACAATCTACCTTTTTGAAAAAATAACGGAAACATCAGCTGTCACAACTACAAACTCATTACATTTGGGCATGTGTGCATGACTGGTTTTCCAAAATGCAATTTAGTTCAAATCTGTTCAGAGATTCAAATCTGGAAGAATATTTGTGTGTGAGATCAAATTTAATGAATGAGGTCGATGTGTAGCATCGAATAAAGCTATAAATAAGCATCCACCAATAACATGCAGTCGGGATAACAGCTATGAAGCCTTAATCAAACAATTGGTAAAATGTAGTTAACTTCATCCAAACTGAGATTTAAAAAAAGGCAAACATTTTTCATGCATGTGTGCTGTGCTTTTGGGGGAGGAACAGGTGACGGGATCAGGTGGCTGAAGTGTGTATACCAACACGCACAGGGGGGGAAGAGACTCCAAGAAGCAGGCTGCAGGCCAGAGCAGGGGGAGGCTAAGGCAGAGGAGGCGGAGTCACAGTCAAATGCCACAAATCAAGACAAATACATGTATTAAAGATGCACTGAGGTAGTGTAGAACAAGCAGGCTGGACAGCGAAACAGACAGCTCAAACAACAGCACATTTAGTTATTTGCTCTGACAGTGAAAATAACTGAGCGCCGCGTCGGATGCAGCGCCTTCTGGTTTAGCCCACGTTAATGTTACAAACAACAAGACATCTGCAGGCATCAGAAACCAAAACACACAATCTCACTCCGTACTATGCATACGAATACATTACAGTTATTTGAAAATTAACTAACCAATGTTTTTAAAGTAAAATCATGACAAGTATGTGGCCTTTCTTAGCTGAACTGAAGAACAAAAAATGTTTCAAGGTTGACTGGTATCATTTGCATAACCTCTAATATGTATTAAATGCATTGTTCATTTCAGACATGTCATGAACATATGTATTGCATGAAGTGTTTAACCTCGGTTAAAGTAACATCATAGCAGCAGGATCCTTGAATACTGATTGAATGAAACTGTGTCAAACCAATGGTTATTTAGGTACCCTCACTTGTACTGTGAGGGAATATCAGCTATGACATTGTGGCCATGTGGCATGTTTCTGTGGGTATGATCCAGCAAGCGGGTGCCTCGGTGTTGAGGACTCGGTGAGAAGGCCATGGGGACGCCCATGTTTTCCGTGGCTGCAGCAGATAGATGGTTATTTTTGAGAGACAGGCATGGACTGGTTGTCTGCCTGGGTTGTTGCTATCCAGGACACAAGGGAGTTCTTTTCTTATGGTGGATGCTTCATTTCCTAAGCCTGGCTTTCAGTGTTGGGCTGTTGCAGGTCACCTCTGTGCCAGCAGATTGTTGTTTCTCTGCTTGCCTTTACAGCTTACCTCTGGGGGCAGTGCTACACTATACACAGTACCAGAAAAAATGACACAGAATAGGAAGTCAGGAGTTTTCAACCTGGTACTGCCTTAACACATGGGACTCTGGGTGCGGAAATTCTTTTGTTTCTTGATGTTTGATATGAAGACTAAACTCAACTTTCTCTGTTCATTTGTTGTGTGCATGTGTCAGACGTGACGCAGATGTACAGCAGCGATGGAGTAAAATAAACAAATGGACTGCATTTATATAGTGCTTCTACATGTGCATCAGATGCTCAAAGCGCTTTGCAATAATGCCTCACATTCACCCCGATGTCAAGGTGCTGCCATACAAGGTACTCACTACACACCGGGAGCAACTAGGGGATAAAGGACCTTGCCCAAGAGCCCTTAGTGATTTTCCGGTTAGGCTGGGATTTGAACCAAGAATCGTAGCGTAAGAAGCGTAACCACTAGACCATCATCTCCTTCTAAACAACCATTTAGGAGCAGTGTGTCTAAACACTCAATACTTTCCTCCACATAGATTATACACATTAAATGCTAACAGCACAATGCTAAAATCAAACATTTATATTCCGATTTCAATTTTTTTTTTTTAAATGACAAACATTTTAGTTTTTATGTATTGAAACTATAAAATATAGGGTATTAATAGTATAATATTGGACTTATTCATGATGTTCACATTTTTGAGATGCACCTGTGTGTGTACACGTATACACACACATAATTAAATACTTGACTTGTGAATAGTGTGGACTATAACAAACACATGCCTAGAAAATGAAGATCCATGCAGTGGGCAGAGTATACAAAACCAACCAACCAACCAAAAATGGAACAAGCACTGTAACACTGCCTTAAAGCCATATTTTGAGCAGGGACATGAAACTGAGCCTTGGACCGTGGCGTGCACAGTAGTAAACGCTACACCAGGAGATGCATTTCTGATCAGTCACACAGTAGAAAAAGCTCAAATCACATCAGCTAGAAACTTAATATTACAGGCGTCAAAACAAAACCCGAAACTGTGAGACTGTAATAATAAATGTTGGTCCCGCTGGGGTTGTTGTTTTGTTGCTGTGTCATCATTTAATCCGAATCTTGGTTTGTTGTGGGCTTTTCAATGGTTCATGCTCAGTTCTACTCACAGTATGGCTGAATACGGGCTGAATCAGTTTTAGGATTTAGAAAACATGATGCGGATTCCGAAAGGTTCTCGACACTGGCTGTGAAACTCGACACGAGCTGCTGTTGTCATGGGCAGCTGTGGCGTACGTTACAGCTTGAGTTTGAGGAGCTAAGTGCAAAATTCAAGCACAGCTGAAGTTTGTACTGCAGCTGCTAAATCCCGCGAGGCTCTTTATTAATTGCAACAGGATTTATTCTTCATTTGCAGTAGGCATTTGTTTGGCTACATTTGCCTTTCGCGTTCACAAGTGAAGCTAAAGAGCTTATCTGTTGACTGCCAATGGATCTGCACAGTTGTTTGCAGTGGATTTTTCAGACCTGATACAGCATGATCAGTATGCTGTGTCCTCATTGAACTCGCTAGTTACCAAAATGCAGTTTTCATGTGAATACAACATGCATTCACATTTGTGCTCTGATATCAGTTATCTGGACCCCACTTGTACAGAAAAAAGGCCCCAACACAAAGAAATCTGTAAGACAACAGCAATCATCTGCAGCAGACTGATACAGAAGCAACCTGCTTGAGTCTCAGCTGGTTAAACATCCATTTTTGTCAGTCCTAACTGTTAGTGTTCTCATTTTTCTGCTGACTTTGTCAGGCAACAGAACAAGTAACCTTAAGGGGCTTCCAGCTTCAGAGTGTTTTAACACGATGCGCTGAGCTGCAGGCTGATCTAACACTTGGTGAGTCCAGTGGTCTTGCAGATGTCGGGAACAATGTCGAGGTACGCCACGATGTGTCATCATGGACATTCTTGGCTCATAACGTGCCGCAACATTATTTTTTAGTGTTCAAAAATGTTCCACTGTTAAGTGATTCATCACTTTTAGCGAATGTGTGGCAAATGGTATTCACATTGCCATGAACACTGCCATCTACTGGATAGTAGCAGTGGTCAGAAAATAGAGCAAACAGAATTGTCAGTTTTTAAATTACCCTTTTTTAACAAATAAAAAAGAGTGACATATTTACAAATACAGATTTATTTGTAAAACCCACCACATGTTTCAGTCAAGTGTGTTATACTGACCAAGCAACCACTGATGCCAGGAAACTAATGTTCCCATAATGCAGTGCGGCATGTGTGTCTAAATGCTAAACCATTAAACATTAGTGCCATACTTTAAAGCTAAAACATATAGCTGATGTTTTCACTTTGTAAAATGACAGATGTGTCATTAATTCCAATAACTTCTCCAGAATTAGTTTGTTTAAAATTTAAACCATAGGTCAAAACTGTCTGCCTGTGCATGACTCCAGTAATACGCCAGCAGGTATGTGTGGTGTTAAAAATAAATGATCTTTTTCTTCCCTCCCTCTTCCTTTCTCTCTGGTCACCAAGCATCTTTTGCTGAGAGAAGGCTGATCTGAGACAGAAGCGCTGACTCGCTGTTGTGTCAGTAGCTGCCAGTATACTGAAGTCAATACTGAAAGTTATCGGCTTAGTTTTTATCTGTAACTTCTGCTAAATGTTTTAGGGGTTTATCGTTTTAGCTTTAGAAAAGTTAACTTTTCAGTTAGCGGATTAACGGTTATCAAAGTTAACTTTTTGGTTAGCTGTGCCCACCACTGCTTTTTGGCAGCTTTACACTTGGTGACATATTGTTCTTGAATCAAAAGTATCTGCAATGTTGCATCTTATTACAATTCACAATGATTCTTGCTGACGTTTCATCGGGTCTAGCTGAGGTTGTGGTGGTGTCTTGCAAGAATACCGAGTCTTACCTTTGTCATGATTACGCGGTGTACAGGGCACCATTCAAATAGCCAGGAACAGCTCGTTCTATAGCACTTGACAATTTGTGAAAGTGGACATCGCGCTTTAAAAATATCTCAGCACATAATAAATGGAACCTCTTAGTGCTGATTTTTACTTCACATGGATGCAGATGGAATCCATAGATAATGTATTCTTTCATGACATAGAGGTAGAAATGAACCTCAATGTGAGAACTTTTACGGAACTGTACTGCAACGCTGTTGTGGAACTAAAGGAAATAACTATGACACTTTTCCACCCGTGTATCAGCCGCTCATCAAAGTGGCAAATTATCTTTGCTTTCCCGTCTCTTACAGTCAGACAAAATTCTCTCTTGAACCTCCACCGGAAGGTTTTCATACCCATTTCCTCCTGCCTGTCGTCATTTGACCAGCCATCATTTTAGACATGTTTGTGTCACTCCTGACGGCCATCCAGTGATTAGTAAAACCCAGGCTTTAAGCAAAACGGTGATGACGGCGCTGCTAATAAACATACAGCTTAATGAGCACAGCGGTACCGTGACATTGACTGTAATGAGCAATTAATGTGAATTCTCAACTTCACATCTTTTTAGATCCAAATGGTAGTTTTTATTTCTCATGCTATCTACAATCATTAATACTGTCTCACTGTAGCCAAATTAACAACTTGTCTTCTAATTCTACATTGTTGCCAAGCAATTAAACGATTAATTGGGGAAGCAGTAATCCCTGATTTTCTGCACTCAAGTCATTTCATGATCAAGACAAAATAAACAAGAGCCCATCTGCAGACAGCAGCACTCTGGGATCAGACATTTAACATTACCGATTTTAGAAAGATGTAACAGAAATTCCTGCAAATGCTGCAGCCTCACAGTTCTGACCTTAGACTGAGGTCCACTGTTTTGTAAAAGCTCAGTTTTTAATAATTAATAATTTGATGAAGTGAAAACTATTCTGGTGTGAAAATCCTGGCAAAATGTGGACAGTAGCCCACAAGAAAACACAGAAATGCATTTTCAGGTAAACAAGAATGTACACTCCTGCAGTGAGCACAGGCCATTTGTACCACGGCATTCAAAGTAGCTTAGTGATATCTTGATCACTTTGGTAGATAAATGAGCAGATACTGAATGAATCGTGAGCTTTCTGTTCTGTATATCAAATAACCAGCTATGATTCTGATCTAACCACACTACCACATTTTGATTTGGGTATATAAAATATTAGCAGTTCTGTTTTCAAAATTAAAAGGTGGAAGGTTTGTAATTTATGTAGATCAATTATTAATTTTTTATTTTACTTTTTTGGCTGAATGGCTAGGGTATGAAACCAGCATCTGATATCAACAACAACAACAACAACAAAAAACAATAGTGGTGCAGAATAAATTACAATTACGCTGGTCAACAACAATAACAACAAAAAAGTTTTCTTGCATGTACTTTGCGAACTGCTTTAGGGTAATTTTGGGGCACTGAGTCTGAATCTGAGCTCAGCTTTGCTCTATCACATCACGTTTTTTGCAATCTGCTCGTTCCCTACTGATGGATTACCGAAACGTTGCTCATTCACTCACGGGTTTGACACCACTAATCAAGCACAAAAGCAGCTTCAAAATCATAGTTTTTAAATCAGGTTCGCGAAATGTAAACAAGAGCTGTAATATTGTTTATAGCGTCGAAGAGGTGTGCAAGACTGCAGCTTTTGCTTTAATGCTTGATACGAAAACTATGTTTTCATATCTCAAAACATGATGTGACTGGCAAAAACTAACAAGATTCGGAATCAGCGCTCCCATATTACCCAAAATCTGTTGAAAAACTCCATTCAAGAAAAATGGTGTTGACCAGTGTAATCCAAGCTCTGTTCAGTAAAGTGGGCAGTTCTTAGAGGTTCCTTGTGAAACCTGATCACAAGACACACACATCTGGGTTGCCCAGAGTGGGGAGTGCTTAGAGGGTCATCATGAAGCTGGATCATGCTCAATTTCAAACTCATCCGGGATACAATCATTTGTAATGTCCAGTTCAACTTTGGTGAACATTTGATTTCTGTTAAATCATTTTAGTTCCATCACGACAGAAATCCTCTGTATCTATTTCACACTTTTAAAGTAACGGAACTATAATTCTAACTAAATCTCTGCTTGACCAAACACATCTGTCAATGTGTCAGGAATGTTTCCAGGAAAAGTGCGACTCGTGCAGAGGAAAGGCCTTCTTGAAAAACGCAGCAACATCATGCCAAGTCACGACACCAACAGCTCCCAACATGTTTCTTTTAAGTGGTTTAAGAGGTACAGTCGTACCTGGTTTTGGAACAGAGTTGGTCATGGACTGCGGCACTTTATCATTGATGAGTTCCACACACTCGCTGGGAAAAAAGCCAACCTGAACAGAGGACAGAGGGAGAAAATGTTATCTGACTGTCAAATGCCTTTGAGAAGCATCGCTGCCAGAGCCATCACGTGGTACTTCTCCTGTACAGTCTGTGATGAAGGTGACATTTGGGTTTGGACAGTTACTGCTCAGGTTATGTGGATGTGATCACATCACATCACCTGCATGAAGCGTGTCCTGTAAAATAGCCACAACTAGAAGCTGAATGGGTTGAGTGCACACATCTGCAAGAATAATAATGCACAACCGTTATCACCTCCAGGAAATGACAGAGGAGGGAAACTCTTAAAAAACAATGAAGAGACAGAAGAGATATGAGGAAAATTTTGACTGTTTTTGATCCATGGCAAATCTTAATCTATAAACTGTCTTTTGACTTTCAGTGCTTGCAGACATACAAGGCTGATTACATAACCTCTGAACTCCTCTCGTGGTTGGTGGAGGCATACAGGCCTTTTCTGTTGTGACACCTAGATTGTGGAATGGTCTGAAAACATTAAATAGATAATTTTTTTCTTGCAAAGTCCTATTTCTAGTCATTTGATGGCATTCATAATCTATTTGGCTGATTTGTCTTTCAGCTTTCCACTGTATTAATGTGCCATGAAATAGTGGAAAACAGCAATACTCTGCTCACACAAACTGATTTTTCCTGTTTGAGTGCCCCCTATTGCCAAGAAGCAGCATTGCGGCCCTGTTTGGGTTTCACTCACAACAATCTTTCTATTTGCCGCTCATGTGTTTCTTTCCAAACACAATACAAGTGTGACGTCCACTCTGCATTCAGAGCATTTCTACAGTCAGCTGCATAAGTACATGGACAGTGAAACAATGTTTGAAATTTTGAGAATCCTTCAGTCAATTACTGCCACAAGTCTGGAACCCATCATCTTCACATACAGAGTTTCCTCCTTTCAAATGCTCTGCTAGAACTTTACTGCAGCCTTCTTCAGTTACTGCTTGTCTGTGCATCTTTCTGTCTTCAGTTTTGTCTTCAGTGAATGAAAAGCATGCTCTGTTGAACTGACGTCAGGAGACTGATTTGGAAAAAAAAACATTCCATGTCTTTGCCTTGAGGAACTCTTTTCTTGCTTTGGCAATATGTTCGGCTCAAAATCCATCTGCATTGTGATGCACCATCCTACCAGTTTGGCAGAATTTGGCTGAATCTGTAACATAAACCAACATACTTCACATTTCATTATACTACATCCATTAACAGTCACATCACCAAGTGTAACACTTGTCCTAGCATGTGCTGCCGAGCCTAACTTTGAACTTGTGCAAGGTCTTAGCAAGCTACAAACTAAAGTATCAAGTCTGATCATGGTCCATGATGACCTTGTGGAGTTCTTGCATGAACGAAGTTTCAGTGACTCAAGCCCTAGTGGCAGAAATGAGAACTGAGTGTGTAACGTCGAACAAGGTTCAAGGTTTTATTGGGGTGACCTTGTGTGCCAAGCTTCCACTTGATCTACGCAGTTGTTGCCAGGATATCACAGTTAATTCTTCAGAGACTTACAGGGATTAAAGGAAAAAAATAAACAAATTGATTTCTTTTTTTTTTTACAGCCAAATCATAAACTGTTCACCATCTACCTTTTTATACAAAAACAACGCAGAGACAGCTAAGAAAATAGCAAATTGTTTTCCTGCTAAGAAGATTATATTTCATTCACTAACCATTGCTGTTGGTTTCTAATGCAGCATCACTTTATATTTTAACCTACACATTATTTAAATACTTCAGGATAAACATTTTATGTGGGACAGCTTTTCTACAGCTTTTACTTAATTCAATACCACATAAAATCTATGAGGCTAAATAACAGGAACTTTTTGAAAGACTTTTTTGTGAGCTTTTGTCAGTTACTGTGATGACTTGCACTGAATGGAATCAGCCTGGGATGCACAGTCCAAACAGTAGCTGCTGGTAACCTCAAACACACGTGTTTTGCACATTTTCACCTTTTCTTTGCCTTTATCCCAAACTGATGTCACAACCTACATGTTTGTTTGATAAGATTATTAACCACAAGAGCCATAACCGTTTTCATATTTTTGGATTTCCTCATCCTAAATGACCTGATTTTAAAGCCAGAACCACAAACAACGCAGAACTTTTCTGAGGCCTTAGTCAGGAACTACTTATGCATCCAACTGCTAAAGTATGAGGAAATGCAATAAAAATGATTTAATGTTTTATGGTTGTATTTCCTCTCATCAGCATCTTTTTTTTAATGTATATCAGTATGCCTGTACTGAAGACTACATAAAATATCAAACATTTCAGCATCAAACAACCTGCAATCTGCTCAAAGCCTTGAAATAAAAGATGATTTCTAAGTTGCTTTGTCTTTCAATAAACTTCAAAACTTTGGAAATCTGTTTTACACGGTAACCTGCTCTCCTTTATCTTAACCCTTTAATATCCTCACATTTTTTAACAGAATGTAGTAGACATCAATATGCCCTACCAAATGGCTGAGTTGATCATTAAAGGGTTAAAATACCTGAACTATAAAACAAAAACAAATAATTCCCAGCCAGCATTAAATGTGTATGTTTTGGCCTCCAGGCTAGGAGTTATGCTGTCAGTTGCATACCTGAAAGCCATGCTTGCCCCTCCACCATGTGGTGTCTTCTTTAGGTGGCATGTCAATCACAGACACAATATCACCAACCTGCAGAGATCAACAAAAAGAAATGAGCGGTTACAGTTAAAAACAAAAACAAAACAAACTAGAGCACCGCGCTTGTAGAGCGCAAACCTCCGCCAACACTAGCTTCCAATTCCGCAAAATTTTACCTTGGAAAAAGTTATCAAGGATAAAGTCCTCTTAGAAGTGGCTTTTACAAAGCTAAAATATAATACAAAATATACGGATCAGATGCGGATCAAACTTAGTCTGTTCATTGAGAGTGCCAGTTTGCATTTCATTTTCAAAAATGGGAGTGACTGAGGCACTTTTGATCGAGATAAGGTAAAATATAATACAAAATATAGATCAAAATGGCTTTTCAGTGTTAAACTCAAATATCTGCTAAATCCGCAATATGGGTCACATGTGGGTCAAACTTAGTCTATTCATTGAGAGTGCCAGTTTGCACCTCATTGTCACAAATGGGAGTGATTGAGGCACTTTTGATTGAGAAATAATGCAAAATGTGAACCAAACAGGCTTTTCAATATTAAATTCAAATGTCCAGAAAATCCACAATCTGGATTGGAGCCAGATCAAACTTTGTCAGGTGTTAGTGAGTGCCAGTCTGCACCTCACTCTCAAATATGAGTGTGATCGGGGCATGTTTGATTAAGATATAATGTAAAATATACATTAAATGGGGTTTGGAATGCTAAATTTAAATGGCCACAAAATCTGTAATCAGGATCAGATCCGGATTAAAAAACAAAAGGATACCATCCTACATAACGCTCTCACATATGAAAGAAATTTGACGTTTTTTTGAGAGAGTTATGAATTTTTGAAAATTCGTTCAGTGTTAAAGATAGGGTTTTTTCCAATTTTCCAAGAATTTTCCTGACTTTGACCTATGACCTATAAACTTGAAAACTGTATCACTTCTGTCCTATCAGGATATGAATCCTTTGTAAAACATTTCATAACGACATATGAAAAATGATCACAAACAGACAAACAAACAGGGTGAAAACTTAAAAAAAACAACCCAACAGACATCTGAAAGTAAAAGACTGTCATATAGCATGATTTAAAAACTACACAGCAAGCTTTCAACACCTACAGTATCTGCAAGACTATTATCTTTGCAGGTACTGTAACGTGTTCTCTCAGTCTCCATGCTTAAGTTGAACAGATTTGTTTATTGCTCCTGCAGTTCAGTTTATTTTTATTCAATGACAACAGTCATAAAATCTTTAAGCACCAAACACTGACAGAGGAGGAAAGAAAACACACTAGACTAAAATGTCGACATCTGAGTTCTGTCGCGCATTTGGTGATCAACTTTACAAAAGAGTGAGAGAAAGAGGCTGTCACCTCAAAGGAGAGCTCATCAGAGGCCTGGGCAATGTAGCGCTTGATGACGTGAGCGGCAGCAATTGCTGGCACATTGATGGACGACTCTTCATGAACCAACAAATGATTCCCCTTATTGTCAACCTGTAAACACACATATACACAAAAACACACCTATTACTGGAAATGACAGTTTTGAGAAACATGTTTTCCATGAAACTCTCTCTTGGCCATTAACTGGTGATCAGTCACCCTGGATGCAGGACTAAAGATCCAGCAGCTTGCAGCCCCTGAATTTTTGCTCAATAAAGGAATCGGCTCTGTCAGTGCTTGTAGTCGCAGTGAAATCACCCATGACGACAGGAGTGTCCCCTCTGCTTCACACCGGACGACACGCGAGCGACGGCGGCGACAGGTTGCCTATGGAAGGACGCGTTGTGGCACCACAAAAGTCCAAGCAACACAATGCGACGCGATGGACACAAATGAAGCTATTTTGAGCAATTAGCGCGTTTGTGGCGCGACATCGCGTCACGTCGCCCTCTTCCCCAAGATGAAAAATCTGAACTTTTTCATCTTGTTGCGCCGCGATGACCAATCAGGGACTGGATATAAGTGACCTGGAGATGTCTGGAGTTTATACTTGATGTGGACATGTCCTGTGTCTGGCAGCCAGCCTGTGAGCAGGACTCATGTCCCTTTTGTCCTTTATTTCACAATTATGACACAGTTTGTGGGGAGAGCAAGCAGCAGCACCGCAGCAGCGACGGCAGCTAGGTTTTTTTTTTGTAATTGTTCACATGTGCGCGTGCGAATGGGACAAGAGGTCCTCAAACTGGGTCCTGGAGAGGCAGAAGTACCGCTGAAAGCGGCCGTCATCCAGACCCAGCTCCTGCAGCAAATAATGAAACTCCCTGAATTGGGAACATCTCATGAGGATGTTGTGAACCCAGGGACGGCGCCGCTGGCGACATCTGTCAGCTTTCCACAACAAATAGAGCACAGCAACTCGCTCCATGTGATCAAGGTCCGGCATGTCGATTTAATGGTGAGCGGAATGGAAGCTCCTCCTATTTGATGATGCATTGGGGCAAAGCAACACACCGGGTGATGGTGTCGCGTCCATCGCCAGGCGAGGGATGCTAATTTGTGGCGTCGCGTGGCGTCCGGTGTGAACACGGCATAAGACTGCAAGGGAAGCTCAGCTATCCCGAAAATTACATTGTCAAATATGTACAGTTGTGTAACATTCCATTGATTCTAAAATGCATTAGAACACGTTCATCTCCAAGACGAGTTCGTTTAGAATCAGCTACTTATCACAAATCGATTGACTTGATTTTAACTTTTCATACATTCTCGTAGTGTCACTGCCATGGATTAAAAAAAAAAAAAAAAAAATCAACTTTTTATACGGTCTGTGGTCAGTGCATTTGCCCGTAGAAGCTGAGCATCTGTTCACTGACGATCACTGGATAAATGCCATGATTTTGTCCCGCCCCTGGACTCTTCAGGGTCTCTGGAGGGTGGATGGAGCTGTGGGCGGGCCTTGGCTTGCCTGGACCCTGAGCTTCCACATGATGATTTGAAAATTAGCCAAAAGGCTGAATCCCGTTTTGACTGAAAGGTATTTTGAGCTCTACACCATCATTTAATCATCAAGAGCTCAGTCCCATCACGGATTTTGCAAGTGAAGTCAAAAGACAAACTGCAACCCATTTCTTTGTATTTGCTTGCCGAAATTACTTGACTATCCCATTGTTCATTTCTTACACTGTAAATAAAACAGACTCATAGTATTTCTTTGTTTCAGTTTAACATAATTTTGTCACGTTTTGCAACGTGCACAACACTGTTGCAACACTGTATTCAATTTTAACCCTTTTTTGATATAGGTCAGGCATTTTTAAGTTAACTGTAAAAAGGTGTGGTTATCTTTTTGTGTTTTTTTGGAGCCTTGTATTGGTGGGAACATTTGATAAAAAGTACATTAGCTGAAAAAATATCTCCACCAGCATTAAATAAATGGATGAGAAAGTATTAGTAGATGCTGAATAAGGTTTTTTATGTAAAATATAGTCCAGCCTCTTATAATTTAATAACAGTGCAAGTTCAGAGATACACTTACTTTTGTCACACACAAATTTACATACAAAACAGGCATATTTGTAGCCATAACTAATTAAGAAATCATGGTAGAGCTCAGATAATTGCCATAATTATTCGCCATGTGGGCCTGATGTACAAGCAAATAATATTATTGAAATAAATGAAAGAATATGATCACAAATTTACTATTAATACTCATTTTTCACTATGTATCCTTCAATGTGAAAGTGCCCACATAAAAAAAAAAAGGCTGGTAAAGAGAATGGTATCGATATCAATAAAACCTTATCAATTCTCATCCCTCGTCATATGCTGTTTGTAACACAATCTGTGCAAAAGGGTTGGTTTTGTGTCAATGAATTTTCTTCTACATATGAGCAGATGTTTGATGTTTTCTCTTTGTGTTCAAGAATTAAACACGTTTATCCTCCTGCTGCTGATTTAGAATGACCCCCCCCCTTAAAACAATAATGTCACAGGCAACGAGAAAAGCAGCTCAACCCCCGCCCCCCTTTTTTTGTTTTTGCTTTTTGTGCAGTGACATACTACCTGGCAATGAAATGTAAATGAAGTTCTAAATGAAAAGTTTATGTTGCACCAGAACAAAACTTGCAATGTGCATAAGAAATCTTATTTTCTGCTTTTATTTGTCATGCTTGTGTGTGCATGTTATTTGGACAGTGGAAAAATGCTCTCTGAACCAACACTGTTTGCTATTCTTGCAGGGAGAAACTGCCAAAAAAAAAGGTTAAAAAAGTATCAAAGCAATAAATTCCCGTCACTGTCCCCTTCATTAAAAAAAACATTACCTCCACTAACGATGTTTTCACCCTTGTTTGTTTGGCTGTTTGTGAACAGCCTGGAGCCCACAATTTTTCATATATCATTATGAAATTTTTTTTTACTGAAGATTCATATCCTGATAAGCAAGAACTGATTCTATTTTCAAGGTCATAGGTGAAAGACCAAAGTCGGGAAAAATCTTGGAAAAATCCCTATCTTTAACAATGAATGAATTTTCAAAAATTCATAACTGTCAAAGTTTGATCCGGATCTAATCTATATTACAGATTCTGAGGTCATTTAAATTTACATTGAAAACTCTGTTTAATGTATATTTAATATTATATCTTAATCAAACGTGCCCCAATCACTTTATTTAAAAGTGAGCCGCCGACTGGCATTCAGTATCACCTGACAAAGCTTGATCTGGATCTGATCCAGATTGTAGATTTTGTGGACACTTGAAATGAATATTGAAAAGCCCATTGGGTGTACATTTTGCATTATATCTCAATCAAACGTGCCTCAATCATTCTCATTTGTGACAATGAGGTGCAAACTGGCACTCTCAATGAACAGACTAAGTTCGACCCACATGTGATCCATATTGTGGATTTAGCAGATATTTGATTTTAACACTGAAAAGCCATTTTGATCTATATTTTGTATTATATTTTAGCTTATGACAGCTTTACTTTAGCTTTACTTCTAACAGGACTTTGACCTTGAAAACCTTTTCCAAGGTAAAAATTTGTGGATGTTGAGGTTTGCAAGTGTAACACTAATATTACTTCTACATATTAGTTCAGACAATATATGGCAATATTAACATGTATTTATACATTTTGTAATATGATGTGGCATTCGCAAAAGATTGAATCAAATGCCTCAAAGCACCAAAGTCTTTACAGAGTTCAGAGAACATTTTTAAGCAGTGATCCAATATGGTTTGGTGCTTTTTCAATTGTTTAACAACAAAATTATGTAATCTAACAATGAACTTCCCCTCTTTGAAAGACGAGCACCTGCCACTGTCTGGGATGCTCATCAATCACTTAAACGCCATCAGTAAAAAAAATCTCCATCACTGAGATATTGAACTTATTGAAGGGTTTTTTTTTTTTTTTTTTTTTTACTGAACTTATTTATTTTGGCACACAAACCTGACAATAACAAAAACTGATACACAAGACATATATACATACATACATACATATATACACATTACCAACCCCCAGAGCAAGCACACAGGCAACAGTGGTAAGGAAAAACTCCCTCTGATGTATTGAGGAAGAAATCTCAAGCAGACCAGACTCTAAGGGGTGACCCTCTGCTTGGGCCATGCTACAAACACATTTAACAACACAAACTCAAATCCCATTATCATAAACATATCTAGTGAACACATGTATACACACACCAACATACACCTACACATACATACATAATTACACACACACACACACACACACACACACACACACACACACACACACACACACACACACACTATATATATATATATATATATATATATATATATATATATATATACACATACATATATACATACATACATACATACATACATACACATACACAAATTAATATTACTGAACAAGTTCACAGTTACAACTGACAACACAGAACTCATCATACTTCATTAGATACATAGCTTGAAAACACCATTTTTTTATACTGATTTTTAAACTGATTGATATTTGGACATCGTTTGAGTTCATCCGTCAGGTTATTCCATAATCTGGGGCCACACATGGAGACACAGAAACCTTTCCTGGTCGTCCGAGCGCCAGCAATTTTAAAATGATACAAGCCCCGTAAATTATATTTTCTCTCTCTCTCAGTAAAATATTCTTGAATTCTAAATGGCACTTGTTTATTTTTCACTTTGTACATTAATTGAACAGTCTTGAACGAAATCATATCATTAGGTTTTAATATTTGAGATTTAATGAACAATGGGTTGGTGTGGTCTCGACAACCTGCATTATGAATTGTCCTTAATGCTCTTTTTTGAAGAATGAATAATGGTTGCAATGTAGTTTTGTAATTGTTGCCCCAAACGTCAGCACAATAAGACAAGTAGGGTGCAACCAATGAACAATACAGAGTATGTAGTGCTCTGCAATCAAGAACATGCTTTACTTTATTTAGTACTGCAATACTCTTTGATACCTTCATTTGAATATGCTGAATATGAGCTTTCCAATTAATTTTTTCATCAATAATGACACCTAAAAACTTATTCTCTTTGACACGCTTTATGCTTACCCATGTATATTTAACTGAATTTGTATGTCTTGTTTATAATTTCCAAATAACATTAATTTAGTTTTAGACAAATTTAATGATAACTTGTTAATATCAAACCATCTCTGTAACTTTCTCATTTCTGTTCCTAAATCAGATAACAACTGTTGCAGATTTTGCCCTGAGCAAAACAAAGAGCACAGTTTTAACCAGATCTGAGGCTTTACATAAATCATTGATGTATAAAATAAATAATTTTGGGCCCAACACAGAACCCTGTGGTAGCCCACAAATGATGTCCAAACATGACGAACAGTATTCCCCGAGTTTAACAAACTGCTTTCAGTTTTGTAAGTAGCTTTTAATTCAACTCAGAGCAACCCCTCTGATCCCATACAGTTCCAACTTTTGAAATAATATATTGTGATCAACTGTGTCAAAAGCCTTTCTTAAGTCAATAAATAAACCTGCAACTATTACCCTTTGGTCCACATGTTTATTGATCTCTTCTATGGAATCAAGCAATGCCAGTGTCATGGACCTTTTTGCTCTAAAACCATATTGACTTTCATCAAGCAAGTTGTGTCGATCTATAAATTTATCTAGTCTGCTGTTGTAAAGTTTTTCCAGTATCTTTGAAAATTGTAACAATAGAGAGACAGGCCTGGAGTTAGTAAAAAGATGCTTGCTACCAGATTTGAAGAAAGGTATCACTTTTGCCACTTTCATACTGTTAGGAACAATCACAGTTTGAAATGATTTGTTAAAAATATATGATAATGGTTTTGCAATTTCAGTAATTATTTGCTTTACTAAGGACATATGTACCTCATTATGATCCGTTGACTTTTTACTTTTCATGTACCAACTATGTTAATAATTTCCCTTTCATCTACTGGGCTGAGAAACATTGCGTGCAGATTTCTGGCGATTAATTGCTGATTTTCCCATGTACTGTGTGGGATTTCAGCTGCCAGATCTGGCCCAACATTAGCAAAAAATTCATTGAAACTATTCACTACTTGGCTCATGTTATATTCATCTTTGTTGTCATAAGTAAAGTATGTTGGATAGTTATTTGATTTGGGTTTATTTGCTATAATACTATTCAATATTTTCCATGTTTCCTTTATATTGTTTTTATTATTGTTTAGTATTTTTCCAAAGTATGATTTTTTGCAGTTACGCATAATAGTTGTTAGTTTATTTTTATAGTCCTTATATTTAACCTCTGCCTCTCTTGATTTACTTTTAATGAATTCTCCGTATAGCCTATTTTTCTTTTTACACGCCTTTTGAAGACCTTTTTTTATCCATGGGTTAGCTTTATAGTTATTATTTTTATTATACTGTATAATTGGACAATTTTTGTTATATACTGTATATTAAGAAATATGTTTTCAAATTCGGTATATGCTAAATTCGCATCTTGCTTATGCGTATCTTGCGTAAATGGGATTCCAATCTTGTAAAAGTAAATCATTTTTTAAGGCAGTAATAGCTTCTTCAGATTGCAGGCGCTTGCAATATTGTTTTTTCTCAGTACATTTTTTATTGAACTTCAAATCAGTTACTATAAAAATTGGTAAATGGTCACTAATATCATTAATTAATAAGCCACTTAGTGTTTTGGTATCGATATCATTTGTAAATATATTATCAATGAGAGCAGCTGAAGGTGAAGTGATTCTTGAAGGCCTAGTAATTTTTAGATATAGATTTAGACTATACATAGTGTTTATGAAATTTTGTAGTTAATCCTTTTGTCAACATACAAAGCAACTCCTCCTCCTCCTCTATTTCATCTATTCAGGTGATTAAATTCATAACCCTCCAGCTCATAGTTTGTGTCATCACCCTCTGTAAGCCATGTTTCCGTTATGGCAGTTATACTGAAGGGTTGACAAAATTGTTTTAAATAGTCTTTGATACTCCCAAACCTTTTGTACAGACTCCTGCTATTAAAGTGGATTATTGACAATTTCCCATCACTTGAAATGCAGTTATTGTATTGTTCCTCTGTGTAATACTGACAGATACTATCTATGAAGGAATAGAAATGATTGTCCGGATCTATCTCATATTCCAGATCCTGTATATGATGCTCAGTATACTTAAAAGGTTGTAATTCCAGATTGTCATAATCATGTGTCATCTCAGTTATACTATTACTGTTCAGAAGCACAGATGAATGGTCTGTATGTTTGTCAGTCATTATGAAAGTTGGTTGCGTTCACTTACCATGTTTTATTCATATTTTGCCAATTCCTCAATTCCTCCGTCAAAACCTGAGCCTTGTAATGCGCTTGTTGACAGAAGTGATGCCTGACTCTGTCAAAAGAAGCTAGTCAGCACCTGCAACTGCCACTTCCTCTGTATTCTGACCATGTTATGGTGCAAACGCTTTCTGTCTCCTCACAATCACATTCCATCTGACCACAACCCTCAGATATAGGATGGAAACTACCAATAATGTTTGCAATGTGTGCTAATTTGTGGAAGATAAGGCCCTCAATATGCACCAAAAATGCTCAAGTTGTTAATCTTTTGAAACACAATATTTCTATGGCGTCAGATCAGCGCCAAAACCACACTCGTGTAAAAAATATGTTCACGCGTAGATATTAACTGCGCACAAAGCTGCTGCACGTAGTGATCATTTGCATGCGCAATTAATGTTTACGCGTGAATGCATTTTTTTTGCGCGAGTGTGGTTTTGGTGCTGATCTGACGCCAAGCATTTCCATCAAGTTTCTTAAAATAAGTTCATTATTTATTGGGTCAAGAGTTAAGACAAAAACAAGAGACATTCATCACGAAATGCCCCACGCGCAGTATTATTTTCCATGCAAAGTGCAGTAATATGTACTAGTATGGGGTGGGTATTTGGTTGAACCTTATGTGTTGGATGTAAACTGGGATATACAATGAAAAAATTGGAGATTGGCATAATATTTATTTAGAGGATGTGACAAACAGTGACCATAAAAAGTCGGTCACGGTCACCAGCCTTCAAAACAAATGCAACCACTGGTGACCTTGAAACAGAGGTCAGGGTCACCGGCCTTCGAACCCATTGCGAAGTACTCCTCCAAGGCATGTACCCACCAAATATGAAGTTTTTGCAAGCAATAGGTGCTGAGCTACGTTGTGGCGAACGAATTGCGGCCGGACAGATGGATGGACGGACGGACGGACGGACAGACGAACTGACGGAAGGACGGACGGATGGACAACCCGGATGCTATATGCCCGGCCTTGGTGGAGCAAACAGTGAGTGTTTTGATGAATTAATGTCTTCCTTATTTTTGAGATGTTTAGTTTTGTGACAATATATAATATTTCAAGTAGTGAAGATGCAACCATGCACAGGAAAACACAGTTATAAGAAGGTTAGTTAATCTAACAACTGACTCAACAAAAGTAACAGTTAACCCACAGTGTTTTAATAAATGATGGTGGGTGCAGGTTTACCTCCATCCATGTGAGGGCAGGCCCACAGTTGATTTTGTTGTCAGCGATGGCTGAGAGCCGGGAAAGGTAAGCCAACAACATCTGGGAAACTGACTGTTAAAAGGAGGAAAATAAAAGAATTGAAATTAAGGTCTGTATATCATAGTTCACACTGTTCACACTGTTCACACTGTTCACACACACACACACACACACACACACACACACACACACACACACACACACACACACACACACACACACACACACACACACACACACACACGTGTCAGCACATTTAACATTTCAGCTGAATGTCTTATGGCTGCAAAGAAACTGTTCATTTCACAAGAAAATCATATTATATATTAATATATAATAATAATATATAAAATATTTTAAAGCACTGTATCTGGATCAGATTATCTAATTTTGCATGCAGCAGCATTCAGCCATCCACCTTTATTTATTTATGCAAGACCTTTCCCTCACATCTTTGTAAAGTGGCTCGGGTAGAAGGAACCCCCTCGTCCCCACCCCTAGATCAGCCACTGTCTGGCAGCCTTGCTTTTGAAAGAGACTGGTGGCAAATTACACCCTCACCTTCAATAAAGCACTGTTCAATTTGCTTAAAATATAAAAGTCTGAGTTTGAAGGGAAAAAACAACTAAAAATAATGAATCCACCAAACACCATGATAATAATAATAATAATAATAATAATAATAATAATAATAATAATAATAATAATAATAACAATAATAATAATAATAATAATAATAATTCCAATGATAAATTATTTCTTGTGATACGGAATATTTCAGTCTCTGGTGCAAAAACATACACATTTGTTGAATTGTGGCGTATGTGTAACTTACCTCTGACTGATCACTTAGACTGTCCAATCGAGGCAGCTCGGGCAGCTGTGAGAAGCGTCGGTCATAGATGCAGAGGTGCAGGTGTTTGTCCAGAACACGGAAATCCTCATAGCTGCGCTTCACAATCCAGCTTCGACCCTGCATGGATGAAAATAATAAGCGCACATTCATAGAGGAGACAGAAAGAACATGTGTGGATGAAAGGCTGCTTGTCTCTACACAGCGTCTTCATCAAATGTTGACACTGACGCTGCAGCCAATAAACTGAAATACAAGCAGAAGTCTAAGATGCTACAACCAAATGTATGCACATGATGTGCATTTTCTTAAGGCATATTCATGCTTCACTAATCTGTCGATTCTTATTATGATGTACTGTCTGTGATTTACGCAGACTTGGCTAATTAGCTGTGCTTGCACAAGTACACATGGAAAACATGAAGAGCAGGTGATCTCCATAGACCAGGGTTGGTGACCCCTGCTATCTAGCATTCTCATGCATTCAGAAACTTCAGAATGCAGGAAATTAATGAGTCAACTTGTCAATGCAAAGAAATGATATTGTGCTTGGATTTAATCTTACGGATGCTCTTCTTTTAATCTCTAAAATAAAATGGTAGACTCTTAAAAAAAAGTTCATCCTACATTTAAAAAAATGTAGCATTTGGTATAGCAAATTTCTTCATGAAGAACAAATAAAGGTTTGCTCCATCCTTCCAAAGTAAATGTAATAAGTGGCAGCAGTGCAACACAATTTTGACCTCAATCCACCACATTAAGTGTTGTGTTGCTTTAAAAACAAAAACAATTCAAGAACGACTCCTTGGATTTTTTTTGTTATTTTTCGTCCAGTAAGTTGTTGTTCCAAATCTCAGAGAAGCTACTGGTGGGTGGTGGGGAGCTTTTTGCTTTGATTTGGCTAAGAAAGATCCATCTGTACTGGTGCCAAAGCTTGTGCGGCGGGGGCTGCAGTGCAGCAGGCAGTTATGTTGTAAGGCACAGTCTGGGAGGCCTCCCCGGGAATTCTTGATGCTTCCCTGTCCCACTTTCAGACAGTGATTGTAGTTAGCTCTCTTTTTGGGTCTCCACAATGGGCTGTGCTACTTTTTGTGCTTAATGATCTAACTGCAGAACTGTAGGCCAGCTTTTTTTCCCTACTCCCGCCGCCCCCTCCCAACAGAACTGGTGCAGATTTTTAAAAATTTCCAATGGCTGTAAGTTGCTGGAATTTCCAAATACAGAGCTGGAGGATTGTGCAGCATTGCCAAGGTCATGCATGCGTCTTATGCACTGCAAAATGCCTGAAACCAGAATAAAAATGTCACCGGAGGAGACTGTGGCAAAACTGCTCAGCATCTGGTGTCCATGAGTCATCCAGACCGAGGCTATGCCCGATTTGGAGTGAACAAGTTTCTCTCGAAACTTTGTAAAGTAAACAAAAAAGGTTTGATTGTTACTTTCCCAAATGTCAATTTTAAGGAGGTATTTTGAAGATAAATTATTTTATTTTTTACACTTTGGCAAGACAAGCACAACTAAATAATAAAAAAGGAACATATAACTAATAAGAAAAGAACTAAAGAAAACTGCAGTGGCAAATACAGGGGGAACTCTGTCCCACTTTGTTACACAGGACCACTGATCTGAAAACTGGAACTTGATGGATAACTATGAAAAAAGGACAGTAACTGACTGCAACCTATTGGAAGGAGGGTGAGGTCTCCCCCCCCCAAACCACATAATCACTTTACTTCCCATTTATAAAGCGGTGTTACCAATGGACACAGAGCAAAGTGCCTATGGATGCAAATGGACAAACCCAAGCTCATGTGTCTCAGCTGGGAATGCATAATTCTCAACACACAATGTAACTGTCACAGTTCTATTAAACAAGACAATTAAATCCAAATATCCACAATCAAAGAGAACAGGTGGAGTATACTGTATTATAAGGTGAGGATTTTAAGAACTTACACAATGAAACCTTTTCTGTTCAACACTTATCCAGCCAAACATTCACCTATCACACTTTTTAACCACGGTTCACCACTGTCACGTGTATTTTTCAAGGAAATCAGGTGTTTGAATTTGACCCATTGGTGTGTTCAAAGGTAGTAATGTGCTGTATTTTCCGGAGTGGCACACGCTCAAAAATGCTTCTTTAAGAGAAACAAGAGTACTCTGAGAGCACAATATCCCCCGCTGACAAATGTTGCTTTGATACAAGTGCTTGGTGCATTCTGATAACATTTGGTTTGTCAACACACATCAGCTACACTTCTATAGCAAAAACTGTACAATGAGCTAATTTTAGTAAAGAAATTCTTTTGTAAATCCAGAGAAACATTTCTTGCTAATGAATCACAGGATAGAATAATAAATATATCAAACAAAAGTATAATATGCGTATAATAAACATATATCAAGGTCTTGTACCAACTGTCACGAAATTTGCCCTGAATATGTGAGGAGATGATTTCAGAACTCATGAAACTGACAATGTCTAGATTTGTTAATCAAGGACCATAACGCTGGTAAAATGGGCCCAACTCAAACGATATGACAATATCCACATTACTAACCTATAACAAGGACATGTACGAAGTTTCATGAAATTCCCCCTACAAATGTGAGGGGAGTTGATTTCAGAACGCTTATACCCTTTTCGGGAAGGACAGAGACAGACAGATGGAAATTACCAGAACATAATCCCCCTTTCAGCCTTTTCTTCCAGCAGGGGGATAAAAACCATATATACAGTGGCTTTCACAAGTATTCAGCCCCTTGGTATTTCATGCATTGTAATTTGTTTATGGCATTTCAAATACATACAAAAAGTAAATCAGGCTTCTCGATATAAAAATTTCTAAAATTATCTTCCTTTAACTGAAACTGAAAGTAAATCTCTACTACAAGAAGCAAAATGAATTATTTATTTATTTATAAGGCACACATTAAGAATCACAGCCAATGAGCTAATTAATGTCACTATACAAAGGACAAAAGATGAGTAAACTGCTTCTTTCAGCCATTAAACAGATGATTATATGGGGCGTGTACTTGCATATCCACCATATTGAATTTTGGTCATACATGGGATTGTGGGAAATGTGTGCCTGATGCGGATGTATAGACACGCTCAGAAAGTAAACAAAAGGCTCAGAATGCCGGGATTACTTGTTGTGTCCCTGGATGCTTCAATAACCATCTGAGGGATAAACATGTGAACTTCTATGTTTTTCCTAAGAATGCAACACTTGGAAACAAGTGGATTCACAATATTGGAAGACCTGCCAATAAGAGAAAGTTTAGTAAGTTCAAGCTGACATAAACCCACAGAGTCTGCAGCAGCCAGAAAACGTACATGGTAGACACACTAATGGTTCCTCCATTCAAACCATTTCCATCAAAACCACCAATATTGTAGTTTTGTCCACAACTTACGGCCGCCATTTGATGCGTAACTTAGTAAATCGATCTCGAAATACAACCCCCCCAACTTCGCCAAGAGCAGCTTTCTCCTGTCACATTTTAGTGCAGAAACAACTTTCTTTCATTCTTTCTTTCTTCCTTTCTTTCTCTCTTTCTTTCTCCTGAGGTTCAAAGTCCCATCCACCGAGAAATGCGTGTGCTCGGCTCAGCACAGAGACTATGCAGTGCACACTTACTGATCTGAATGATCTCAAAGATGCAACAGTTTTCTTTCCCCATGGTAAAAGGCCAAATATTAAACATTTTATGAACATTTGATATATAACATCTAAATGCCCCGTCACTCGCAAGGTAATGTGCCGATAAAGTACTGATCCCGACCTCTTATGAAACTTCTCTGCTAGTTACACGACGTCCTGCATCAACAAAGCCTTAAATTTGGAAGTGATGAGCTCCTTTCAGCCAGTCGATGGCCGCTCGGGGCACGGCGCGCCCTCCGGCGCTGTGGGCCGTCCTTAAAGCGGCAGTAACAATCCTTAATCTCTCTGAAGCCCATAAAATTTTCAGTGAAAGCCAACCGAATCTTCGAAATGGTTTCCAGCTAGTTGTCTGGCAGAGTTTCTGAAAAATTTTTAATGCAACAAAACGGCAGTCCTTCAGACATTCTTCTGACAATGAAAAAACGACGAGAGGGGTGGACCAGTGCTCACACAAAGCCTGCCCACAGGCGAATGACGCAACCGACAGGCGTGAAAAAACTCATGCATGCACACGAAGGTTCAAGCTTGGCTGATGCAATCACACATGATTCAAATCCATATGGTTTTTGAAAAAAATAAAAAGGTCAGATACTTTTCTCACAGACCTTGTCATGCTCTGGGATTGTTTGGTTCTTTTGCCATGTTTTATGTCTGTATTATTTGATGATTATGTCTTCCCTATCTCTTGGTGCTGGGTGGTGGGTGTGGCACTGTCCTGACCACACCCACTTCTGGATCCATCTGCACAGGTGTTTCTGATCAGCTGCTCATTACTCAAGTGTATATAAGTCTCACTGGTTGCACTGGTTATTCGCTCGATCGTTGCACCTTGTGCCTTCGCTTCTGACTCTGTTTTGTATCTTCCAAGTCCTGTTTCCACGTAGTGTTTCTGACCACCTGCCTGGTGTACTGACCACGCTTTTGCCTGATGATTCTGTTTTGTCTGCTTGTCCTGGACTGCCTTTTTGTGTACCGAACCTCGCTGAGTTTCTCAGTAAACGTCAACCTCAACCAGAGCTATTGTGTCGAGTCCTGCATTTGTGCCCAACCATCTCTGTCTGATGTCCGTGATAGACCTCATACATTTGTAAAAGATACCTAAACTCACTGTTAATTTTGTTCTTGTCAAAAGAACGGTCCTTAGAGTTTCAAATAAGTCCAAATAAGGTTATTCCAGATACAAATAAAATAAAATAATAATAAAATAATAATAATAATAATAGTCCCTCTTTATACAAAAGTGTGGTATTCCAGTTAATTTATTTATTTTATTCTACTTGCTCCTGCTCTTTGATTTATGGCTATGCCAGCTGATGGTGATGACCCTGGATGTGCGCTGGGCCCTTCTTGCAGATCTTCCCAGCTACATCTGTTTTTGGGCAGTGCTGCAGCGCACCGCCCAGAAACAGACATTCATTTTGACAAGTCTGACAACACCAGGAAGTTGGACACAAATACAGGATTCAGGATTCAACTTAAAAGAGTTTAATGCGAGCATGGGTCAGTACACAAAAAGGCAGTCCAAAATTAGCAACAGTAGTTGACGCATGAGGCAGAGGCAGAATCCAAAAACAGGCAGACACGTCGATACACGGTGAAGCAAAAAACAGGACGAGGAAACTCTGAGGACAAACGCTTGAAAGTGGCACAAAGCTCAACAATCATGCAAGTGAGAGAAAAAGAAGGTGTTACTAATAAAGGGGATGTGATCAAGAGAAAATGCACCACAGGTGTGTGAGAAGGGGTGTGGCAAGCAGGTAGGGAGGGCAGGAGGCATATGCCCAACACAAGACAAAAGAGATCCCTCCACAAAACCCCAGTGCAAAAACTAACAGACACAGAAAAAAGAAGAATAAACAACATACAATAAACCCCACAGACCCAATCATGACATCCCCCGCGCGTTTAACGAACAGTTTAAGTGTGATCCAACTTGGTTTTAAATGCATGCTGACAGTAACTGAGCCCCTTTAGGAAGTTTCCACCTCTTTTATTTCAAACACAAAAGTCAGTTTAATGTTATGTTTCTAGTTTCAACTGTAATGAAAATTTGTGGTCCTGCAATGCGATTTTTTTCAGTATATGTCACACCAGACTATAAGCTGCAGGACGTCTCAAACTAGAAAAAAAACATGACTTATACTCTAGACAATACGGTACTTGAAGAAAAGCAACTTTTTTATCGAAAAGTGTTGTTGGACAAAAACTCAGCCACATGGGGTGTGCAGCCAATACATTCTGAGTGCCGGTCCCAAGCCCGGATAAATGAGGAGGGTTGCGTCACGAGGGCATCCGGCGTAAAACAAGCCAACCCAACCATGCAGACTAAGAATCGAATTCCCATACCAGATCGGTTGCGACCCAGGTTAACAACATCCGTCACCGGTGCTGTTGCCCAACAGGGTGCCGGTGGAAATTGGGCTACTGCTGGGCAACAACGACAAAGAAAAGGAGGAGAATGTTGCCACAAACAGCGGGAGAAGAAGAAAACTAGAAGGGTGGAAATGAGAGTGGGGACTTTGAATGTTGGTAGTATGACTGGTAAAGAGAGAGAGCTGGCTGATATGATGGAGAGGAGAAAGGTAGACATATTGTGTGTGCAAGAGACCACGTGGAAGGGAAGTAAGAGCAGGAGCATCGGCGGTGGATACAAGTTGTTGTACTATGGTGAGGACAGGAAGAGAAATGGTGTTGGGGTCATTTTAAAGGAAGAATATGTTAAAAGTGTGTTGGAGGTTAAGCGAGTGTCTGACAGGGTGATGAGTGTGAAGTTGGAAATTGAAGGGATGATGATGAATATCATCAGTGCATATGCCCCACAGGTAGGTTGTGAGATGAAGGAGAAAGAAGATTTCTGGAGTGTGTTAGATGAGGTGGTGGAGAGTATGCCCAAGCATGAAAGAGTGGTGATAGGAGCAGACTTCAATGGGCATGTTGGTGAAGGGAACAGAGGTGATGAGGAAGTAATGGGTAGATATGGTATCAAGGATAGGAATGGGGAAGGACAGATGGTAGTTGATTTTGCAAAAAGGATGGAAATGGCTGTGGTGAATACCTACTTTAAGAAAAGGGAGGAGCACAGGGTAACATATAAGAGTGGAGGAAGGTGCACGCTATGAAGGGTCAAAGTGATCAAAATTAATTGAAATATTGAATGTGGTAAATATGAACGCAGTAAAACATAGATTGTGGTAAAAATGAAAGCAGTAAAACTTTGAATGTGGTTAAAAAATCAAAAGGGTAAAATTGGACTTGATAAAAATGGAAGGTGTGAAGTACTAAACATGAAAATGTGGGATGTAAAAAACAACATCTAATTAATATTGCCCCTTTGAAAATTAGAATCGTTAAATTTGGATGCCATTAAAATCATATTATGGTAAATATTTATCTTACAAATATTATGTCTTAAAAATATAACATTGGCTAATTTAATTCACTGCCTCGATTTTAGTACCTCTACTTTACCCACTTCAATTGTATCATTTGCTGTACTCGATTTAATGTTGAATGTTTTCATTCAGTGCCTCAATTTTAGCAGGTAAACTTTACACACTTCAGTTTTATCATTCACCGCGTCAGTACAGAAAATGATACAACTGAAGTGTGTAAAGTGGAGGTACTAAAATCGAGGCAGTGAATTAAATTAGCCAATGTTATATTTTTAAGACATAATATTTATAAGATAAATATTTACCATAATGTGATTTTAATGTCATCCAAATTTAACGATTCTAATTTTCAAAGGGGCAATATTAATCAGATGTTTTTTTACGGCACTCATTTTCATGTTTAGTACTTCACACCTTCCATTTTTATCAAGTCCAGTTTTACCCTTTTGATTTTTTAACCACATTCAATATTTACTGCTTTCACTTTTAACCACTTTGTTTTACTGCTTTCACTTTTAACCACTTTGTTTTACTGCTTTCATTTTCACCACATTCAAAGTTTTACTGCTTTCATTTTTACCACAATCTATGTTTTACCACGTTCATATTTACCACATTCAATATTTCAATTAATTTTGATCACTTTGACCCTTCATAGCACACAGGTGGACTACATTCTTTATAGGAGATGCAAGCTAAAACAAATCAGACTGTAAGGTGGTGGCAGGAGAGAGTGTCGTTAGACAGCATAGGGTCGTTGTTTGTAGGATGACTTTAGAAGTAAAGAAGAAGAAGAGAGTGAGAGCTCAACAAAGGATCAGATGGTGGAAGCTGAAGGAGGAAGACTGTTGTGTAAAATTTAGCGAGCAGGTGAGAGAAGCACTGGTTGGAGGAGAAGCAATTTTGGACAACTGGAAAGGTACTGCAGATGTGGTGAGGGAGACAGCTAGGACAGTACTGGGTATGACATCTGGACAGTGGAAGGAAGACAAAGAGACTTGGTGGTGGAATGAAGAGGTCCAGGAAAGCATAAGAAGAAAGAGGATGGCGAAAAAGTTTTGGGATAGTCGGAAAGATGAAGAAAGTAGACAGGAGTACAAGGATATGCAGTGTAAGGTGAAAGAGAAGTGGCAAAAGCGAAGGAAAAGGCATATTGTGAGCTGTACAAGAAGGTGAATAGTAAGGAAGGAGAAAAGGACTTGTACCGATTGGCCAGACAAAGGGACAGAGCTGGAAAGGATGTGCAGCAGGTTAGGGTGGTAAAAGATACACATGGTAATGTGCTGACAAGTGAGGAGTGTGTGCTGAGAAGGTGGAGAAAAAATTTTGAAGAGCTGATGAATAAAGAAAATGAGCGAGAGAAAAGGCTGGATGATGTGGTGAGAGTAAATCAGGAAGTACAAGAGATTAGCAAGGAAGAAGTGAGGGCTGTTATGAAGAGGATGAAGAGTGTAAAGGCAGTTGGTCCAGATGACATTCCAGTGGAGGCATGAAAATGTCTAGGAGAGATGAACCAGACTGCTTAATAAAATCTTGGAAAGTGAGAGGATGGTTGAGGAGTGGAGATGAAGTGTGCTGGTTCCTATTTTCTAGAACAAGGGCGATGTGCAGAACTGCAGTAACTACAGGGGCATAAAGCTGATCAGCCACAACATGAAGTTATGGGAAAGAGTAGTAGAAGCTAGGCTTAGAAAACAGGTGAAGATCTGTGAGCAGCAATATGGTTTCATGCCGAGAAAGATCACTACAGATGCAATGTTTGCTCTGAGAATACTGCTGGAGAAGTACAGAGAAGGCCAGAAAGAGTTACATTGTGTGTTTGTGGACTTAGAAAAGCTTATGATAGGGTGCCAAGAGAAGAGCTGTGGTATTGTATGAGGAAGTCTGGAGTGGCAGAGAAGTATGTTAGGGTAGTGCAGGACATGTACAAGAATAGTGTGACAGCAGTGAGATGCGCAGTCGGAATGACAGACTCATTCAAGGTGGAGGTGGGATTACACCAAGGATCAGCTCTGAGTCCTTTCTTGTTTGCAGTGGTGATGGACAGGTTGACGGATGAGATCAGACAGGAGTCCCCATGGACTATGATGTTTGCAGATGACACTGTGATCTGTAGTGAGAGTAGAGAGCAAGTTGAGTCTAGTCTGGAGAAGTGGAGATGAGAAGGGGAATGAAAGTCAGTAGAAGCAAGACTGAGTACATGTGTGTGAATGGGAGGGAGCCCAGTGGAATAGTGCAGTTACAAGGAGTAGAAGTGGTGAAAGTAGATGAGTTTAAATATCTGGGGTCAACTGTTCAAAGTAATGGAGAGTGTGGTAAAGAGGTGAATAAGATAGTGCAGGCAGGGTGGAGTGGGTGGAGAAAGGTGGCAGGAGTGATTTGTGACCGAAGAATATCAGCAAGAGTGAAGGGGAAAATTTACAAGACAGTAGTGAGACCAGCTATGTTGTATGGTTTAGAGACGGTGGCACTAACAAGAGCCAGAGCTCCAGCCAGAGCTGGAGGTCGCAAAGCTGAAGATGGTGAGATTCTATTTCGGAGTGACAAGAATGGACAAGATTAGGAATGAACATATCAGGGAGGGGCTGGGAGGGACAGCTCAGGTGGGACGGTTTGGAGACAAAGTCAGAGAGGGGAGATTGAGATGGTTTGGACATGTGCAGAGGAGGGACCCAGGGTATATAGGGAGAAGGATGCTGAGGATGGAGCCACCAGGCAGAAGAGGAGGTTCATGGATGTGCTGAGGGAGGACATGCAGGTGGTTGGTATGACAAAGGAAGATACAGAGGACAGGGTGAGATGGAAACGATTGATCTGCTGTGGCGACTCCTAACGGGAACAGCCAAAAGACAAAGAAGAAGAGTTGTTGAACAAAACATTTTTTAATCTAATATATATGTCGTGGACATGAAGGAGCACAGCTCTTCAGCATCTCACCATGTCATTTAGGTCCTTCAGAGTTTTTTGTTTGTTTGTTTGTTTGTTTTTTGAGTAAATGCTTCAGGGGAGCATTAGCTTGGCTAAAACCTTTCAGCTTCTGGGGGCGTTCCTCGCCCACAGACCTCCCACCTTTTTAAACATTTTTTCTTTATTTGCTTCTCACATGCCTGGAAGCTCCTCGCCGTTTAACCATGTCATTTAGGTCCTTCAGACTTTTTTCAGTAAAATGGTTTTTAGGAGCATGAGTAAGGCTAAAACCTGTCAGCTTCTGGGGGAGCTCTTAACCCCCCTGCCACTTTAACCATTTTTTTTAAATGTAGATGTAAATTAATATTCAGTGTCATCACCTAGTTGACAGTAGGGCTGTACAATATGGCCAAATTATCATATCTCAATATTGTCATATCAATATGATATATGATATGACTATGATTTCAGACAAAGTGCAGCAACAGTGAAAATTAAACTTTCTTAAACAAAATGGTAATAATAATTTTGCACTCATCATAAGGTTAGTATACTGTGCCCTGCAAAGGTAATGTAACACTTGGTATTTCACACATTTTAATTTGTTTATGCCATTTCAAACACAAGAAATACAAAAAATATAAAGAATAAACATTTCTAAAATTATCTTCCTCAAACTTAAACTGAAAGCAAATCTCTAAAAAACTTGATAATACCTGTAAATAATAATCAGTTTTATTGCCAGTTTTCTTCAGACAAGTCAGGCCATGGAATCATGAACATTTCCAAGTCACTAAACATGTCTTGGACTTTATTTACATCAATTATGAAGAAATACAAAAGTTTATTTGACCAAAACATCAAATCTAGGCTTGTATCTCAGATGTACTTTCTGGCAAATTGCAGCTGAACATTCAGGTCTTCTTTTTGAGAAAATCCTCCTCTACGCCACTTCATCAAGAAGCTGTATTTTATATTTTTAATTAATTTATATCAAGTTGTAGACATTTGCTTTCAGTTTGAGTTCAAGGAAGATAACTTCAAATTTATTTATTTATTTGTATTTGAAATGGCATAAACAAATTAAAATGTGTGAAATGCCAAGTGTTCCAATACTTTTGAGTATTTTTTAAGTGAAATACATCATGCTGGTGTCACTCAGAGAGCAAAATTAAGAAGTTATTCAAGTCCTTCAGACAGCAAAATCAAGACGTTATTTAATCAACAGCTGCCTGCTCGTATAAAAAAAAATCACTGGGGACACATGCATATATAAGGCAATTCAAATTCAAGGAGAAATGCTGTTTTTAACAACCTGGACCTCATTTCTGGCATAAAATACAATTGTTTACTCACCAATATAACTTTGGTGTCATTATTATTTGATGGTTCAAACAATGTGTCCAGTTCAAATCTGAGGCAAACAGTCAATGTAACTCACTAATTTCAAAATGCAGCTCTTTTCTACCAGACATGCGGTGCCGTGACAAATCAATGAATACAATGATTTGCAAATCCTCTTCAACCTATATTCAATTGAATGCACCACAAAGACAAGATATTTAATGTTCAACCTGTTAAACGTTATTGTTTTTGTGCAAATATTTGCTCATTTTGAAATGGATGCCTGCAACATGTTTCAAAAAAAGCTGGGACATTGGTATGTTTACCACTGTGTTACATCACCTTTCCTTCTAACAACACTCAATAAGCGTTTTTGTCTTATTATGCGCTTCATAATGCGCCACACATTTTCAATAGGCGACAGGTCTCGACTGCAGGCAGGCCAGTCTTGTGCCCACACTCTTTTACTAAGAAGCCACGCTGTTGTAACACGTGCAGAATGTGGCTTGGCATTGTCTTGCTGAAATAAGCAGGCACGTCCATGAAAAAGACATTGCTTGGATGGCAGCATGTGTTGCTCCAAAACCTGGATGTACCTTTCAGCATTGATGGTGCCATCACAGATGTGTAAGTTGCCCATGCGATGGGCACTAACACACCCCATACCATCACAGATGCTGGCTTTTGAATTTTGCGCTGTTAACAATCTGGATGGTCTTTTTCCTCTTTTGTCCAGAGGACACGACATCCATGATTTCCAAAAACAATTTGAAATGTGGACTCATCAGACCACAGCACACTTTTCCACTTTGCATCTGTCCATTTCAAATGAGCTCAGGTCCAGAGAAAGCGGCGGCGTTTCTGGATGTTGTTGATGTATGACTTTCGCTTGGCATGGTAGAGTTTTAACTTGCACTTGTAGCTGTAGTGACGAACTGTGTTAACTGACAATTGTTTCTGAAGTGTTCCTGAGCCCATGCGGTAAGATCCTTTACACAATGATGTCGGTTTTCAATGCAGCCTGAGGGATCGAAGGTCACGGGTATTCAATGTTGGTTTTTGGCCTTGCCACTTATGTGTAGCAAGTTCTCCAGATTATCTGTATCTTCTGATTATATTATGGACTGTAGATGATGGAATCCCTAAATTCCTCGCAATCAAACATTGAGAAACATTGTTCTTAAACTGTTGGACTATTTTTTCGTGCAGTTGTTCACAAAGTGGTGATCCTCGCCCCATCATTGCTTGTGAACGGCTGAGCCTTTTGGGGATGCTCCTTTTATACCCAATCATGACACACACCTGTTTTCAATTAACCTGTTCACCAGTGGAATGTTCCAAACAGGTGTTCTTTGAGTATTCATCAACTTTTCCAGTCTTTTGTTGCCCCTGTCCCAGCTTTTTTGAAATGTGTTGCAGGCATTCATTTCAAAATGAACAAATATTTGCACAAAAACAATAAAGTCTATCAGTTTAAACAATAAATATCTTGTCTTTGTGGTGTATTCAATTGAATATTGGTTGAAGAGGATTTGCAAATCATTGCACTCTGTCTTTATTTACATTTCACACAACGTCCCAACTTCATTGGAATTGGGGTTGTAAAAACTCAGTGTCATCCTGTAAGTACATGGAGCTACTGTATCTATATGCATTCGTACTGCTGCACTCCGGAAGCACAACTTACCTGGCAGTAAATGTGAACTAAGTAAACCAGCTCCTTTGATTCATAGCCATTCCGTGTCACTTCACACTGTTCATCCCCGAGAGACAACTGAAAGAAAAAGAGAAACATATATAAAATATATAAATTAAAAAAAAAATCCTCATATTCATCCATTAAAAAACACAGCGAAGCAATTGGAAATTTTAACCTGATTTTTAACCTTTAAATTTGAACGTGATTTGCACTATTTCCACTTTCTGCAGAAACTGGAGATGGAAATTCTAAACCTCTGGGCCGAGTTTGCATGACAGAAAATTGAGAAGGATCCAAAAAAGAACCCATGGAGGAGTAGTGAACTGAATTCACAGTTGACAGATTGATGGAATCGGTAATAATCTTCGATTAGCGCAGCTGAAACAGTACTAAAGGGCTCTCAAAATAAACATGATGAATCACAGGTTGGACACTGGTACAGGAAAGCAGATCATGTAAAAAAGTGATTAAAAAAATGTTTCGTCTGTCAATTTCTCTTGTGATTTAAACAGGGCAGGTTTACCTTTTTTTTTATTCGATGTAGCTTTCACAATTCTCATGAGTGGCATGTCATTACACATCCTGGAAACATGTAAATGATAAAGCAACGCACATCAACCAATGAAGTACTACAAAAAAGGCTGTAAGATAAAAAAAAAAAAAAACGAAGTAAAAAGATTAACGCTATTTTTATTACCATAGCTCAAAAACGCCTGGACGGATTTCCTTCAAACTTGGTGGGAATATTACTTGGATAGATATCTACTTGTAGATGTGATATGCTTTTGGAGTAGTTTGATCAAAGGTCAACATCAAATCAAATCAATTTTATTTATATAGCGCCAAATCACAACAACAGTTGCCCCAAGGCGCTTTATATTGCAAGGCAAAAGCAATACAATAATCACAGAAAAACCCCAATGGTCAAAACGACCCCCTATGAGCAAGCACTTGGCGACAGTGGGAAGGAGTTTTTCCTTCCCCCTTTTAACAGGAAGAAACCTCCAGCAGAACCAGGCTCAGGGAGGGGCAGTCTTCTGCTGGGACTGGTTGGGGCTGAGGGGAGAGAATCAGACATGCTGTGGAAGACAGCAGAGATCTATTGGGGTGATATGGTACTATGAGGTCCCTAAGATAAGATGGGACCTGATTATTCAAAACCTTATAAGTAAGAAGAAGAATTTTAAATTCTATTCTAGAATTAAGAGAAAGTCAATGAAGAGAGGCTAATATGGGTGAAATATCTCTCTCCTTCTAGTCCCCGTCAGTACTCTAGTTGCAGCATTTTGAATTAACTGAAGGCTTTTCAGGGAACTTTTAGGACAACCTGATAATAATGAATTACAATAGTCCAGCCTAGAGGAAATAAATGCATGAATTAGTTTTTCAGCATCACTCTGAGACAAGACCTTTCTAATTTTGGAGATATTGCGCAAATGTAAAAAAAGCAGTCCTAGATATTTGCTTAATATGCGCATTGAAGGACATATCCTGATCAAAATTGACTCCAAGATTTCTCACAGTATTACTAGAGGTCAGGGTAATGCCATCCAGAGTAAGGATCTGGTTAGACACCATGTTTCTATGATTTGTGGGGCCAAGTACAATAACTTCAGTTTTATCTGAGTTTAAAAGCAGGAAATTAGAGGTCATCCATGTCTTTATGTCTGTAAGACAATCCTGCAGTTTAGCTAATTGGTGTGTGTCCTCTGGCTTCATGGATAGATAAAGCTGGGTATCATCTGCGTAACAATGAAAATTTAAGCAATGCCGTCTAATAATACTGCCTAAGGGAAGCATGTATAAAGTGAATAAAATTGGTCCTAGCACAGAACCTTGTGGAACTCCATAATTAACCTTAGTCTGTGAAGACGACTCCTCATTTACATGAACAAATTGTAATCTATTAGATAAATATGATTCAAACCACCGCAGTGCCTTTAATACCCATTGCATGCTCTAATCTCTGTAATAAAATTTTATGGTCAACAGTATCAAAAGCAGCACTGAGGTCTAACAGGATAAGCACAGAGATGAGTCCACTGTCTGAGGCCATAAGAAGATCATTTGTAACCTTCACTAATGCTGTTTCTGTACTATGATGAATTCTGAAACCTGACTGAAACTCTTCAAATAGACCATTCCTCTGCAGATGATCAGTTAGCTGTTTTACAACTACCCTTTCAAGAATTTTTGAGACAAAAGGAAGGTTGGAGATTGACCTATAATTAGCTAAGATAGCTGGGTCAAGTGATGGCTTTTTAAGCAATGTTTAATTACTGCCACCTTAAAAGCCTGTGGTACATAGCCAACTAATAAAGATAGATTGATCATATTTAAGATCAAAGCATTAATTAATGGTAGGGCTTCCTTGAGCAGCCTGGTAGAAATGGGGTCTAATAGACATGTTGATGGTTTGGAGGAAGTGACTAATGAAAATAACTCAGACAGAACAATCAGAGAGAAAGAGTCTAACCAAATACCAAAATTACTGAAAGCAGCCAAAGATAACGATATGTCTTTGGGATGGTTATGAGTAATTTTTTCTCTAATAGTTAAAAATTTTATTAGCAAAGAAAGTCATGAAGTCATTACTAGTTAACGTTAAAGAAATACTCGGCTCAATAGAGCTCTGACTCTTTGTCAGCCTGGCTACAGTGCTGAAAAGAAACCTGGGGTTGTTCTTATTTTCTTCAATTAGTGATGAGTAGTAAGATGTCCTAGCTTTACGGAGGGCTTTTTTATAGAGCAACAGACTGTTTTTCCAGGCTAAGTCAAGATCTTCTAAATTAGTGAGACACCATTTCCTCTCCAACTTACGGGTTATCTGCTTTAAGCTGCGAGTTTGTGAGTTATACCACAGAGTCAGGCACTTCTGATTTAAGGCTCTCTTTTTCAGAGGACCTACAGCATCCAAAGTTGTGCTCAATGAGGATGTAAAACTATTGACGAGATAATCTATCTCACTCACAGAGTTTAGGTAGCTACTCTGCACTGTGTTGGTATATGGCATTGGAGAACATAACAAAGAAGGACTCATATCCTTAAACCTAGTTACAACGCTTTCCGAAAGACTTCTACTGTAATGAAACTTATTCCCCACTGCTGGGTAGTCCATTCAAGTAAATGTAAATGTTATTAAGAAATGCAGTGTTGAGGCTGTCATTCTCAGCATCTATGTGGATGTTAAAATCGCCCACTATAATTATCTTATCTGAGCTAAGCACTAAGACAGACAAAAGGTCTGAAAATTCACAGAGAAACTCACGGTAATGACCAGGTGGATGATAGATAACAAATAAAACTGGTTTTTGGGACTTCCAATTTGGATGGACAAGACTAAGAGTCAAGCTTTCAAATGAATTAAAGCTCTGTCTGGGTTTTTGATTAATTAATAAGCTGGAGTGGAAGATTGCTGCTAATCCTCCCCATCGGCCCGTGCTACGAGCATTCTGACAGTTAGTGTGACTCGGGGGTGTTGACTCATTTAAACTAATATATTCATCCTGCTGTAACCAGGTTTCTGTAAGGCAGAATAAATCAATATGTTGATCAATTATTATATCATTTACTAACAGGGACTTAGAAGAGAGAGACCTAATGTTTAATAGACCACATTTAACTGTTTTAGTCTGTGGTGCAGTTGAAGGTGCTATATTATTTTTTTCTTTTTGAATTTTTATGCTTAAATAGATTTTTACTGGTTGTTGGTGGTCTGGAAGCAGGCACTGTCTCTACAGGGATGGGGTATTGAGGGGATGGCAGGGGGAGAGAAGCTGCAGAGAGGTGTGTAAGACTACAACTCTGCTTCCTGGTCCCAACCCTGGGTAGTCACGGTTTGGAGGGTTTAATAAAACTGGCCAGATTTCTAGAAATGAGAGCTGCTTCATCCAAAGTGGGATGGATGCTGTCTCTCCTAACAAGACCAGGTTTTCCCCAGAAGTTTTGCCAATTATCTATGAAGCCCACCTCATTTTTTGGACACCACTCACCACTCAGACAGCCAGCAATTCAAGGAGAACATGCGGCTAAACATGTCACTCCCAGTCCGACTGGGGAGGGGCCCAGAGAAAACTACAGAGTCCGACATTGTTTTTGCAAAGTTACACACCGATTCAATGTTAATTTTAGTGACCTCCGATTGGCGTAACCGGGTGTCATTACTGCCGACGTGAATTACAATCTTACCGAATTTACGCTTAGCCTGAGCCAGTAGTTTCAAATTTCCTTCAATGTTGCCTGCTCTGGCCCCCGGAAGACAATTGACTATGGTTGCTGGTGTCACTAACTTCACATTTCTCAAAACGACCAGAGTTTGTTCCTCGGCAGGTGTGTTGCCGAGTGGGGAAAAACGGTTAGAGATGTGAACGGGTTGGTGGTGTACAGGGGGCTTCTGTTTAGGACTACGCTTCCTCCTCACAGTCACCCAGCCGGCCTGCTTTCCCGGCTGCTTGGGATCCGCTGGAGGACAGCTAACATCAGCTAAGCTACCTTGGTCCGCACCGACTACAGGGGCCTGGCTTGCTGTAGGATTTTCCAAGGTGCAGAGCCGAGTCTCCAACATCAAGAAACACATGGTCTTAAAAAATGTGTGCGTGCGCGCACACACATATAAAACAACCAAGAAGCCTACATAGATGATCTAAAGTACACACTGGTCAAGAAAATATTTGTGATTGATTGGTATGAATGACTTCCTCACACACAGTGAAAAACAGCATTGCAGACATATCTGTATACATTAAATATTGCAGTGCGTAGACTGTACAGGGTAGGCATCAGCCCTCTGATGCCTTTAATTTAAACAGCATTTATACAGCCACTCTAGTGTATTACTGGTGCAGGGGTTCAAAACCACCCAGGCTTTGTTCTCCATGTATATCTGGAGTTGCACCATGAAGGGCATCTGGTGTAAGGTTAAATAAACATGCAGCTCCATATAGCTGCTGCTGTAGCTGCCCTGAACAAAAACGGAGTAGCCAAAACAAATGAGCACTCTGGGAATATTGTCTTTTAGGATGTTTTATGAGTACATGGTTGAATGGGACACACTCGCTTCCCTGTCATCATCAACATCATCTGTTCCCATCCATTTGTTTTAGGGAATGAGTTAAGTTGTTGTAGGATAGCAGGAAGATTGTTTTTTTTTTTTTGTGGCTAATGGTAACACAAAGCAAATACGATTTTATACAGCATACGTGAAGACTTCTCATACTATCTGAGCATTCAACAATATAGGTTTTTTTTTTTTGTTGTTTTTTTGCATATTTAATTACCGAAATATTGACCATATCTTCTCAGTTACACTAATCTTCTGTGCCGTCAGTGTTTATTTGATTTTATTCAAGCCCCAAAGAGTAAAAGAATGGATAAAACAAAAAAGGCTTGCAGTTTTAAAAACAAAAAAATCAATCTGCTTTATATGACAAAAACAAAAATGCAGAGGAGAAGAAAAATCCCAAAGCCTGAGGTGAAGCAATAAATGGAAGCTTCACTGGTGACGATGCTCAAGAATTAGAAATGGAAACAGTCCTGACTGCCCACATCTTAATGAAATACAGATGAACCAAGGTGCATGGAAGTGGGACCAGTGGGACGGCCGGCAACCATTCACCGCAGAGCACAACGCAGGAGGAAATATCGACATCAGAGAAAGAGACGGCTGATAGGCACTTAAAAAGCAAAACAAAAGCTGAAATTATTATTCAAGTAACTGAGTTCACTGACGGCAAACCAGTCAGATAACAGGATAATCCATTCATCTTTTGAAGTCCTACCAGGAAGGGGGAAAAAGAGAGTTCTGTGGTTCTAGATTCTGAAATGAAATGAAAGAAATAACATTTCTACATGATCCCTTTGAATTAAATCTCTTAGTTCTGGAACTTCGGCCAGACATAATGAGCAAAATATGACATGTTTTGTGTTTTAGGCCATTTTTTTAGACCATGACCATTTTATCAAATTATTTTCTGATATTTTATCAACCACATGAGTAACTGATTAATCGTAAGAATAACTGACACATGAATCGATAATAAAAAATATAATTTAGAAGTGGAATTTAGAACATTTTGAAAATTAAGGCACAGAATGATCTTGTCTCGGACAAGCTAAGCTTTTTCAAGACAAAAAGAAAAATGTTTCAAGCTGTGAGCATCCAGGATGCATATCTATGAAAGTGAGAAGGGGACTTCAATTTTCACAAAAGTTTATTTTACTATTTGCATTTGAGGGAGGAAATAACACCGTCACACTTGTTGCCGCAATTAGAATTCCCCAATCAAAAAGTACTTAAATATTGCACTGATATTCTGTGAAGACATGCTCAGCAAAACAGCAAATCTACCTTCAAAAATTTTCTACTGGACTTCATTTATATGGCACTTTTCCATCTGCATCAGAGGCTCAAAGTGCTTTACAATGATGCCTCACTCTCACCCATTCACACAGACACACTCACACGCCGATCTCAAGTGCTACCATGCAAGGTGCTCACTACACACTGGGAGCAACTAGGGCATTAAGGATCCTGCCCAAGGGCCCTAATGCCACATTTACATGGAGTCCACAACAGAGTTACGATAAAAAAAAAATTAAAAAAAATGGCCTCTGCTCATCGTCACTCTCACTGACTCACACTGGGGTTGTAGACTGGTCACAGTGGGGTCTCCATGGTCGGAAATAAGATCCCTCTTGGTCGCCATCACTCCCCATCGGTCTCCAATAGGTGTGTGACAAGTTGTGCGACCAGTTACCAGATACATGGGTCTCATAACTGGTCTTGATAAACTCTCACATCTCAACTCACTCTCAACTTGATCCTATGGGTCGTAATAGACTCTCAATTGATTCTGCATGGGGTTGCATCAGTGATCGTGGATATTAACTATTTTTCTCTCGTACAATTCAGTCACCATGTTGGTGTAAACACAAATAACAGATCACAACGGAGACCAGCCAAGACTTGTAAGAATTGACAAAATGTCAACATTTTGTAGCTCTTATATAGGTCTCAGTCTGGTGTAATTGGGGCATTAGCGATTTTCTGGTCTGGCTGGGTTTTGAACACAGGATCCTCTGGTCTGAAGCCCAATGATAAACCACTAGACAATCTCCTAAATGTCATCAGACGTGAAAGATTCTATTGATTTCAGTTGTCAATATTCGCACACTGTGAAATTTGAAAGATCTGATGTGTACATGTCGTAAAACACTTTTATTTTAATATTATAACTGCCCACATCTGGAGGATGTTGGACAATATCAGGTTTTAGAATTTTAAAAACTGGATGGGGGGGGGGGGGTTCTTCCCATCAGTAGCAGTTTTGTCAAAAGAGGACGACTATGTCATGTTGTCCAAGGAAATCATCTAAACCACTTCTGACGAATTGTTAGAAAGGCCTCCTCACAAATAGTTTCAAGGCGACTGTTCATATGTTGAGACTGGAATTAGCTAGCCTACTTATAACAGTGCTGTTGTGACAAGTGTTTATTGAAGTTCTAATCTAACACAACATAAACACATAGCTAGATGAGGAGAATTACTACCCTTGCAGTTTATAAAAGAAAATTACTAAAATCATTTTCTGATTCCATTCTACTCCAAGGATTTGTGAAATAGCAATGGCCATTTTTTTTAGTACTTTTTGAAATTTTAAAGACCAATCCGTCATATTAAAAGACAATGACAAGTGTTAGTTTTAATCCTGCTTTACACACACATAGTCTGTCATTGGGTGGACAGTGGTTTTATTGTAAAAGTGCAGTTCATGTTCCACTGAAGCGGGCAGCACGAGCTGTTCAGGATAGTCTTTCTCATCTCGGCTCTTGCCTCTTTGCTCCTCGCTCCTCTCAAATATTTACATTTATTTAATTCCAGTTAGTCCTCTCGTGTTGTCTCATTCTGTGATTTCTAATTTTTAAAATATTCTTGATTCATTATTTATGCATTACTGTAGAAATTCTGTTTGATTTAATTTGCTACGACTGGGCTTTCAAAACACTGAGCGCAAAAAAGCGAGACTAAAGGTATTCATGCTGTGACACTTTGAAGGATCAGTAAATAAACATTGTCAAAGCAATGACATGGTGCCTGTGAAGGCAGAAAAAAAACCACATGGAAGTGTTTTTGTTCCCTTCAAAGTCGGCTTCATTTAAAGACACTTACTGGAGGGGCAGAAGTAAATAGAGTCCTCAAGTAAAACAAAGTGGTTGGGAGAGACACAAAACAAGCATGACTGCAAATTACCCAATTACCCCTCTTGCAATAAAATGCTTTGCATTCAATCCTGTGCAAACTGCACACAGAGTGGCCACCAAAGGCAAGAGACTTGCAAGCCGAGTGCCCAAAGAAGCAGGAATTTAAGCAGATTGCAAAATGCTGTCTCTCGTTTCACTGGAAGGGTTTTTGGATTTTTAGACCTACATGTTACACCAACACCTACATGTAACATCGCTATTTCACAGGGCACCGTTCTATTACGATCCCCCACAGTCCAGAAAAAGTGCAAATATAACGCAGTGCTAAAATACCCCCGGCCGTATGAGCTTTGTGTTCTTTATAATTTGCAGTTGTTTCGTTAATTATTAAGATCCTATTGTCTTATGTAAAATTTGTACATGCTCAAAAAAGCCCCTCTATGAAGCAATCAATCAAAAACAATATTTACATTTTAAGAGCATCTGCAGGAGGACTTGGTGTCCATGTACATGAGCTTTTGACAGAGCGGAAGTTGTGCAAATCAAGGAATATTTGTAGATCACCCTCTGTGCATTTGCAGGTATTAATGAGACAAATTTAATCCATAGAAAGCTACATGTTTTTGTAAATCCTTCCAGAGGTGTTATCAGGTTACAAAAACCACATTTTCAGCTTTAGAAGTGTTTAATTCTTGCTAGCTTTTACATACAATACACAATATATGAGAAAGGTGTTATTTCTAGCCAAAAGCGACGCAAATTTAGCAACTACCGACTCCAAGAAGTGACATCACCACGCGAATATCCGCAACATCATACCATAAAAATAGGAACAGAATGTGACTTTTTAAGCTGTTAAAATAGGCCAAGATTAACCATCTTTGAACTTGTCCAAGGTCTGTGTCCCAAGAATGTTCCCTGTGTCAGCATTGGGTTTGCTTGTAGTTATCTTATGTGATTGTTTTCTGTATGCGTTTATCCTCTTGTTGGTCTCTTTCTTGCTTGGGCTTTCTCTGTCCCTATCTCTCTTGTCTGTCTCTTGGTGCTTGGTGGTGGGCGTTTCACTCTGTCTGGCCACACCCCGTTCTGGTGCTTTCCACACACCTGTTCCTAATCTGTAGCTCATCACCTGGGTGTATATAAACTCCACTGGTTGCACTTATCCCTCATCAGATTGATGCACCTTGTGCCTTCTCTCCAGCTCTGTTCTAGTGTTCTGTCATCCTGCCAGTGTCATCGTGTTTTTGGATCACCTGCCTGTTTGTTTGACCATGCCCTTGCCTAGGGATGGGTATTGATAAGATTTTATCGATATCGATACCATTATCGATTCCGCTTATCAATCTGATTCCTTATCGATTCCCTTATCAATACCTCTTGTGAATTCTGTGTATTAAAAGTAGGCTTTACAGGTTTTTCTATGTCAACAACATTTTATTGAGTCTTAAAGTAAATAAATATGAAATTGGTCACTGGATCCTTAAACTCTGGGCATAAATAGAAATGAACAAAATCTGTAGTTTTTGTTAAAAGTATTTCCATTCAGACATTATTGGCATGAATGTCTTTCCATGCATCTGATCTGAGCTCTTGCAGCCGGCTGCACTACACATCAACATCAGTTTAATTCATAAAGAATGCAGGATGTCTCATTTTGGGAGGAAAAAACGTTTTAGTCGATTGTAGTTTATAGTCTGTATTACAACGTTTGGAAAGAGGTGTCATTTTATTTAAAGTGGCGATTTTCTTTAAAGCTATTAATTCTGACCGGACTCTATCTTGACTCAGCAGAGAGTGGAGCACCGTTTGGAGCTGTGCCAATGGAATGGAGGACTATTCTTGTTTCTTGACTGCAACAAGACAAGAGTCCCAATTAGGGACTTTAATCCGCACAAAAGTGACTCACGATTGACAGATTTTAATGGCTTTGAGAGGGGTTAAGAAGCGGTGTTTCCGCATCTGACCAGCAGTGAATCAAAGAACCAACGAAGCAGTGGTTCAAAACACTGCTTCATTGGTTCAAGCTTCAAATCGGGGTCATGCTGCAGAAGCGGTTAATTACAGAGCCGCTGCAGGGTCTGTAATCAACGTAGAGAAATTATCATTTTCCCGACAAACCCCCTCAAAAACAACGGCCGCTCTGAAGGACCAATAAGGGAATCATTAAGCAAAAAAGCTATTGATGTCGGTGGATCGAATCAATTCTTAACGATACCCGAAAGGAACTGGTTCTCGATACCCAACCCTACCCTTGCCTGATGATTTTTGTAGTGTTGCTTCTCTTGGGCTGCTTTACCATGTACCAACCCCAGCTAAGTACCTCATTAAACTCTATAACACGACAGAGCTTTGTAGTTAAGTCATGCAATTGTGTCCAGCCATTCCTGTCCACCACGCCTGATACCCTGTGAATTTGAAGACACTGGCAGTAATAAGACTGGACTTATGCTTAACACAGATGGACAGACAAAAAAGCCTTCACAATACCCGATGACCATATTTGATTACCTCGGTAAAAATTGGATGAAATGGCTTACTCCGGTATGCCTGCTATCAGGCTGGCTTATAAAGTGCAGACTTGGCAACTGGCTGTCTTATAAAGTGCATACCTGGCAACTAGCACAAAAACAAAAGTAAAGCTGCACCCGGCTGCATTCTCAGACAGAACCGCAACCAACGTTGATCTTACTTCAAATTTTTACCCCGATGGAACACAATCAAAGAAGCTGTACTCACTAGGACTACCCGTTTAAAAATGTTTGAATATGACTGAAGCTGATAAGGCTACAAACACCCATAAGTGACCATGTAATGAATTCGATTTGGTAAATTGGGATCAAATTTTTGAATAGCTAAAAATTTTCACCACAATTTCAAAACTGGTGCCGATGAAGGCCGTAACTACTACGTATACCAAGTTTGTTCCTGTGATGCTTCAAAACACACCCCAATTTGAAACGGTGCTCTGTGAAACAGGGATATAAGAGGAGCTGCTCAAAGACCAACATCAACTGAGGAGAAAACAGTTTTACCAGGATTACGGCTGTTGTAACTCGGGATGCAAATAATGATTACTTCCATAATTGATTAATTAATCAATGTTCTCAATTAATCAATTAGCTGGTAGGTCCATAAAATGACAGACGATGGTGCAAAATGTTAATGTTTTCTAGAGCCCAAGATAATGCTTTCAAATGTCTTATTTTGTCTAAAGCCCAAAAATATTCAGCTTATTGACAGAAAACAAAAAAACTGTAAAATGAACCAGAAAATATTCACATTTCATTAGCTGAAAACAGAGAATTTGGACAATCAATTATCAAAATAGTTGTTGATTAAGTTAATAGTTGATCAATCAATTAATCATTGCAGCTCTCATGACAATAATGGTGTATTTGGTGAAGGGACTGCTACCAGTTCTTGTTTGTTTGTTTTTTGGTCCCTCTTGAATACAGAACATTCACTGGAACTAATCCCTGGAAATAAAAGCCTCCTTTAAAATCCACTACAAAGAAAAATCAGTTCTTGGTTGGTCCCAAGTGGTCCAGTTATGGTTTCTAATCTGGACGGCGTCTCTTCTCCAAAGAGGATTCACAGACATCAATTTCAATTTCAATTTTCAATTTTATTTATTTATATAGCGCCAAATCACAACAAACAGTTGCCCCAAGGCGCTTTATATTGCAAGGCAAGGCCATACAATAATTACGTAAAAACCCCAACGGTCAAAACGACCCCCTGTGAGCAAGCACTTGGCGACAGTGGGAAGGAAAAACTCCCTTTTAACAGGAAGAAACCTCCAGCAGAACCAGGCTCAGGGAGGGGCAGTCTTCTGCTGGGACTGGTTGGGGCTGAGGGGAGAGAATCAGACATGCTGTGGAAGACAGCAGAGATCTATTGGGGTGATATGGTACTATGAGGTCCCTAAGATAAGATGGGACCTGATTATTCAAAACCTTATAAGTAAGAAGAAGAATTTTAAATTCTATTCTAGAATTAACAGGAAGCCAATGAAGAGAGGCCAATATGGGTGAGATATGCTCTCTCCTTCTAGTCCCCGTTAGTACTCTAGCTGCAGCATTTTGAATTAACTGAAGGCTTTTCAGGGAACTTTTAGGACAACCTGATAATAATGAATTACAATAGTCCAGCCTAGAGGAAATAAATGCATGAATTAGTTTTTCAGCATCACTCTGAGACAAGACCTTTCTAATTTTAGAGATATTGCGTAAATGCAAAAAAGCAGTCCTACATATTTGTTTAATATGCGCTTTGAATGACATACATCAAGCAAACAGAGGAGCACCGAGAGCACATTCCTAAACCCAAATCCAAGTGTATATACACAGTCTGCCACATCTGGACCGAGCTGCATTTACGGACAGTCATCCAACACAGATCATCATCAAAATTTTAATCAAGACAACAACTGAATTACTGACAAAATCCATCAAATGAACAGACGTTATCCTGCAATCTAAATATCAAGTAATAATTCATCAAAGGAAGCACATTATCACCAAAATGTAATGAAATTCCACATAAAATGAGCAGTATTTCCACAAAAGTTATTAAGAGCAGCATTTAAAATAAGTAACCCTGAGATGTTCACAGTCTGTACTGCTTTTGTAGTGATAGAGGCCACATCTGTGTTTATGTGAGAGCATTCAAGCTGTCCTTCACATGTGCTTCTTCATCCAGAAGAAATGCTTCATAGGTTTATGGAAGGAACATTAAACTGGTATTGCAGAAGAGTTGATTCAGCAACATTTCTTCAGGAAGACTCAGGGTTTATGGGTTAAAAGCACCATGGGAGCCACATGCCAGACATCAGTGAACACACAGCGATTTAAAGAGCGGGCTCCTTTCTCATGGAACAAGAGGAACAATAATTCTTTGCTTTTAGCCAATCACAAATGACATAGGGTATTGTCACCAGGAATTTAGTGTACACTCATTAAAGAAATGAAAGCAAACAACATTATTTGTCCAAATGTGCAATTTTTCCAAATCCCCAAAAATATGTGATGGGCTACACATTAATAAAGAGGTAAGTAACCAGGTCAGGTCTGGGAACATGTGATGGTACCGCCACACTATGGAATCCTCTTGGGTCCTGGGTGGCAACCATCCAGGCAGACAACTAGCCCCACTCCACCTCTCTAGAATAGACAACTCAGTATTTCCCCTACAAGTTTTTATTTTCCTTTCAGGCACGGTGGTACTCACTGAAAAAAATTCTAATCGCAAGCACACAGAGTGGAAAACTGCAAGGTGCTAAGAAACACATGTTTACATAAACAACTGCAAAAAATGATTTATTGTACAAAAACAAACGGTGTAGCATTAGCACTTTGCAAAAAGGCCACATTATGAACACATTATGATTTATTGCTGCAATAAGTGTGATATAATGAAGATTATATCATTTAATAAGTGATCGACAAGTCGAACGTTACCATAACCACAAGCTATATTTGGGGTTCTCCAAGCACTCAGGATCCCGGTAAGTCTGACAGTGTTGGTCTTTATTTTGAAGGCTTGTACTCGAGCTTCCTTCTCTCCCACCTTCCTCGCTCCCCTCTCAAGCATCTCTCTCTTCTGCTGCTCTCACCTCCACTTCTCTCTTTTTCTCCTCACCTGTGTTTCTTGGCTCCAGTGTTTTTGAGAAAAACGTCGCTATATTTGGTCGTCGGTCTCTTGCATTACAGCTTTGCTGCTTTTAAGGCGGCGCTGTGCTTACTTTAGCTAAAGCATGTGTGATTCAATTAAACACCCGCAATTTACCATTTTCAGCCATGTCACACCATAAATAAACATACTTTTCTTTCAGTGGCTAATGTATTGGATACACAACACACACTGTCCAACAAAACTACACAAAGGTGGCTACAATCCTGTTTAACAAGACAAATTTTCATTACAACCACAGATAAGACATCAAATAATCACAATTCATCCATTTTCTATACATGCTTATGCCAATAAATGGTCATGGGGGGGGGGCCTATCTCAGCAGTCACAGGGTCTGAGGCGGAGGCACATTCTGAACAAACAAACGCATTCACATCCACATGCACACCTACGGTCAATTTAAAGTTTTCCAATCCACCTAACCTGCATGTCTTTGGAAGTGGGAGGAAGCCAGAAAGATGCAAACACACAAACTCCACACAGAAAGGGAAGCGATCCTACAATCGTCTCACTGTGAGAGAACAGTGCTAACCACTAAACCACCGTGCTGCCCAAACACATTTCACTATCAGTAAATGTAACATATTTTATGGATGGTACACCCGCTCTGATGTGCTGATTTCCGGTTTGATATTTTCCCATATCAGACCATTGCCATGACAAATGGTCCGGCTCACATATCAGATTTGCAACTTTGTTTACAATTTTCACGGCGTGAAATAAAATAAAACAAAAAGTGAACAAATAAAATGGAGGAATTAACAGCAAACGAGCTTGAAGTGGGCGTGCAAAATGAATTCCAACAAGATGAAAACACAGCTCCAAACAGTCAAGAACAGATTGAAAACTTTGTTACAAACCAGAAAGCTAAAAACACAATTAGAAAAACCAAGTTGGACATGAACAAACTCTATAAAAACACACACAGATTGAAAGCTTACCAGCTAACGACCGGACCATCTGTTAGAAAATTCTTCACGGAGGGGAAGTGAACAGGTCTGACTACGAGCCCAACACCGCCAGCAGCTTTCATATTCGTAATTCAGACAATACTGGAAGTTTGCATATATATATATATATAAAATAAATTATTAACCTCGGTTGCTCGGTCTGTACGGGAATATCAGACCTTGATGTTTTTCACCCGCAACACGCTACAGAATCCAGATGTAAGTACCAGCACCATTGGGGTTCAGAGCCTACACAGGACTTATGTCTTCCTCTTCATTTCCTTGTACTTATCTCATTAGGGGTCATCAGGGGCTGAAGCTTGTCCCAGCATTCACAGGGAGAGAAGATGGCATTCTATCGCATAGCTAACACACAGAGGGGACAACCATTCACTCTCACACTGACACCTGTGCTTAATTAAGTCAATTATCCTTATCTACATGTTGTTGGGCTCTGGTAAGAAACCCACATGTACAAACAAAAATACACAAACTCCAAATAAAAGAGTTACAGAGGGAACTGAACCGAGGACCTTCTTGATGTGACCACTAACCCACTGTGCAGCCCTACAAAAATATAAAAATCGTACATGATACAAAATGTTACTTTTAAATGATGAAGAGGGCCGAGTGATGTACTGTGTTTCAGGTGCAAAATATAAATTTTATGGCAACAATAACAAGACAGTGTTTCAGAAACAGAACAAAACATCCTGTTTTTTGCACACGTTTCTAAATAAACAAACAAACAAAAAACCCCAGACAGAAAGTGCATCAAGAGTGAGACACAGACGTGGTTAACGTGTCTCCCGTCCACAGCACTCTCCTCAGCACAACAGAAATATTTTCAACCCAAGCAATTTTAACAAGTCTTACAGGCACGAAAGAACAAGGCAGCGGCAAAGCTGCATGAAAACGACGGAGAAAGCAAACAGGAAGCGAAGCGTGTTAGACAGAAGATAGAATAACACTGTACTCACAGCAGCTCAGGGTTTCCTCTTGCTCCTGGATTCAGCTCAGACTTTCTTTCATTTAGTGCACCGAGTTCGCTCCTCCTTAAACCCCCCTGACACCTGTCCTCCTCTCTATTTTTCTTTGCAAATGTGTGTGTGTTTCATGAGAATGTACATCCCATCTTGTAGAGTCGTGCTTTGCCAGAGTCACACACACACACACACACACACACACACACACACACACACACACACACACACACACACACACACACACACACACACACACACACACACACACACACACACACACACACACACACAAAAAATCCCTCTTGGCAGGATGCAAATGTCAGCCCTCCGCTTTCTTTCAGAGACAGCGTGGAACTCAAAAACGGGAGGGGCGACAGTATCAGCCGCAGCAGTTGTGGTGGTGGTGCTGGAGGCTGAGAGCTGGCGGTTTGGCGGATTCGTCTACGGGATAGCTTTCATCCCTATTTCATTCTCTCGTCCAGCGTAGAGTGGTGATGTCCCATCCAGTCTTTCCGGCCGTCTTTTTCCTTTCTTCTGTTTCTCTTACGGTTGGCAGCTGGGAGCACTTTGTTAGCATCCACTTTTATTAATATGAAGAATGAATGGAGAATGGAAGAACCCATTTAACAAAAAAAAAAAAAAGGCTTTGTTTTCCTTCTTGTCCTTCTCGCGATCTGCCTTTATTTTAAATTGTCCCTTTACATGATGTTCTCGCCGTTCTTTATGTTCTCCGTTGTTCAACATGCCGGCTTACCCCTCCCCCTACTATCCTCCTCTTCCCCTTTCTGGTTGGTACATTCCTGGGACAAAGAGCAGGGATGGAGAGAAAAAGAAAGGGCAGCAAAACAAAACGTGAGAAACAGAGGGCACAAGGTGACAGAAAAATAGGAGAGAGGATTCACCAGGGGAAAGTGTTTTTTCTGCCTCAATCTTGACTATCTTGTTTGATAAATCTTGTGAGAGTGCAATAATACATAACACATCAGTTGATAATCAATAGCCAATGTACTGCAGAAATAAATTACCTTAGCAAAGACTCGGTGATGCCTCTTTTCCATTGGGACGGAACCAAAACAAGAAACTGCCAAATGGAAACTAGCAAAACAATGCAACGGACTGTTGGAACAGCATCATGTTACCAGCAATGGATCCGGGATAAAATGGAAATCGGGGGGGATCAGACACAAATTGGAGAAAATCGGCACGGCATGCACAACAGACTACGTTGTTTTGATTTATGTGTTCAAGGACTCAGTTTTGGGAAATGTCTGCAAATGTTATATAACACTTGTCAAAAAAAAAAAAAATCTTGCATGGACTTTGAGAACTGATTTTGGGGTGCTGAATCTGAATCTGAGCTCAGATTTTCTGTATCACATCACTTTTTTTTTTTTTTGCAATCTGCATGTTCTGTATTCGGTACTTTAACATTTCCCATAATTCCCCTGCGCTTCCCAGAATGCCCTGCTGCGCCAGCAGAGTCTCTGGCGGAGATTCACAACTACGAAATGGGAATCCGTATTGATAGATTACGCAAAAGTTGCTCACTCACTCAAAAGTCTGACACCACTAATCATGCACAAAAGCAGCTTAACAAGCATAGTTTTTGAACCAGGTTTGCAAAATCTGAATAAGAGCCGTAATATCACATATTGCAACAAAAACCTGCACTATACTCATAAACCAGCCCTCATGAGATACAATAAAAAATAGGGCTGATAAATCATACAGTTTTCCTATCAATTTTACTGCCCTGGAAACTGTGGCAATAAAATCAGGGTGATACAAACCTTAAAACAGGGAGATACAAAAAAGACATTGAAAATACCAGGCTCTGTATCACCCTGCTTTTCATCCAATCAGAAGCCCCAATTTCTCAGCTCCACCAATGACACACCCCCATTTTGTGTTACCCTGGTGACAAGTGCAGGATCCTGATACAGGATCCAGATCACTTCATTCAACCAAGATGTCTGATCAAGGTGAGAGAGTTGTGAGACATCAAGAAGTTAATCAAGAGGACAATCATGACTTTATGGAGAGACATAAGAACATTCCATAATTTACATATCTACATGATTTACCTGCATTATTCGTTCTACATGATTCATGTGTATGACTATTCTTTAACTATTTTGATGATTATATAGATCAGACCTACTGTGTTATGCTATTTATTATTAGCACGTCTTGAATGAATGTTGTTGGTGTAGTGAGTAAATGAGTTGTTATTAAACGGAGTTGATGATAATGATATGGTTTTTGTACTTTATTTTGTTGTAATATGTCCTTCGGAGTCGGGCTGATACAGATACATCGGGGCACGATACAGGTCGTGATACATAAACAGACATGTGATAAGGTATACTCATGGTGCCGAAGAGGTGTATGAGACTACAGCTTTTGCTTCAAAGCTTGATACTAGAAATTTGTTTTAATTTCTCAAAAACGTGATGTGATTGGCAAAACTAACACCAGATTCGGATTCAGCACCCCCAAATTACCCAAAATCCATTGAAAAACTTCATGCAAGGAAAATCGTGTTGACCAGTGTAATGCTACCGGTTGCTATGAACCAAAGCTGGTGAAAAAGCAGAACAGTTCCTGCAACACCAAGTTGGAAACCTGTGTGTGCTATCTGTTTATTATTGTACATAGACTTACATCTGGGTTCACATCTGCATCATGCCTACTTCAGCGAGCCAAAAACGGAAAGCCACTCCAACATGACGATGAAACCAAACTTTTAAAGAGATTCTCCCCACAACAAATAAGCACAGAGTGTGGTCGCTTTCATTCTACCACAAAGGCAAAGTTGAAATAAAGTTACCAAAAATACAACCTTCAACTCCTCTGCAAAACTAATCTGTATGAGAAGAACTACACTCTCAGGTTTCAGTCAAATACCCCAATCCTCCGGAAAAAAAGAAGAAGCAGCACTTGTTGGATCAGCTGTGATGACTTCATATCTGCCATTCACACATGAGATTTATTAAAATGGTCCATTACTGGAGCAGAGAGTGTGCTTAGAGGAGCGTAAACCAGAGCCGAGAGGGGCCACAAAGACACAGCAGGGGCCACCAACTCAGACTTTTCAAAAAAATATGTAAAACAGTGATATATGTATGCTTTCTGTGTGAAGATAAGATACTTGATAGGCTCATCCTGCCATCATAGGATCACTTCTCATGGGCAGGTAGATTATTTGATCTGCAAATCCAAAGTCAAGACTGGGAGCATGCACACAGCAAGAAGGTCACAGGTTCTCTTCGGACCTGGGCCTTTCTGTGTGGAGTTTGTATGTTTGCGTAGGTTCCCTCCAGGTTCTCTGGCTTCGTCTCACTTCCAAAGGCATGCAGGTTTGATGAATTGAAGACCATAGAAGTGAATGAGAGTATGAGTGTGCTGGTCTGTTTATATGTAACGGCCCTGTGATAGACCGGCGGCACCAACGTGGATCAAAGCTACATGGGAAAAGTGTCATTTTGGCAACATGGCAAGTAGAAATACTACACACGAATTAAAAACTAGCAGAAAAGTAAACAGGCCTTACGAATACCCTCGATCAATGATAATCCACAAATACGAGGTCTATTAGATAATAAACCGACCCTTTTATTTATTTTTTTTAACTATATGGATTTGAATGACGTGCGATTACACCAATCATGCTTGAACTCTCGTGCGCATGCGTGAGTTTTTTCACGTGTGTCGGTGATGTCATTTCCCTGTGGGCAGGCCTTGAGTGAGATGTGGTCCCGCCCTCTCAGCTGAATTCCTTTGTTTCACACGCTGCTCGAGACGGCGCGCGTTGCTTTATCAAAATTTTTTCTGGACCTGTGAGGAATATCCGAGTGGACACTATTCGAGAAATTAAGCTGGTTTTCGGTGAAAAGTTTAACGGCTGATGAGAGATTATGGGGTGTTTCTGTCGGTGTAAGGACTTCCCACAGAGCAGGACGTCGTGCAGCGCTTCCAGGCGCCGTCGTCGGCCTGTTTCGACCTGAAAACATCCTAATTTAAGGCTTAATTCACCCAGGACGTCGTGAGAGAACAGAGAAGATTCAGAAGAGGCCGGCATGAGGACTTTATGCGGACATTCCACTGTTTAAGGACATTTTTTAATGAAAGACGTGCGCGCAAATTCGCCGAGTCGTTTCCATGACGACTCGGCAAATCTGAGAGGAAAAACACCTCCGTGTTGAAAACCATTTGTAAAATTCAGGCGGATTTTGATGGCTTTCAACAAGTGAGTAACTGAGAAATTGTTTAACAGCTTGGGCATGTTCCAACTTGCCCGTTAAGGTTTCCAACGGAGGTGTTTTTCCTATCGCGACCCCCCGCGGTCGGGTCCGGCCTGACATGCGACTCTGCCCGCATGTTCTTTCATTACAAAATGTCCGTTAACAATGGAATGTCCGAATAAACTCCTTATGCCGACTTTTTCTGAAAGTTCTCTGTTCTCTGACGACTTACTGGGTCAACAGAGCCTGAAATGTGGAAGTTTTCAACTTGAAACGGTGAGACGCTGCCGCCTCGAAGCGCAGATCACCATCAGGCGCCATGGGCCGTCCTTACGGCGACACTACCAGACCAAAATCTCTCATCAGCCGTTAAATTTTTACCGAAAACCAGCTGAATTTATCGAATGGTGTCCACTCAGTTGTGCCTTACAGTTTTGAAAAAATTTTGATCAAACAAAGCAGCAGTCTCTGAGCCATTCCTAAACAATGAAAAAAATCGACGAGAGGGTGGGCGACTCCTCACTCAAAGACTGCCCACAGGCGAATGACATAACCGACAGGCGTGAAAAAACTCTTGCATGCCCACGAGGGTTCAAGCATGTCTGATGTAATCACATGTGATTCAAATCCATATGGTTTTTGAAAAAAATAATAAGGTCGGATACTTTTCTAATAGACCTCGTAGACACCTCTCTTTATAGGTCAGAATTTACAAACACCTTAACTTTTGCAATTTCTAGATATCAAGCTGTGCACAAAAAAACAAAAAACAAAACAGAATTACTTTCCAAAGTCAATTGAGTGTCCTGGCAAAAATATTCTCTTTATATACATGTTCTTGGAAGCAGTACACTCAGTAAAGGCCTCCAGTCAGGGTCCCTTCACACATAGTGCGAATACGTACAACTCCAGGGCAACTCATGGCGGTAGAGCTCGTATAAGCATACCACGAAACATCACGCCGACGGGAAGGTGTGCACGATACCGGTGCGACGGTTCGTGCACATGGGAACACAGTGCCAGCAGCTGCACGATGTGTAACCACATAACACAGCTGCTGTGAAAAAAATTAATAAAAAAAATTTAAAAATACATGCTGCGACGGTTCCATGCACTTGGGAACACAGTAGCTGCATGATGTGGTTGAGAAAAAAAAAAAAAAAAAAATTAAAATTATATGCCACCCACGGAAATTGAACCCACACCTTCCAAAAGCTCTGATTTCCAGTCAGAAACTTTACCACTGAGTGACCGTCGCTGGCCTGAAAGCTGCGGGAAACTGAGTGATATCAGAAAGGACATGGACATATTAAAAAAATAATAAAACCACACACCATATAAAAACACTGCATTTATCAAGTGGGCAATACAAATATGGTACGCCTTTCTCTGTAGATGACCCATGGTCACAGACGTACAGTCATGAAATGACATGAATGAGAAGCAGTTCGCTCTTCTCATGTCCACTTCTGCTGGCGGGTGTTCTGCCGGCGCACCACAGGACTTACACCACGTCATGTGGAACAGAGCTCATGTGGGTGACATGTTTTTATTTATGTCCATGTGATGACAGCAAGCAGACGCACGTGCATCACAGTGGGCAGTTGTTAGTCCATGTCCGTCCAAACACAAGTATGTGTTGTCTAGCTGGGATGTCCAGATCGACAGATTCCACAGCTGATTCTGTTGGCGGCCACGCATCCTTTCGCACACGCCAGCATGACAATGATTGTCTGCTGACTGTTGTCATGCTAATAGCACAAATGGCCACACATTTTCTAAGTGCCAAATAAGTGGTGTTTGATGTTCGTGCGTGTTACCTGGAATTTGGCGGGCACCTGCCGCGAGAGGGATTGATAGGTTCACACAGTGCACACTCTGTCAAGTTTTGCACATGATTTCTGCTTTATGCACACTTTATGTGCAAATCGACCAAATTCGCACTGTGTGAAGGGGCCCTCAGTTTTTTTGTCGGTCATTTGGCATGCATCTCCTTGAAGATCACATTATGAACACTTCTTGGCAACACAATGCCCTGTCTGCTTGTGAAATTCATGGAGCAACCTCTGTTCACACTGTAGATTATATGAGTTTAACATGAAAACTATCACCTGAATAGTTTTTTGAAAAATTCAGCAAAAATAGAAAATTCTGACGATTGAATTTTTGAATTTTGTTTTACACTTTTTTCCACATTTCAATCTTCGGAATTTTTTATTTTAGCTAAACGTTTTAAAAAACTATCATTCAAAAAATTCTAAAATCAAAGTTTGCACGGCGCCTATCCTAGTTGCACATATTACATAAGCTATATTTGAAAAAGAGAACCACTTTGAAAGTTTATGATGATGTCATATGGGCCAAAATAAAATAAAATAAAATAATAATAATAATAATAATAAGTTTGAATGAATGGAATTCCCACTTTTGGTCAGGCTATGAACTATAACTACAGTCCAGTGAACTATTGGAAGTGATAAAACAATAATTACACAATTCTGCTTAAAAAAAAAAAAAAAAAAAATCAATATTACACATTACAATTACTTTTCTGTGATTCAAATTTTTGCTTTTGCAGTAGTCTTCAGTGGTGCTGAAAGGATGGCTCATCTTGAACAAGCACCAAGTAGAAAGCATCACATTAATTAGGTACTTTCAGAAATGAGGGGTTGGAGGTCTGCAGAAAATGGAAGGAAACTGCTGCAGTGCTTATGACGGGTGTCCCTCTGCACTATTTTCGCACTGTGGTATTTTTGTCAGACTGCAGAAGTAGAAAGCCTTCAATTACTGGGATGCCCGTAGGGACTGTGCAGTGGTACTTTAGAGCTGCAGGGTGAGTGTGAAGGTGCTAGACCTAAAATCATTATGAAAGCTGTAAAAATGGATCCTGTAAAGAACTGAAGACCACAATGGGATTTAAACACAGCAAGGGATCACTGTAAGGAGATGAGATCACGGCTTGAAGCAGGTTCACAAAGCAAATCCCATTATGAGGAAGAACTGCTCACTTTGGTGTACATTTACACACACACACACACACACACACACACACACACACACACACACACACACACACACACACACACTTGAAGCTGTGCAACTAAGCAGTTTTAACAAGATACTCAATAGGGCTAAAGGCAGATTTTTATTGCAGTGAGTATGTGGTCAATATGTGCATGAAGTTCATTCTCTGGCCCCAGTTTTAACACCAATGTGTTTGATTACTCACAACTAAAACAACTGCACAATATAATGCCACATCCATAACACAACCCATTTCACAGCGTGGCTGGAATATAGAGGGGGAGAAAACCCATTATGCTCTCAAAGAGGATATTGCGATTTTGTTTTCTGCATCCTTGTTGCAATTCTTGAGGCCAGAACAGGGTAAGGAGTTCCACACATGCTTTCAGCGCTCCTGGAGAGATCAGTTACTCCAAACAGGCATTTCAGCAGTTAAAATGTTCCCACGTCCCAGGCATTTTCCTAACGGAGGCCCCCAGGTCAGTTAGGGCGAGGAGGGAAAGGTTTGTAAAGTGTGAAGGGGGAAGGAAATAAATCAGTGTCGTCTTGCTGCAAATGTCATAACAAAGGAGTTTATGGAGCAGAGATCGGGCCAGGTAATATTTCTCACTGTCTGGCTATATGTCAGTTTAGTTTAATAAATGAATTGCAGTGCAGGAGAGTACAGCTATTATCACGCGTGTATACATATGCATTACTGAACCAACAGCTGCAAGATATTTGTATTTTTTATTTTTCATTGGGGGGGGGGGGTGCATGGGGAAACATACTTTCTACACAAATATGTACATAATCAGTTTTCCTGATTCACACAGCTGTTGCCGGGTAAGACCGGGAAAAACATCTTGTACACAGGAAGTGGGATGGTTTACATTTTCAGTTTAGTAGTACTCCTGCAGCAACAGCATCAGAGAGATGAAATGACAACAAAAAAAACCCACACTGATAAACGAGTGGAAAACTGAGACATGCAGTCCAGATGCATCACAGCAATATAACACAGACGTTAGCCCCCAAACAGCTTGACGATCACACATTTAAAGTTTATGAATTAATACTGAAAGAAACGGCTAGATCCCATTGGGGACAAGCAAAATCAGAACTGATAATTAAATAATTTGCAATGGTATCTGAGTGAGGTTAAAGGTGTAAACCTACAAAAGCCAATAGTTTTTTGACAGAAATTTCACACAAATTTATCAAACTACATGACAGCTGAAGTTTTTTTGAGAACAGCCAATAATAACAACTACTACTGCAACAACTACTGTAGGATAGATATGTGCACAGCTAGGCTTTGGCTAGTGTGCATTCTTCCAAAATAGAATGTTCCAGGTTAAAGTCCCACCCATTCACCATGTAATGTGGATTGGTGTGAGGAAGTGCATCAAGCATGCACCAAAAATACATGCAGATCGATACTGGATCGGCTGTGGTGACCCCGAGCAAAAAGGAAGAAGCTGCAACAAATTAAGTTTTTCATCCTCTCAAATGTGTTGTATGGCTGGGGGGCCTGGCTGCCTTTTTGTTTCTGTCTTTTGTTTTTCCTTCCAGGTGGCTTGCATTTGGGACTGAGTGGCTGTGTTGCTGAGGTTATCAGGACCTCACCCTGATCACCTGCGGCTCGTCAGGACTCACAGCTGAGGTGCACCTATATGGATTGGAACATGGTGGCATTTAAGACTGGAGTATACAGTGTGCATTTGCCAGAGACTCGACCTTGTGACCAGACGGGTGAGATCGTCGTCTCGGGAGCCATCTCATCATCAGTGGATGCAGAGAACGTCCAGGGTTTGATGCACGGTCTGTGAAAGAGGAGGGGGTGAGGTCTCACGCTCGTCAGCACACTTCCTGAGGTACGTTAATTTTGTGACTAACATTTATACAGTCAGTAAATGTGGTGTCCCTCACACCTTATTATATTGAGCTGTACGTTAGTCATGTATCGGCTTCCACTGCAGTGGAGTTTTGTGAACTGGATGTTCCATGCCTGCAGGTTGGGAAGCTGATTAGTAATCAAGCCAGGAAGTGTTTGCTGTTTGTACACCTTAAGTGTTCTCTCTGTGTGTAGAGTGTGGACTCACATAATGGTTCCTTCTTTCACAGACTCGGTTTGTTGCGGCCACCTGGGGGGTGTCGGCGGGGTCCTTGGGTCCGAACAGCTTCTGGCTCCGGACCGTTAGCGCTGCTGGGAGCGCACCACGCCAGACCGCACTTTCTTTTGTTGTTTTTTGTATCACTGTTATGTATTAAATTCAGTTAGCCTTTGTACCGTGCTCTGCTTATTTCATACTGGGTCCTTCAAACGCTGGTCGGTTCTCCGAGCTGCGTCCGACACATAACAGTAGTCTCTGGCCAAACATCACGGACCCAGCGGTAGCAGAGACGGTAACGCGCCGGGAAGGCGGCAGCAGATGTTCAGTAGTTATCCGGATCAGTTGCGGGTGCTCTCTGCCCGGATGGTGCGTGTTTGAGACCCATTGCTGAATACTGATTTGTGCTCTCTTGCAGCCGTGTTCCTGTGTTTGTGCCTTATCCGTGGGTCGTGGTGGAGTGTGACTGGCGACGGCTTCGCGTCACGCTCCGACCGGATAAGAGGTTTAAACGGGAGCTGCAAGAGTGTGTCTGTAATGGGTGCACGCGCACGGCGGAGCTCTGTGGCACGGGTCGCTGAGCTTCCCGTGTTACAGTTGTAGCCCCGTTTCCCCGGATAAAGATAACTACTGCGTCTGTTGTATCAGCTCCGGCGTTATTTAGTTGAGCACATTTTGGTTGTGTGTTGCACACAGCTGCGCACGGAAATGCAGCTCGTTTGTTTTCTGTCACCAAAGGGGGTTTTTTCATTTTTAGCACTTTGGCTCCCTCTTTTGGTGACTTAGTCACATTACCGTTAAGCTCTTAAGTTGGAACAGGTGTGTTCGATTTGTTTGAGCTTAACGGTATACGTCACTTATTTGTTTTGTGTTAGTTCATTTTGTGTGGGTGTTTTTTTAGTTGGTTTTTGTGTGGGATTTTATTTTTTGTTTTTCACTATTTAGTGTCTGGGGTCGTGACCCTGCAGTTCTGCCAAAAAAAAACAAAAAAAAAAAAACAAGGACCCGAGCAACCTTATGTCAGTCTGTTAGTCTTTCTTTTTATTTTATTTTTTTTCAGTTTCACCTCCCAGGGTTTGATGGGACGGTCCCCTGGGGGGTCATGGGGGGGGGGGTATTTGGGTTGTTGTTTTTTCTTTCTTTTTTTTTGTTTTGTTTTTTGTTATGCCCTCTCTTCTCCTCTGACTCCAGCCGTGTGAGCCGTAGTGTCGGCGTTGCTGGAGTGGTGCAGTTAGGTTGTGCTGGGCGTTTCCCAAGGTAACCTCTGCACCCGGGAGGGGAGGGGGGGGTTTGGGGTATTTTCTTTTTGTTCCCTCTCTTCTCCTCTGGCTCCAGCCGTGTGAGCCGTAGTGTCGGCGTTGCTGGAGTGGTGCAGTGTGGTTATGCTGGGCGTTTCCCAGGTAACCTCTGCACCTGGGGGGGGGGGGGGGGTGTTTTCCCCCCAGTTTCCGCCCTCAGGGTTTGACTGTGGTGTCCTCTGGGGGGGAAAGGGCTGTGGGTCCATCTAGCCATAGACGGCCGGGGCTGGGTCCGTTGGTCGTGAGGGGAGGCGTCTCCTGGGGTTGACGAGTGGTCCTCTGGGAGGCGCTGGGAGTCCCCGTGGGTGACGTTGGATCCCAGAGGGACCTCGGCTGTGGTTATTACTCCTGGAGCTGGCGGGAAGTCCTCTGGGGGGTGTTGGTCCCTACATGTCGTTTGGGGGGGGGGGGGGGGGGGGTGTTTTAGCGCTTTTATTTGTAAGCTTAAGTTTGGGTTTTTTCTTTTCTCCTCATCCCGGGGTTTGATAGGACAGTCCCCTGGGGAGGGGGGGGGGGTGGTTTGGTTGTTTGTGTTAGTCTTTTTTGTTTTATGACTAATGACCGCACATGGTTGGATAAAGGCTGACCGCACAGGTTTAAGAACTCCTGGCCACACCTGTGCTAAGTGACTGACTGAAACAAAGGCAAGGATGCAGCCAGAGGAGAGGACATCAACCATTCTATTGGAAGACGAATGCAGATGCGGTTTCCAGCCATGGTCCCTGGAGGGGGGTGTTTCTCCTGGGCCAGGTTTGTGTGGTCGCCGGGATGCTTCCCGTGAGGGTGGGGTACTGTTGTATGGCTGGGGGCCTGGCTGCCTTTTTGTTTGTCTTTTGTTTTTCCTTCCAGGTGGCTTGCATTTGGGACTGAGTGGCTGTGTTGCTGAGGTTATCAGGACCTCACCCTGATCACCTGCGGCTCATCAGGACTCACAGCTGAGGTGCATCTATATGGATTGGAACATGGTGGCATTTAAGACTGGAGTATACAGTGTGTATTTGCCAGAGACTCGACCTTGTGACCAGACGGGTGAGATCGTCGTCTCGGGAGCCATCTCATCATCAGTGGATGCAGAGAATGTCCAGGGTTTGATGCACGGTCTGTGAAAGAGGAGGGGGTGAGGTCTCACGCTCGTCAGCACACTTCCTGAGGTACGTTAGATTTTGTGACTAACATTTATACAGTCAGTAAATGTGGTGTCCCTCACACCTTTATTATATTGAGCTGTATGTTAGTCATGTATCGGCTTCCACTGCAGTGGAGTTTTGTGAACTGGATGTTCCATGCCTGCAGGTTGGGAAGCTGATTAGTAATCAAGCCAGGAAGTGTTTGCTGTTTGTACACCTTAAGTGTTCTCTCTGTGTGTAGAGTGTGGACTCACATAATGGTTCCTTCTTTCACAGACTCGGTTTGTTGCGGCCACCTGGGGGGTGTCGGCGGGGTCCTTGGGTCCGAACAGCTTCTGGCTCCGGACCGTTAGCGCTGCTGGGAGCGCACCACGCCAGACCGCACTTTCTTTTGTTGTTTTTTGTATCACTGTTATGTATTAAATTCAGTTAGCCTTTGTACCGTGCTCTGCTTATTTCATACTGGGTCCTTCAAACGCTGGTCGGTTCTCCGAGCTGCGTCCGACACATAACAAAATGATTACATTACAGCTTTGAATTGTCAAGCATCTATCTTCGATCTGGCACAAGGGGACACAGTGCAGTAGAAGTATCACTGCTATTTTCCATCCAATAAAGGGTTCATCTTTACACCCAGCTCCCACATCTTCTAAATCATATTACCACTTGCCCTCATGTCAGCATGTTGGTCTAAAAATAAGGTGTAGTTAGGCCCAAAGCTGGTATGATGATATTAGCAACAGAAAATGTAATGTAAAGGCCGCAGCACTCAGACACATCTTACATAAGTGAGTTCACAAAGCACGCACATCCTGCTTTCCACCACGTATCATTGGCCTGCAATGGTGTATTAGTATGAGGGCACTTTGATGATGGAGGAATTTTTTTTTTTTTTTTTTTTACAAGAGAGCAATCTCTCCCTTTTGCTTGGTATTGCTTTTTATCAGTCACACCTACACACACACACACACACACACACACACACACACAAATCTACATGCCCATGTAACATATATGATGAATAACATGAAAATATTAACACACATGCTTGTTTAAAGCTCTTGCACTTCACTGACTTGAAGCAATGTTGTTCATGAAAGAACAAAAAACAAAACAAATGAAAACAACTATGGTATTAAATAAGTGTAAACACTCAGAAAAATTCTGGTATCCAATGTTTGATTTGGCTCTGCACCAAAATTTAACAGGTTTTTTTTTTTTTTGTGACCCTTAAGTCAGTGCTCAAGGTTCATGAAAAAGTGTCTGTGGATTTTTGGGCAATCCAGGTGACAAACTAACCAACAGATGCAAATGAAATCATCATCTGCCTGGGGACTGTAATAATAAAATACAGTAAAGAGGGGGGAAGTTGATAGTCTGGTGGTTAAATGGTAGGTTTGAGACAAGAGAATCCTCAGTTCAAACCCCAGCCAGCCCGGAAAAGTCACTAATGGCGTGAGTGTGCGCATGAATGAGTAAATACAAAGCATCATTGTAAAGTGCTTTGAGCTCCTGATTCCAATGGAAAATCGTTATATACTAAATTCACCATAAATAGCCCTAAAGTCTTCATACAATATCTAACATTGCCATGAGACACTGATGCAGTTTCTATCCTTAATCATGGTTTTGAACCACTGCCGGCCCTAACCAATTTGGCACCCTAAGCGTTTTGGAAATGCAGAAATGTGCTCCATCCCCAAAACGGTACATGCACTCATACACAATTTTCGGGGCGCCCCTGTTAAAAAAAAAAAAAAAAAAAAAAAAAACATTGGTGCACCCTGTCACAGGGCTTGATTCAAATAATACATGATAAGCACGTTTACTAGGGTGGTTCAAATAAAATAAAAGTTGGAAATTCATTACTCTCACCCCTTCATTTTATGATGCTTTGGGAAAAAATAAAGCCTGCCAAATATTTTTGTCATACATTAATATTTAGAGGTAGCACATCATAGCTGAAGGTTGTAAATATATCAATTATCGCTGCCCGAGTGCCCGTGCAATAGGTTAACCATTATCCAGTATCTAATCACATCACTTATAAAGAGGATAGAAGTTAACCACCTGAGTGTAACTAAAGTATAATTTTATATTCAATTTAAAACTATACCTGGGTTTAAATATTTCTCACAAACAACATACTTTCAAAAATGTTATTTTAGGCTACAAGCTGAAAATTTTGCTTCAATTCACAGCTTCTTTTCTTTCAGGTCTTTGGTGATGGTGAATCTAACATGAGATAAATGTAAAAAGAGACACTTGCTGACTTAACATGCTTAACCATTAACTGGAAACTTCAGTAAAACATGTCAGCTACTAGAAGTAGAACATTTGTATACCTTATTGGTTCCACAGACTGAAATAAAGGGAAACAAATTGCCCTCAAATGGGCAAATACTCAAGGTATTTTTCTTCAAACACACTGATTTGAAGAAAACTGTCCATGATGCTGCTGTGACCTCTGTAGACATGGCAATTCCTTTTTGGGAGAGAGCTAGAATCCCACTGAGGGCAAAGCAGCATCTGATCACAAAGTTAGAAAAGGTGTTCGGAAAATGGAAAACATTGAAAAAGACCAAGTATCGCAATACAGACAAGCAGAAGAAAGATGAAACAGTGTTTTGTGAATCTTTGGAGGACTTGTTTGACATGGCACATCAGGATGTCCTAACAATGATAAAGTTTGAAGATGACAGACAGTTCCTACTTGCTCAGCGAGAGAAAGGTAGAGGATGCATGACAGGCATAGATAAAATACAAACTGCCAAAGAACAAAGAGCAGAAAAAAGGAAAGCTGCAGAAGCAAAATACAAAGAGAAACTGGAGGAGCCTGGACCATCTAATGTCTCACTACCTGACACTGTCTCCAGCCAGAGTGAAGAGAACACAGAAAGTCCAGATGAAGAATTTGTTATGCCAGTGCCACAAAAAGCCAGTAAAATTAAAGCTGTTGTAACACCAGGACTTGCAGCAGCATTGGATAGGACCAAAACAACAGACAGAAGTGCCACCTATATTCTGACTGAAACGGCAGCAAGTCTTGGTCATGATGCAAGCAACTTAAATATCATTATCATGTAAAGGATGTTCTCTTATGTTACACAGCTGTATAATTGGTTGTTGTGCTGATTCATACATTTTTGAATATTAAGTACTGCAAGGCATAAAGAATGTTATTGTTTAGAGCTAGATCAAAATATATGTGGAAATATATAAAGCATAGACTTATTTAAATTTATCAATAATGAAACAGTATTTCATCAATAAAATGAAAATGCAATGTTTGATTGTTACAAAATCTTCGCTACCCCAGTATGTAGGTATTGTAGGAGCATGATACATGTACGAGAAGAACTGCATCTCACAATTCATGTTTTAGTGTTAACTATTTTATGGGATATGAAAAGATTTGATTTTCCAATGTATTGCCATAATTTCTGTCCTGACATATCAATATTAAACTGACAGAAATAATTTGGAAATATCTGGAAATGACCATACTATATGACAAAGTTATTGCGAGCAAAATCTTTAAGGGCTGTGTGCTACCAGTAAAAATTATTCGAGTTTTATGAAATTGTACATGATGTGTTTTTATGTTAGGTACAACAAATTTAGAGGGTGAGACTTGAAGTTTTTTGAAAAAAAAAATTTGACCATTTTTATGGACCACCCTAACGTTTACATAACCACAACAATCAGATAACTAATATTTTTCTAGCATTTACATGCACTTCAGTAAACCGTTACTCAGAAAAACTTGGTTTACATGATTTCAGTTCATAAAGTTGGATTTCATTCAAAGTGGAGAAAAGAGAAATGGCATGTCTTGAAAAAAAGCACAGACTTTATATAGAAAAGTCAGTGCTCTCTGTCTTTCTCTCACTCTGTCTGTCGCTCGCTCTTTAGAATGCTGAAACATGCACAAATGTAAAAGAACAAACTAAATCTACTCAATGGCATACAGTAAAATTCACCTAAACTGTCATTGCATAAACCAGATAGTCACATTCACTGGACATTGTATATACTGGATTTTCACTCACATCGGACAAAACGTCCCGTCCGATCGCTATGCATTTCCATTAAAAACCCCCTCACGTCTACCACACAGAGCAGTCTGGGCGTGCCCAGTAACAGAGGTATGAAATGGAATTGCAACACTGACACTCGCCGAGTCGGGGAAAGTGGGCACCGTATTTCCTTGATTAAAAGACCGTTTTTTCAAAAGGTGCTCAGAACTGGTGCCTAAACGAGGCAGGATGTAATTCAAGGCTAGCAATTATTAACATTATTATTATTATTATTATTATCATTACGTTTCACACATACCCCTGGGTGTGATGAACTAAAGGCAACCTCTTTATATCAGAGCCTTCTGCGTGGCTGCAAACCCGTTCACTTTTCCGGTTTCACTCCTTCCTTTCCGTCATATTTAAAAAGTTTTTGCACTGTGTCCGCTGTTTATGTTTTGATCATAAATCAAAAACCTTTGACACAAAAGTCTGCAAATATGGCCAACGTCACAACATGGAGTCTAAAAAAGATGCTCAAATGACCTGCAATTCATGGAGGAAAGTTACACGTACTGTTACGCTGCTTTGGAGGTTGGTGATTGTATAAAGATGTGGAGCTCACTGAGGGACAAATTAATCCAGAAAAGTCCATGGTTCATGTGGTAAATTGCATTAAAATGCCCACCAACATAAATCACTACCTGACACCAGACAGTTTGGGCCGTAATGATGTAATAATCCAGAAGGGCTCATCAGACAATTTGGGGGGGACAAAGAAACTATTAACATTATTATTTTTTAATAGGCTTTGCTCTGTAATTAAATCAATATGGGGTAATATTTATTTTATATTAAAAGATCAATAGTGTTAACCAGTTTTAGAGAAAGTTGACTCTTTTTCCCCTTATTTGTAGCACCCACCACCAGATGGACCCCACCCTTAGCAACTGCCTACACTGCCTATAGGTTAGGCCGGGCCCGCACTGAACATAATCAAACTTGAGCAGCAGCCCTCAATTACACTGCACAACAGTCAGAAATTCATCACATCTGAACTCTAATTGGATGCAGAGCAAATTGCATTTGTTCACCATCAGTCATGCAAAACTCAGACCCTTCCATTTTTACCCACATTGTGTATCTGCATCTGAATCAAACATTGTGTTCTTCCACTTACAGTATAACAACTAATATTTCACTTAATTACGAGGTCTGTCAATAAAGTATAGGTCCTTTTTATTTTTTTCAAAAACTATATGGATTTCATTCATATGTTTTTATGTCAGACATGCTTGAACCCTCGTGCGCATGCGTGAGTTTTTCCACGCCTGTTGGTGACGTCATTCGCCTGTGAGCACTCCTTGTGGGAGGAGTCGTCCAGCCCCTCGTCGGAATTCCTTTGTCTGAGAAGTTGCTGAGAGACTGGCGCTTTGTTTGATCAAAATTTTTTCTAAACCTGTGAGACACATCGAAGTGGACACGGTTCGAAAAATTAAGCTGGTTTTCGGTGAAACTTTTAACGGCTGATGAGAGATTTTGAGGTGATACTGTCGCTTTAAGGACTTCCCATGGAGCGAGATGTCGTGCAGCACTCCCAGGCGCCGTCGTCAGCCTGTTTCAAGCTGAAAACCTCCACATTTCAGGCTCTATTGATCCAGGACGTCGTGAGAGAACAGAGACGTTTCAGAAGAAGTCGGTTTCAGCATTTTATCCGGATATTCCACTGTTAAAGGAGATTTTTTAATGAAAGACGTGCGGGCGGATTGCAGCGTCGGCTCGCAGGTCCTGCGACGCTCCGCCACAGGAAAAACACCTCCGTTGGAAGCCTTAAGGACAAGTTGGAACATGTCCAGCTGTTAAACAATTTCTCATATACTCACTCCACTGAAAGCCATCAAAAGCCACCTGGATTTTACAAATGGTTATCAACACAGAGGTGTTTTTCCTGTGCCGCCGCACCATGCCGGCTGCGTCCCGACGCGCGGACCCGTCCGCACGTCTTTCATTAAAAAAAATCTCCTTTAACAGTGGAATATCCGGATAAAATGCTGAAACCGACTTCTTCTGAAACTTCTCTGTTCTCTCACGACTTCCTGGATCAATAGAGCCTGAAATGTGGAGGTTTTCAGCTTGAAACAGGCTGACGACGGCGCCTGGGAGTGCTGCACGACATCTCGCTCCATGGGAAGTCCTTAAAGCGACAGTATCACCTCAAAATCTCTCATCAGCCGTTAAAATTTTCACAGAAAACCAGCTTAACTTTTCGAACCGTGTCCACTTCGATGTGTCTCAAAGGTCTAGAAAAAATTTTGATCAAACAAAGCGCCAGTCTCTCAGCAACTTCTCAGACAAAGGAATTCCGACGAGGGGCTGGACGACTCCTCCCACAAGGAGTGCTCACAGGCGAATGACGTCACCAACAGGCGTGGAAAAACTCACGCATGCGCACGAGGGTTCAAGCATGTCTGACGTAAAAACATATGAATGAAATCCATATAGTTTTTGAAAAAAATAAAAAGGACCTATACTTGATTGACAGCCCTCGTATATTAAAAAATATTTCAAGTGACATTTAAAGTAAACACAGGTCAAAACAGACGAACAAAAAACACTATAACCTTGGTGGCATCAATTTTCTGTAGCTTTCAGGATAGTTTCAGTTTCAAGCCTTTTGCAGTCGGTCACAGTTGTCCAGCAGACAAAGAGAGCAGTTACATGTTTGTCTGTTTGTGTGCTCTGGCTGCTGTTTGCTTCAACGCACAAAGGCAGAATGAGTTGAACCCTTACGTCATCCCATGCCCAGAAGACGACGAGTGCTGTCCTCTGCGTGAGCATGTTCTAGAGGGTCTGACATCATCACTTTGAAGGCCCTGGCTGTAGCTTTACTTCGACCAGAGCACCATCGTGAGCTTTAATTCTACTGGTCCTGCTGATGTTTGGTCTATCGGAACTCATGCAAATGTACAAGTGAATATTTGTAGCGGTTTCACTGTACCTTTAAAGCCGAGGCAGTTTGGGTGTGCTGTCTCCTGTGCAATGCTGCAGGTGATGGATTGGACCTCAGTGGGGGAGGGAATTCATCATTATGCATCTTTCATGGTCCTTTGTGAGTAAACGAGGGGTGTGTGGGAAGTATCAGTTTATTGTGAGCGATGCTTGGCTAGAAAGATGGAGGCAGTAAGTTATGGATGGCTGGACAGACAGAAACCGTACAGACAAAATAATGAGCGCTGTCCCATCATCTGCTCCATGCAGACAGCTTCTGCCATGTTGGGATTCTGAAGGTAGCTGCAGCCGAGACACATCGGCTACAGAGCAGCAAACATCGAGCTGCCCTGAAGAACGTTGTGAGGGTGCTGTCAGTCTTCATCACACGCGTGGCTGCACACACGCGCACCCACACACGAGCGATCGCTCTCATTCACTCACTCACTCACTCTCTCTCTCTCACACATACAAAATATCAACGCCTTTACAATTGAGTACAGAGCTATCAAGATTATAGCGAGACCAATCCTTCACATCTGTTAAACTCTGATTGATTGCTGTCTGAGGTTCTTTCACATGTGTATCAGGTCCGTACTCACAATCCAGGTTTATTAAAAATCCCCGTCCTAAAATAACAAAACCTGCTTTCCATCAAATATGTATCCATTTCAAGTTTGCTGGTGCATAAAATGCTGGTGTGTACTCAAGTCAGGTCATGTGTTGGGTTTCACCTTTTTTAGCAGGGCTGACTGTGAGGTTGAGGTTTGTAAAGCCTGGGTCCCACCGAAAAATTAAGCAGTGGTGGGCACAGATAACCAAAAAATTAACTTCAATAACAGATAATCAGATAACTGAAAAGTTATCTTCGATAAAGATAAAACAATAAACCACCCAAAAATGTATCGGAAGTTACAGATAACCAATAACAGATAAATTCCAATATTGTCTCTGGTACATTTACAACTATTAATAAAATTAATTTAAGTTTTAATGCCTCAATAGCTTCTAGTAATATTAAAAGTAACAACAGACCCAAACAATGAGACCACACTTTCGTCTTTGAACATTCTGCCCCTGCTGGAAGCACTTGTTTACTACAGAGCTCCCAGCACAGAGGCACTCTGAGAGCAGCCATAAAGCCAACTCTCTATCAATCACAAATAAAGTCATGCTGACTTATGGTTTTGATTTATAAATAACATTAATACCGATAGAATAACTCCATTAATGTCAATTCTGTCATTTGTACAAAGTCAAAATATAGCATATATCTTTTAATGTTGAATAACGCACTAATTCTGAGGTTTTGTAACAAACACAGACAGATCGCAAAGGATTCTGGGTAAAAGTGCCTCTGCTAAACACTGATTGGTTCAGTCATTCATTATGAAAACCAACACGTTAATGTGACGTCTGTCGTGTGTTGGTGTTTAAAGATAAATGTGCTTTTGTAAAATATTCCATTTTTTTATTTGGAAAAACAGGCATTTTTACGAAGCCCTGGAAGTGTCATCGCAAAATGTTTTGCATGTGGAGAGAATGTGTGCACGTTTTATGATGTTGTAAAATGTGCTTTACACTGTGCAAGATGATTTTTCATGCAGGAATTTTTTGGACCGAGTTTCAGGTTAATCGCGCGTCCTGCATCGTGTAGTGTACATGGAGTAACAAGCTGCGTTTAACATCTCAGGACCACCTCCTGATCGCCGATCGTATGGTCCAATGAAAATCAAACCTGTTTGATATTATTCTGGTCGGCCGTCGTGAGGGTATCCTGCTGCTGAAAAGTTACAAGCATCTAACTGCTCGCACTGTGCTTGTGCAAACACCGCAGAGCTGTCTTGTAATGTTATTTATTTATTTTTTGCTGTTTTGTTTTGTTTTTAAACTTCATTTGTAAAAAAAAAAAAAAAAAGCCATTTGCAAAGCCAAAAAGTTGATTTGGTGCCCAGACGCTTAGTACTTAGGGCGAATACTGCCATGAACACTACTGGCCAGTAGATGGCAGTAGAGGCCTTGAAAACAAAATTCCAGATAATCCTTGTCTGCTACATTTAAGATGCGTGGAATTTAACAAGCGCAACTACAATAACAACATCTATAAACCCAGAGAATATATTCACGAGAGTTTTAGGCACTAGAGTTTAATGCTGTTGTCCGTGGAGCCTGAACAGAGTGTCTGAAATGCAACTGTCCTATCGTGAACGTACTGAGATTACATCATCCTACCCATAATGCACTGCTGGGCACAGCATGTGTTCACAAAACCTTAAAAATTAGCACATTACTTTACTTTAAAACTTTATAAAACTTCAGACATGACAGTAATTTTAAATAACTTGTCCAAAATTAGTTTGGTTAAAATTTGAACAATAAGTTAAAAATGTATGCCTCTGGATGACTTAGGTGATATTGCCAGCATATCAGTATGGTGTTAAAGGAAGGTTTTTTTTGCCATTTCTCCTTTGTCTACAGAGGATAGAGACACTTTTCATAGAAGCAGCTCTCTTCTGTTAGCAGAGGGTATAACTGTCCATCTGTTACAAAACTTTTAACAGGTAGGTGCTGAACTGATTTTAAAAATGCTTGTCGCTGTTCAGCTTTGTTTATCGGTCTAAAAGTTATCGGACAAAAATTAATCGGAAGATAATTGGTCCGATAATGGTTTTTAAAGTTATCTAAAAAGATAATCCGATAATGAAAACATTATCTTCGATAATTATCTGTTATTGGCTTATCGGAAGTGTGCCCACCACTGAAATGAAGGATGAATAATGAGCCACACAGCATGTTTTCTTTGCTACGAGAGGATTTCTTCAACTATCGTGGGAGTTTCGTGGCTCTGAGTGGCTCTTATGCTGCGTTCACACCGGGCAATCAGACGCTACAAATTCGTGTGGGTCGGCAGGCGACGGACGTGCCTCCCTCACCCGGTGTGTCGCTCTGCTTAGGTGGACTTTTGCTGTGAAAATTCGCCCCGGTGCGTCATCAAATAGGAGGAGCTTCCATTCCGCTCGCCGGCTCCGGTTGTCAGTCAAGTTAACATGACAGACCTTGATCACACAGAGCGAGTTGCTGTGGAAAGCTCCCAATACAGAGAGTATCATTATCTGCTGCAGGAGCTGTGTCTGGGTGACGGCCGCTTTCAGCAGTCCTTCCACCTCTGCGGGACCCAGTTTGAGGATCAACTGTCCCGTTCGCGCGCGCACATGTAAACAATAAAAAAAAAAAAAAAAAAGAAAGAAACTCCGCTGCTTGCTGCAGCTGGCTCTTCCCCCAAAAAAACTCTGTCATAATTGTGTTTAGAAACCAGTAACCATTTGTTTAATTATACATCTGTGTAGTTAATTAATAAAATATTCTCTACAAATGATTCGCTCGCGCGCGCACATAAAAAGAAAAAAAGGAAAAAGCTCCGCTCCCGCTGCTGCAAGTAGGGCTGCTGCTCGCTCCAAAAACTCTGTCATAATTGTGTTTAGAAACCAGTCACCATTTGCTTTATTATACAGCTGTGTAGTTAATAAGTAAAATAATCTCCAGGATGATTCACGCGCGTGTGCGCGCGCACGCACGTAAAATAAAAAGAAACTCCACTCCCCACTGCTGTGGGGCTGCTGTTAGCTCCAAAAACTCTGTCATGATTGTGAAATAAAGGACAAAAGAGACATAAGTCCTGCTCACAGGCTGCTACCAGATACAGGACATGTTCACATCTTCAAACTCCAGACATCTCCATGTCACTACATATTCAGTCCCTGATTGGTCATCGCGGTGCGACGAGACAAAAAAGTTCAGATTTTTGAACTTGGGGAGGAGGGCAACGCGACGTGACGCAATATCGCGCCACAAACGCGCAAAACGCTCAAAATCGCTTCACTCGCGTCCATCGCGTCGCGCTGCATGGTTTGGCGCCAAAACGCGTCCTTACATAGGGATTACATGGCAACCTGTGGCTGCAGTCGCTCGCGTCGTGCCCAGTGTGAACGCAGCTTTAGAGGCATTATCTTCAGTTAACGAGGCTCCTCTCTGAGCGTGGCGCTAATTTCAAGAAGTTCAAAATTTAGCAACAACAGTGTGGCGCAGGTTGTGTACGAGTTACTGCGACGACTTAGAGGCATTTGCGTGGTGCTTACGAGGCTGCTAAAAGCCCATTCTTCTACGCAGGACCTGAGAGGCTATTTTTGGAGCAGCGCAGCCCTCTTGCGCACACAATTCCACCTGCTCTGTGCGCTGGACGCTGTGTATAAAATAATTATTTTGTAGCAGATTAATCATTTGCTGCCAAACCTTGGATGCTGAAAACACCTCTAATCGTTTCTGGAATCACAGAGGACTGTTTCATCTGGATGCTTTTTTTCCTCTCTCTCCTGCTCCATGTGGAATGTATTTTGAACAGCTTAAGGTAACTATTTTTAATGTTTTTATAGCTTGATAAAATAGTTCCTAGCTGTTAAGGTATGTCTATGGTTGATTTAATATCTTGTTAATGGATCACATGAGCTCCGCTGTGTGTACGCACTATGCACTGAGGCAGTAAGTCATCACGCTCCACAGGAGCATTTAGGCAGAAAGACATTGCATGCAAAAGAGCGATTTTGGAGAAATAAATGGACGAACACAAAGTTAAAAGTGGGATGGGGTTGGGGGGGATGACTGTGTTTAAAGCCAGGAAAAAAATAAAGCCAGCAAGCCACGGATGGAAAGGAAGCCAGTGAGAAGGAGCACAGAGGCAGCTGTCCATGAATAGACAGCAGCGCAGGCGCACAAAAGAGCGATTTTGCAGAAATAAACGGACAAACAAAGTTAAAAGAAAGCCGCAGAAGAAATAAAGCCAGCGAGCCGCGGAGCCAGCAAAGAGCACAGAGGTGGCTGTCCAGGAACCCTTGGTTCGGTTCTAGCTGGTCTTGTGCATTACAGGTGGACAGCAACCTGGTGCACAGCGCACAACTGCAGGACTGTACTGGAGCATCTATTTTTGGACTGCATTTTAAAAATGTGACATCTTTAAATGCTGCTGTGAATCTGTGAATTTAAAACCCACACTTTTAAGGGACCAGGTGTGGGAGGGTTGGAGGTTTGGACCAAACCCATGCATAAACATGCACCAACATGGCGTTGTTATGGCGCTATCACGGCACTACGTGGCTTAGTGTGGCTGATGCGAGCCATTCAAGGCTCTAATGACAGGTCGGTCATGGCTCACTAGAGGCTGCTACGTGGCACATGCAGGGTACAGAGAGGCACATAGAGGCACCTTCATAGCGGATATGTGATAGATGAAAATGTGGGTCATTCGAATAATTGTTGACACACCCATGTGTGGCTCATTATTCATGACTTATTATTCGGTGGGATCTAGGCTTAAAATAACGGAGAGACCAAGTCCTAAAAACAGAAAACAATGACCGAAAATAAAGTTATATCAGGTTAATAAAACAAATAAATGCAACATGACAGAGAATTCATTAGTTATCTGAAGGTGAAGTACATGTCTACAAAGGTTCTAGGTCAGGTCTTGAAGCATGGGCACCCGTATGCTGGATCATGCCCAGAAAAACATGCCAAAATGTTGTAGGTTCCCTAACAATGCTAGGAATACTCCTCATCTTAGTCTTCCTATGTAATCCTTTGACACAAAGTCCTTCCAGTCGTACCTAAGTGTCCTCCAAAGAAACCTACGACTAACGACATCTAGGCATCGCCTTAGGTCACTGGTTAGCGTTCTAGTCTCTCAACCATAAGGTAAGACAGGAAGCACAAGGCCGTAAAGACTTGGACCTTCATGATCCTGCATTGGCATCACCAAATACCTCTGTTCAGCAACCTCATGACTCGGCCCAGGCATTTCTCAATCTCAAATATCAAGAACAATATAAGCTTCACTACCAAGATAAGTGTAGGTCTCTACAAGTTCAAAACTTTCACTGCATACAGATATGGTGACCACAGCATTTTGATAATAATCTAAATCTTAGGTTTGTTTTCTGCTTTATTAAAGAAGTCAATGAATTACAGAGATACAAACCTAATTTTCCATTTATTTATGTTTAATGGTGATTTGTCTGTATGTCTACTTCCAACTACACAACACCAAAACAACTATGGATAATAACCCGATTTTCTTTTAAATTACAGAAGCACACATAAAAGAAAATATGTTGTACCACCAAAATGAAATTCTGTATTTTAAAGGTGAAATGTGGTGATGTTTTAATTATCATTTAAGCAAAATAAATGTGAATAAAACCTTTGCACACTAATGTACCTGAAATTGAAAAGAATATTGTACACTCAGCAAAAATATAAATGCAACACTTTTGGTTTTGCTCCCATTTTGTATGAGATGAACTCAAAGATCTAAAACTTTTTCCACATACACAATATCACCATTTCCCTCAAATATTGTTCACAAACCAGTCTAAATCTGTGATAGTGAGCACTTCTCCTTTGCTGAGATAATCCATCCCACCTCACAGGTGTGCCATATCAAGATGCTGATTAGACACCATGATTAGTGCACAGGTGTGCCTTAGACTGCCCACAATAAAAGGCCACTCTGAAAGGTGCAGTTTTATCACACAGCACAATGCCACAGATGTCGCAAGATTTGAGGGAGCGTGCAATTGGCATGCTGACAGCAGGAATGTCAACCAGAGCTTTTGCTCGTGTATTGAATGTTCATTTCTCTACCATAAGCCGTCTCCAAAGGCGTTTCAGAGAATTTGGCAGTACATCCAACCAGCCTCACAACCGCAGATCACGTGTAACCACACCAGCCCAGGACCTCCACATCCAGCATGTTCACCTCCAAGATCGTCAGACCAGCCACTCGGAGAGCTGCTGAAACAATCGGTTTGCATAACCAAAGAATTTCTGCACAAACTGTCAGAAACCATCTCAGGGAAGCTCATCTGCATGCTCGTCGTCCTCATCGGGGTCTCGACCTGACTCCAGTTTGTCATCGTAACCGACTTGAGTGGGCAAATGCTCACATTCGCTGGCGTTTGGCGCGTTGGAGAGGTGTTCTCTTCACGGATGAATCCCGGTTCACACTGTCCAGGGCAGATGGCAGACAGCGTGTGTGGCGTCGTGTGGGTGAGCGGTTTTCTGATGTCAATGTTGTGGATCGAGTGGCCCATGGTGGCGGTGGGGTTGGCAGGCGTCTGTTATGGACGAAGAACACAGGTGCATTTTATTGATGGTATTTTGAATGCACAGAGATACCGTGATGAGATCCTGAGGTCCATTGTTGTGCCATACATCCAAGAACATCACCTCATGTTGCAGCAGGATAATGCACGGCCCCATGTTGCAAGGATCTGTACACAATTCTTGGAAGCTGAAAATGTCCCAGTTCTTGCATGGCCGGCATACTCACCAGACACGTCACCCATTGAGCATGTTTGGGATGCTCTGGACCGGCGTATACGACAGCATGTACCAGTTCCTGCCAATATCCAGCAACTTCGCGCAGCCATTGAAGAGGAGTGGACCAACATTCCACAGGCCACAATTGACAACCTGATCAACTCTATGCGAAGGAGATGTGTTGCACTGCATGAAGCAAATGGTGGTCACACCAGATACTGACTGGTACCCCCCCCAATAAAACAAAACTGCACCTTTCAGAGTGGCCTTTTATTGTGGACAGTCTAAGGCACACCTGTGCACTAATCATGGTGTCTAATCAGCATCTTGATATGGCACACCTGTGAGGTGGGATGGATTATCTCAGCAAAGGAGAAGTGTTCACTATCACAGATTTAGACTGGTTTGTGAACAATATTTGAGGGAAATGGTGATATTGTGTATGTGGAAAAAGTTTTAGATCTTTGAGTTCATCTCATACAAAATGGGAGCAAAACCAAAAGTGTTGCGTTTATATTTTTGTTGAGTGTATTTTAAGAAAAAAGTGATAAAAATGTGAACCACAAAAGGTAACCAAGTAGCATGAACCTGTATCCAATGATGGGGATCACTGACCATTACAAAAATTAATAAGTGTGTTATATTAACTGATTATGACTGAAAGTGTTTCAGGATAAAGGGTGATGCATATTTTACAGATGGCAAAACTGTGGCACTTTCATAACATGGGGCTCAAGCGTAAATATGTACAAAAAAGTGCATGTGGTAGGTAATATGTAACAAATGACTAACAAGTTGAAGTCATGTAACTGTTGCAGTGACTCAATCTCTGAATAACTTCAGACACACCTTACCATCACATACCATACAGTCGTTGAGTATTGCACAATTTTTGGGACATGTCCTGCTTTTGTGGCTTAAAACTTTCCATTAATAGTAAAATGTTCAGACATTTGACTCTCAGTGATGTCTATGTGTGACAAGGCGGGACAAAATGGTAGGCTGCAGTTAAACCATATGGCAGTACAGTGGGGTAGTTAAGTCAGTGGAGTTTTCCTGATGTCTGGCTGCAGACGGCGAAATGTCGTCACTGGGCAGGAAGAGGGCTGAGGGGGAAAGAGTTGGAAAGGGAGACAATTCAGCAGAGACATTACATAGGACAGAAGCCACAGACCGTTCAGCATCAACATGTCAGAGGGGGAAAGAGAGAGTGAACTGGGGTCAACTGTGGCTCAGGTGCAAGGTTGGGTGGCCCATTAACGGAACAGTCTGCAGTTTGACTTCTGGCTTCTCCTGTCTGTCAGTATCCTTGATTAAGGACACTGAACCTCAAATTAGTCCTTGTGTCCAGGGCATCACGTTTAAGTTCTAAGAATGAGTTTGTCAGTGTCACTGAGGGTCTTTTCTCAGACAGAAGGGTACCATATCAGTGCAGTCCATTTAGACAGACAGACAGACAATTTATTTTCACCCCAGGGAAAATGTGATGCACATCATCACCACACCCATCACAACACTCAAGTGTATCGTACAAATACAGAATTAAGTGGTACCAGTGTTTGTCCTCGGATTCCGCTAGGACTGCCCTGTGGATGGAACGCCAGTCCAATGGAGGTTACTTACTTCCCCCGCGAAGGCCAGCATCCATTTACAGTTGGTTGGGCAGGAACAATGCAGATGTGCCTTGTCCAAAGAAACAAAAAGGTAGTGTGACTGGAACCCAAAACCAGATCTATATATTGGGAGCCCAACTCCTTATCCCAAAAAGCAACCTGCTCTACAGTACAAAAGTAATGCATATACAAATACTCATTAGAAGTCCAATGATGTTTTTTTTTTTTATCTTTCTTTATGGTGTGATAAGCTGAGAGTAGCCAGAATTGTTATGAAGTATTCTTATTCTTATTTTTTTTTTTTTTTTGAAACCTCAAAACAAACAAGAGAGAAAACAGTAGCAGTAACACAAAGCTACAAGTCTACAGAATCTGATTATTGTGGTGATTTTACTGTGAAATCGGCAAACACTGTAAAGATACAGGCAACTTTAAGTTGTTGCTTCTTAAAATTCTTTCCAGACTGTGCTCTCTCTGCTCACTGGCAGAGCAGAGTCATGTGTAAATACATGATTCAGTGGAAAGATGAAGGTAGGAAATCAACACAAACAAAGAATAAGTATCTAATTTAGGCTTGTGAGAATGTTCTTGAAATCTGAATATTGTATTTGGACTCGACACAAATGTTCAGAATCTGACTCTGTAAACATTAAAGCCAGGACTGAAGATCTTTCAGCTCTGAACCTGAATTTATGGAGCGATACAGAGCAACTCTGAGCCAATCGTTCTCTATTAGCTCTAAACATATGTTGCCAGTATAATTATAGTGTGCACGAACATGCACAACACCACTGATGCACAAACACGTGTGTCCACATGGATACTTTGACTGTATGTGCAGCGTGAACAGCTATTTAAGAGTTCTGACTGGATCTTCACTGCGAATAAGAAACTACTTTGTATAAATATGACAGCAAAGAACTCAGTAACCTTGGTGATGTCAGTAAAACACTTACGTTTATATTTGACAGCTGCTTTGCAGCCTCCAATTTTTAATCCAACAATAACTAATCAGTTTTTTCAGAGAGAGTGTTAAGTCCTACAGAGGCACTGAGGTTCATCAGGCTGCTTCTCATCACTGGAGACCGTAACACGAAGCAGATGAGAGTCCAAGACTACCCTCGGGCGGCTATACTAAAATACGAAATGCAGCGAAATGGGGACTGACAATTACAAAATGGAGGTAAAATGTAACAAAATGGAGCAGAGTGACTCAGACCAACTCCAAATATAAGTAAATTAAGTATGTTTATTTATTTTTGACCTGCTCTTTACAAAATGTACTGTAATTTTAGGCCCCATTTGGCTCCAATTCATTACATTTTACCCCAATTTCATGATTACAAGTCCCTATTTTACTCCATTCCGTTACATTTCACCCCCATTTTGCTTCATTTTGCTTCAAAGCTGGCACCTACTTACAGCTGGGTGGACTGGGATGACGAAAATGAAGTGTCATGTCCGGATCAACTAGGATACCACAAAGCCACATGTTTGTTTCTTTGGAGGCTCAAGGTCTAAACTATAAGCTATAACTGAAAACCGAAAGAGGCAGGTACACAGTTACAGCTGGATGGACTGGGAAGATGCAAAAGAAGTGTGTGGTCTAAGGACACAGACAGGTCAAAACAGAACTGTAACTATTTTAGTTATTTATTGCATAATTCCTGTGTGTGGGATATAGGAGATGGAATTTCAATGTGTAGATCCTTGTGATTCTGAGTTGTACAAGAAAAAATATTTGTCAGTAAATAATGCCTACGTGTCAGCATCTTGACATGTCTAAATCTGGAGGTAGAGTAGAACACTCACAATTGGCATTACTTAGGGGTTTAACTATTAACGGATATGAATCAAAAATCCTTTTTAAAGTGAGACACAGCTAAGATAGAACTACATGAATATATGTACCCCAAAATGTAGCTAAACAAGCTATGAACTAGTCAATGGATCAATTTTAATGTTAGAAATTGGTTGAATTAATTTTGTTTTGCACATACATCTGCGTCTTCAAATGCCTGTAAAGGTTAACAGGTTGTGCAAGGCTCCCGCGAGAAAAGCCAAAGGAAGATTTTACTTAAAAACAAAACTAACATGTTCGGTAGTGGTCGTGGATAAATACATCTGTTTGAACTTTATGTTTCAATTAATACTGTCATACCATTTCAGATAAGGACATTTATGCTGTGCCATGTTCACAACAGCTGGATTCTTCTTTTGGGCTTCTTCTATGTTGTGTCTTCTGATAATGTAAGTGGTGCTGCCGCCATTAGTGAGCAAAGATGAGCAGAGGCAGCATCAATGTGCAGCAGCACAGTAGTAAAAACCTGAAGGCGGTCTCTGGTGTTTCATGAATGTATTTGAAGGTAAACAATACTGCTTTTGGATAACTCTAATTTATAATGGAAAATGAACATCTACATTAAACAAAGAGTTATATCATATTGCACTGAATCTCATTTTAAATCATTCCATAAAAAATTATGGTTCCTAAATTGTGCCATAGATGTGTATAGTCTCATTTTATAAGGGATACATGCGCATGCCTAATAGTACTGTATGCAGTACTGCAGGTAGCACTGTTTGGCACACAAAGCTGGACCTATGAGCCCATCTCCTAAAGCCTCAAAATATAAAGTGGGGGAAAAAGTCATCAGAGCACATACGCGCACCAATGTTTCACTCATAAAAAACTACATCAATATTTTTGGTAAATTAATACATAAAATATATTGACTGATGTGGGTTCAGTCTTTCCTCTGAGTTATGGGAGCAGTGTTGAACACTAAAACCACACAGAAGCAAACACCAAGCAAAACACAGGCAGTGCTACAAAGCAAGAAAACCGCTCCAGCTGAGACGTCATTCTGCTCTGTGCCAGAACACACAGCTGACATAATATGAAGAGAAACAATCCGCTATGAAAATGCCACTCACATCAGCTGAAGCGTTTCTTTGTAGGTGCTGTGAAGTATCTGTTAACAATCTGCAGGCTTGTGCTTTGCAGCAAACCTGTACTTCTGCCCTTCTAACGGCCATACATTTTGTCAAATGCTGACCCCTGCTGGTTTTCTACTATAAAGGCAGAGCTGTGTGAGAAGTGAGGAGATTTGCATGATAATTTCAAAATCTCCACTATATGCTGATTTTCTCAAAGCAACTATACATCCATCTTCTGCTGAAAAATGAGGTGGAACAGGAAAAGGCCATTACAATAACAAATGACTATGCCTGCATTTTTGACACCTATGTACTGCTGTGCAGCTGGAAGCGTCCTAAAATAAACTGGGTGTAAAGCACCAGAATGGTAAATGAGGGTATATACTCATACTAGGCACTCTGGACCACACCAGAGCACACTCTACCCAAAGGCTGGTGTGTTTTGCTACTGACTCTGGGCTGTGGTTGGGAAAGGTGCGGTGGCATGTGTCTGGCGAGAGTTGCAGAGGTTGTCTGGGGCATGATCCAGCTGGACTTGGCATGTAGTGTGATCACAAACAACGCTGGAGCACAGAACTCAGATGTCATGTCACTGATATGACTGTTCAATTTCACAATACCTATTAATGTGATTATTACTATGTGGATAATACAGTATTGAAGTAATCCAACAGAATTCGGGTTAAAACCAGGCTTGGTTGTTGGTAGTCCTGCTCCCACCTTTTTTAAACTGAATGTAATTTTGAACCCACATCAGACAGCATATTTTCTGTATTAAACTGCCAAAAAACTGAAGTAGTTTTTTTTAAAGGAATGAAACACTGGTGCTTATATGTGTTCATATTATTATTATTATTATTTTAATAATTTACTTATTTTTGGTTTACAGTTTGAGGCTTTAAGAGATGATGAGCTCATAGGTCTAGCTGCCTGTGCAGTTTGACAAGTCATCCACCATCCATCCCTCCATCCCTCCATCTTCTATTCCTGCTTATTCCAGTTAAGGATCATAGGTGGGCTGGAGTATATCCCAGCAGTCATTGGCCAAGAGCCAGGGTACACCCTGGTCAGGCCGCCAGTCTATTACAAAGCTGACATATAGATAAACACATTCACTCTTGCTCACACCTACGGTCACCAATCCACCTAACCTGCATGTCTTTAGAAAAGGGAGGAAGCTGGTGGGATTGCACGCAAACACGGGGAGAACATGCAAATTCCGCATCATCTCGTTGGGGATCATCTTGCTGTGAGGCAACATTGCTAACCAGACGTCATGTGCCGCCCCGCCTTTTGCCAGCGCTATACAAGTTGTCCTGTAGCTTTCCTGTTCAACAAAGCAAAAGCATGAGGTGTCTGAAGATGGGTCACATGAGAAGGTGCTGCAATATAACCGATTGGTACTTTTAAGGCAGATACTTAAAAAAAAAAAAGCAAAATAATCACCTTAATTAAAAACAAAAAACAAAAGAAAAGAAGCTGAATTCCTCATGACATCAGTTTATAGAGATGTGAGTCACGCTTTGCTCCATTAACACCAATCTTTCATTTTATATCCAAACAATGGAAAAGAATAACACAAAAGACCATAAATCTCACAAGCATGATATAGTGCAAGCTCTTCCAACAACAGATCGTATGGTACAGAACATTGTAACTGTTCAGCAATTACCTAAAGAAACCACAAGAGCACACAGAGCTTATACATCTGCCAACATCATTACCAGCTCCACCAAGTGACAGAGCACAGTGAGTGATCAGAATTTTTTTTGTTTTTACCTCATTGAGCCAACCTCACTGAAGTTTTAAAACACCAAAGCATGACAACATTTCATATTGAATCAACAGCAGCACTGCTCACAGTGGATCTCATCAGCTGGCAGAGATAAGAATAAAGCCGTCCAAATAAACCAACGTGATGGAAAAACAGCTTTGGAAAATCCACTCCTATCAGTTTAAATGTGAAAATGATCCCCACAAAGCCGGGGTTTATTGTTATTAGAGGCTTAACCCAGGATCCTTGCAACCACAAATCAGACTGGAACTTAATTAACATGCAAACAAACTAGAAGACTAGAAGGGGTACCATTCTTCAGCCAAGGTCCCAACTGTCCTCGATGATAAATTCTTTTGAAAGCAACATGAAGGGGATCGTTTTTGTCCATAACAACCTAAAAATGTCCTGTCACTTATTTCATAGTCGCTTTTTAAAATAAAATGTGTCAATACAACAGTCAGATTCTGTGGTGACTTTCAAGTCCAAACTTAAGACACACTTATATTCCCTTTCGCATGGCTAGCATACTGGCATAGTATATTTCTATGCTTTTTACTCTTTAAATTAATTTTATTCGGAAACGGACCGGGCCGCGGCCTCAACTTTATCTAAATTCTGGGTCTTTTAGTGAAACTTGGGGTTAATGGCCGGTGATCACCTTAGTATTTTTCCTTTGTTTTTCTTGTTACTTAATGCAGACAAATTATACTGTATTTGCTGTCTTTCTGATGCCTGATTCTGTCCACCACTGTTACCACTGCTGCCTGTGTGCTTGCTCTGGGGGTTGGTAAGGTTAGACCCTACTTGTGTGAAGCGCCTTGAGGCAACTTTGTTGTGATTTAGAGCTATATAAATGAAAATAAATTGAAATTGAAGTTCTTTAAATAAGTGTATTCATTAATTTATTGTAACCCTGTTAACAAACACACACCCACACATGACTGAAAACACAAGAACTTTTGAACTTTCAAGGCAAAAGATGTTGATGCTGCAGCTTTCTTTGTTCATGCCTGGTTCACACGGCAAGATAATTATGCTAATTTCTGACCTGATATTCCTCTTCCAACAATCTTAAGGAAGCCCTGACTATTGCCTGGTTCACGCGTCAAGATAATTAGGGAGATATCTGACCCAATCTCCCCTTTCCGACAATCTTAATGAAGCCTTATCGTGATGGCCCTAAAGATAATCTTATCAGATATTCCTGCTGTGTGTGATGTGTTAAAACTGCTCGGAAAGGACGTCGGGACCTCTTCGACCTCAAATCGTGGATATTCAACACGTTGGATTGTTTTGGCCCGATATCCCAGTGTGTGGTGTGTTCCTCAAGCACAAACAAGCACACACCCATTTGAATGTTGCATGTAGCCAATCAGAAAACAAGGTGACAGAAGCACAGAGGGGAATCCAAAATGGTTTACTCCGAAATCACGTTTGATCTCGAGAGGTTTTGCAAGATTTCCCGTCTGACCTGGGAATGTTCGTGTGTGGTGTGTTGTATTTACCATGTGGCTGCACACCACACACTGTATGACCAAAACTGTTACAATTATGATTTTTTTAATCGCCATGTGTGGTATTGAAAACCTACCGACAATTTTAAAATCTTGCAGTGTGAAGCAGGCATTAGGCCTTCCAAATAGAACTTTGTCTTTCTCATTTCTGATTCCTGCCTCATCTGCAACACCTCGTGATCATGTCATTCTCAGATATCCTGCTAAATACCCAACAACACGGTTGACAGACAGACAACGAAAAGACATAAACAAATATATAAACTAAAACTTTGGCTGCACTGAAACACACTGAATGTGTGACAAAACAAAAGTTTAACCAGCTGAGACACACATGGGTTGTATGCATTTTGATGTTTCAAATCTGCTAAAAGCCTGAGGTCATTTCTGCCTGATGGAAACTGCAAACACGAACTATGCCGCATTACATTGAGCCAGGTTCTTTGGTCCATAAGCACTCGCCATGCAGTGGAAAAGCACCTTGTGCTGCACGTGATGTTCAGACACAATTTCACCAAGCAGCTCTTCCAGCTGAAGCTGCTTTTTCCTCAAGGTTTTTTGACTTGAGCCTTAAGAACAGAAAACAACAGTGTTTTACAGGTTTCTGGTGCTATTATGGGATAATTCTTTAAAAACAGCCTTAGTTTTCATCTATATGCTTTGGTGGGCATGGGTACACACAATAATTGGACACAGCACTGCCTATGCCAATTTGCCATTTGATCCCAGTGACCTTGACCTTGGTCACTTGACTGTCCTTGGCTGGGTCATTCTGGAATCCACCTTAGTGTGTGCCACTTTTGGTCCAATACAATATATACTTAATTGACATACCACATTTGGTAGAAATCACCAAAAGCACCTGGAAGGAGTTGGCCAAGAAACAGACAGACAGATATACCTTACAATGATGGCAGATCTTGCTGTGCATTTCCAGAACTCTTTATGTGTACCACGTTTGGTGCAAATTAGGGTCACACCTAACACCTTGAACCTCAAAGAGTGGTCTTACGGTTGGGCAATTGCAGAACAAATCTCTGTATGTGTGTGTAATTTGGTGCAAAAAAGTGACATTTGACCCCAATGCCCTTAAGTCCAATGACTGACCATTGGTATATTATTGTTGCCAGGGTAATTTAAAGTTTGTTGGACACTAGAGTGGAAAAAAACAAAATTAAAAAATATATATATGATTTGACCTTTGACCCCATTGACCTTTACCTTTGATAAAACAAACCCCTTAAAGGCAATTCTGGGGTCAACCAACATGCGCACAGCATGTTTGGTACAAATTGGCCCAAACACCTAAGAGGTGTTGACGAGCGCGCGCGCACACACACACACACACACACACACACACACACACACACACACACACACACACACACACACACACACACACACACACACACACACACACACACACATTTCTCAGATCACAGTTCAATGCTGTGAAGATGTTCACACTGCAGCGTCAAGCTCTTTACCTGAATTGTGCCAAAGTCGACGTTTTCATAGTGGAAGTGAGCGCATTCTGCCAATTTCGGGAAGTGGCCCTTGGTGAAGCAGAGTCTAAAAAACACACAAACACATACTTTGATAAGTACTTCACCCCCTGCTCATGATAACACCCTGGAGTGAGTATGACTAAGCGAAGGAGAGCGCCAAGCAACTGCACGGAGCGAGGAAAAGCATAAAACATCGATATAGACTCAGGGAATGGATGACTCTCAAAAGAAGAATCAAGCAATAAGCAGCCAGTTTAGAGTAATAAATAAAGAAGGCTGAGATATTTAAGAGAGGCAGCAGACGAATGGTGGCAGGTGGGCACGTGTCCACTCACTTCTTGACATTCTTGACTTTCATGCTGGCTGTGCTGCTGCTGCAAGAGCGCATCAGAGGCTCTGATCGCAGCTCAGGGATCTCTGCACTCCTGGCCTAAGAAACACACACACACACAAAGACGTGCGGTCATCATCTGCTTTGCTAAATTTAATAATGTCAGAAAAACAAATCCATCCACTGTTTTACAGCTGCACATTACTTTTTCTTCATACAGACACTGCCGATAACCACTAACTGCTAACTTTTACTATATGAATTTAGCTTCGGCTTGGCGTTTTGGCACAAAAACACTGAGAAACAGACCAAAAGAGCTGAAATTTTAATATGCTGAAGAGTAAATATGGAGGTTCCCAAAATGGTTCAGCATACCAAGATCAGGAATGTATATAAATAATTCAACAAATAAATTAAATTAAACAGTAGTTTCTATTCAACATACGGTTTTACAGTAGATAAATTACTAAATGATAAGGAATATTAAGAAATAAAACATGAACAGTAATATTAACAGACTAATAATTTATTTATTTATGTGTCAATCTCACTTATTGGATTAGTGTACAAGCTAGAACAGGAACAGCTATGATTTTAAGATTTTCAAATGTAACATATTTTTTTACTTAAAAAAATGGTAACATAACTGAACTACATTTAGTTAAAGCTAATTGGTCTGCTAATGGTTTTCAAGGGTAGCTGAAAAGCTAATCTGCTGACGAAAAGGTTAGCCTTACTAATTAGCTGTTAGCTGATTAGCAGAACTGTGCCCATTACTGCTATAACAGTGGCTTGCAAAAGTATTCAGCCCCTTGGTATTTCACATATTTTAAGTTGTTTATGGCATTTCAAATACAAAATGTCAACCAGGCTTCTCAATATAAAAATTTTTTAAATGATCTTCCTTAAACTCAAAGTGAAAGTAAATCTCTACAACCTGATATAAATTTATTAAAAATATAAAAGCCAAAATGATGGGTTGCATAAGTAATCAGTAATGATTACTTATGAAAAAGAGAGCTTTAAATCAGAAGTGCCTGACTCTGTGGTATAACTCACAAACTCACAGCTTAAAGCAGATAACCCGTAAGTTGGAGAGGAAATGGCGTCTCACTAATTTAGAAGATCTTCACTTAGCCTGGAAAAAGAGTCTGTTGCTTTATAAAAAAAAGCCCTCCGTAAAGCTAGGACATCCTACTACTCATCACTAATTGAAGAAAATAAGAACCCCAGTTTTCTTTTCAGCACTGTAGCCAGGCTGACAAAGAGTCAGAGCTCTATTGAGCCGAGTATTCCTTTAACGTTAACTAGTAATGACTTCATGACTTTCTTTGCTAATAAAATTTTAACTATTAGAGAAAAAATTACTCATAACCATCCCAAAGACGTATCGTTATCTTTGGCTGCTTTCAGTGATGCCGGTATTTGGTTAGACTCTTTCTCTCCGATTGTTCTGTCTGAGTTATTTTCATTAGTTACTTCCTCCAAACCATCAACATGTCTATTAGACCCCATTCCTACCAGGCTGCTCAAGGAAGCCCTACCATTAATTAATGCTTCGATCTTAAATATGATCCATCTATCTTTATTAGTTGGCTATGTACCACAGGCTTTTAAGGTGGCAGTAATTAAACCATTACTTAAAAAGCCATCACTTGACCCAGCTATCTTAGCTAATTATAGGCCAATCTCCAACCTTCCTTTTCTCTCAAAAATTCTTGAAAGGGTAGTTGTAAAACAGCTAACTGATCATCTGCAGAGGAATGGTCTATTTGAAGAGTTTCAGTCAGGTTTTAGAATTCATCATAGTACAGAAACAGCATTAGTGAAGGTTACAAATGATCTTCTAATGGCCTCAGACAGTGGACTCATCACTGTGCTTGTTCTATTAGACCTCAGTGCTGCTTTTGATACTGTTGACCATAAAATTTTATTACAGAGATTAGAGCATGCCATAGGTATTAAAGGCACTGCGCTGCGGTGGTTTGAATCATATTTATCTAATAGATTACAATTTGTTCATGTAAATGGGGAATCTTCTTCACAGACTAAGGTTAATTATGGAGTTCCACAAGGTTCTGTGCTAGGACCAATTTTATTCACTTTATACATGTTTCCCTTAGGCAGTATTATTAGACGGCATTGCTTAAATTTTCACTGTTACACAGATGATACCCAGCTTTATCTATCCATGAAGCCAGAGGACACACACCAATTAGCTAAACTGCAGGATTATTTTACAGACATAAAGACATGGATGACCTCTAATTTCCTGCTTTTAAACTCAGATAAAACTGAAGTTATTGTACTTGGCCCCACAAATCTTAGAAACATGGTGTCTAACCAGATCCTTACTCTGGATGGCATTACCCTGACCTCTAGTAATACTGTGAGAAATCTTGGAGTCATTTTTTGATCAGGATATGTCATTCAATGCGCATATTAAACAAATATGTAGGACTGCTTTTTTGCATTTGCGCAATATCTCTAAAATTAGAAAGGTCTTGTCTCAGAGTGATGCTGAAAAACTAATTCATGCATTTATTTCCTCTAGGCTGGACTATTGTAATTCATTATTATCAGGTTGTCCTAAAAGTTCCCTGAAAAGCCTTCAGTTAATTCAAAATGCTGCAGCTAGAGTGCTAACAGGGACTAGGAGAGCATATCTCACCCATATTGGCCTCTCTTCATTGGCTTCCTGTTAATTCTAGAACAGAATTTAAAATTCTTCTTCTTACTTATAAGGTTTTAAATAATCAGGTCCCATCTTATCTTAGGGACCTCATAGTACCATATCACCCCAATAGAGCGCTTCGCTCTCAGACTGCAGGCTTATTTGTAGTTCCTAGGGTTTGTAAGAGTAGAATGGGAGGCAGAGCCTTCAGCTTTCAGGCTCCTCTCCTGTGGAACCAGCTCCCAATTCAGATCAGGGAGACAGACACCCTCTCTACTTTTAAGATTAGGCCTAAAACTTTCCTTTTTGCTAAAGCTTATAGTTAGGGCTGGATCGGGTGACCCTGAACCATCCCTTAGTTATGCTGCTATAGACTTAGACTGCTGGGTGGTTCCCATGATGCACTGAGTGTTTCTTTCTCGTTTTGCTCTGTATGCACCACTCTGCATTTAATCATTAGTGATTGATCTCTGCTGTCTTCCACAGCATGTCTTTTTCCTGGTTCTCTCCCTCAGCCCCAACCAGTCCCAGCAGAAGACTGCCCCTCCCTGAGCCTGGTTCTGCTGGAGGTTTCTTCCTGTTAAAAGGGAGTTTTTCCTTCCCACTGTTGCCAAGTGCTTGCTCACAGGGGGTCGTTTTGACCGTTGGGGTTTTTCCGTAATTATTGTATGGCCTTGCCTTACAATATAAGGTGCCTTGGGGCAACTGTTTGTTGTGATTTGGCGCTATATAAATAAAATTGATTTGATATGATTTGTATTTGAAATGCCATCAACAAATTAAAATGTGTGCAATACCAAGGGGCTGACTACTTTTGCAAGCCACTGTGTCAAACAGGAAAATTGCATTTTTTTGTTTTGTAATGTGGCGAGTGTTTGTTAGATAAGAACACGTCAAAGTAAGGGCATGTAAAACAGAAATATAACCACCGAAAGCAAAACAAAACTTGCAATCCAGCTGACACGAAAATGTGTAACCATTCCAAACTGGTAGTTGTAGTCAGCTGGGGGTCAATGAAGGATCACGCTGGAATCTAAATTTAAAAATGCTCCAATCATGTTAAACAGTAGACCACATTATTTGTTTGATTGTGAGAATTACAAAAAGGTTTAGTTTGAACGGTTTTGGCAAAATGTGATGCAAATTACTGGATGAGGTAGCAGGATTTAAAAATAAAAAGGAATAGTTTTGACTGTGTTTAATATCGGTTACTGAAAAAAAATGGGCAAAAGGGGGTCAATCTCCACTATGACATATGTTCCCGCGTAATGTGATGTCAAAGCAAAACAGATCGCCCAAACTATGTTTGAAATCATTTAGCACAACCAATAATTTCCATTTTCTTAATCAAAATTGGAGCAACTCTGACAATTCTGCACACTGAAACAGACCTTTTACCCCATAACTCCATGAGCTTCAGTCATACATAGTCCAAACTACGTTTACCTTTTTGGAAACTTTATAATCAAACTAAGACTGTGGTATACTTTTCATTATGATTGGCGCTTTTTAAAAACTTTACTAATCTGGCAGATCTGGAATGGCTATCACACACAAAGTGTATGACAGCCATTCCAGAGGCTGAGGCACACTGAGGTTGGATCATATGTGTCATTTATTCACCTCAGGTGGTACCAAAAACCTGCTTGGCCCATGGACTAACACTATAATTTGAGTCGTAGTGGTGCACAGATATCTGCACACTAAGAACTGTCTACTAGCTGTGTTTTAATCATCCGTAGAAGATAAGCAAAAAAACAATAAAACAAAACATAAATCAATAAAAAAATAAACCACTTCGAACCTCTCATGCAACAAAATTCTGTTTATATACATGCATCAAGTATTTATATTCCCTCCAATATACCACCAAATGCACAGCCTCTGCAAATTCAGAGACAAACGGTCGCAGTAACCAGAAGCAGCGAACTGGTCTCCTGCATATTTTGATAAATGATGGGTTTTGGAAAGTACTGAACTTCAGAGTGGACAACAGATATGCAGATCATGGTGCAGGCTTGCTCTGTGCATTTTAAGAGAATTTTCATGGACAAATAATGAAGTTATAGCTGATCTGATTTCAGGGAGACGACAGCCCCCTTTCTCTCCACACAGATAACAGAATCCGATTTAAAAGGGTCACACCTTTCCCTGGGTGTCGTGGGAGGAAAGCTTGTGTTACCTAGTGATCCCCAGAGCTGTGCCGATGGGAGCTTTAAAAGCTCCCAGCAGGTTTTTACCATGCCGGACGGGTCTGTGGGAGAGAGTCCAGATAAAAACAACACCCTGGTCCTCTAGGATGGGGGTTGGGCAGAGAGCTGCTAAGCCTCTCCTGAAAAAACTGTAGTATTACATAAACCAGAAGCACAGCAAATTTACTGATTCCAGGGCACGCTGTGATTACTCTTCACTGTGGGAATGAAACCATGACATGTGAGGGTCAAAGCGAATGGGACACCCTCAGGCAGATCAGGTCAACAACGTACCTGAAACACACTATGCAGATAGGCAATTAGAATGTGCAAACACTCTGTAGAGTAGAATTATCACCAACGTAGCAAGAAAAACAGCCAGGAGAGGTACTGACATCACGAGTATCGGTGAAACTCAAGGGACAAGACAAGGAAGGCTGTAACAGAAGGAGAAACCATTACCTACTCATGTAAGGATCATGTTAGTCATAGAAACGGACTACATCTGCTGATGCCAAAGAATGTGGCAAGGAGTGGGCCCCAGTCAGTTAAAGGGTCGTCAAGGCCAGATACGATTTCCAACACATCAAGCTGACCCTTTTTCCACATCTAAACATCCATAGAAATTATAGACAAGAAAGTAAAGAAAAAGTGTTATCTGAAGCTGTGGAAAATAATAGAATGTAGGAAGGTACATGCCATGGTGATTGCTGCTGGAAACAAGAATACTAAAGTGGGTGACGATAACCAGAATGATGAAAGGTTCAAGGGGGAGCATAGCATCTTCTTCCTCTTTCAGCTGATCTAGTTAGGAGTCACCATCTCACCTTGTCCTCTGCCACACCAAACACCTGCATGTCCTCCCTTATCACATGCATAATCCTCCTTTTTGGCCTCCCTCTTCTCCTCCTGCTTGGTGGCTCCATCCTTAGCATCCTTCTCCCTATATAACCTCGGTCCCTCCACTGTACATGTCCAAACAGTCTCAACTGCAACTCTGACACTGTCTCGAAATGGAACTACAATAATAAAGAAGATGAGGACCCTATATAGAACAACAACGACACAATAACACTGAAAAAAAATGGAAACAAAATAAGAACGGCAGCACAGAAGAAGTGGACGGAACATTTAAGAAAGTCTGCAAGAGAGCTGAACTGGGGACACAATAACAGACAATGCTGACACTGAATTCAATAACATGATTGCAGATATCTGTCAGTGAATGACCAACAAGTGAAGTTAGGGCAGCAATAAAAAGGCAATAGAATTGGAAAGCATTGTTTCCGTCACCACTGAATTACTGAAGGCAAACAAAATTTTCAGCAAATAAAATCAACTTCTGAAGAAAATATGAATACACTAAAAACATCATAAAGAGCACAAAGAGGGGGTTTATTATCAGACTGGCAAAGAAAGGAATCCTTGAAGAAGGTAGGAAATGTCGAGTCATAACTCAGGATGCTACACATGATTATTACTGCCAGGACACGTAGTGCAGTTGACTGCTCTTTGAAGAAAAAGCAAGCAGACTATAGGGAGGGTAAGAAGGGCCCAGTTCTTCTGCTTACCACAGGATCTAACCCGCATTGACAAATAATTTGTAATGAGTCAGTGGAGACCAGTGCCGCCTAACAGACTGGAGACCTAGGTAAGAGGCTATATGTAAAATTGGTTGTTTTACATAGTTTCTTTAAGCCCCAGTCACACTGTGAGTGATCAAGGAAATGTATAAGGAACTGATTCTATACGTCTGTGTTCACTTTTGTCCAACAAAAGACCTTTTCCCATCTGCAAAAAGAGCTTCTTGTCGGGTGATGTCCCCCAAGTTCATCATAACGTTTTGTGCAAAGTTCCGAGGCACTGACAACACTAAAGCCCCTTTCACATTGGCGTATTCGTAGAGCTGCGTATTGCAGCATTGTGTTTCATTTAAATACACCCGCAATGCGCGCGTACTCAGCCTTTTTCCGTGTCCGTTTCATACTTGCAGCTACGTGTGTTCGCTTTTTAACGTGTGCACACAGTCGCATGTACCATGCCACTATTAAACCAGTTCACTCATGTCGGCTGTGCAGAATACATCACTGCACTTGGAAAACAGTGGACTGTATCATGAAGTCAGACAGTTGCATCACTGCCACAATCAGGGTGTTTGATGAGCGCACCGACATGCAGTGAGTGCGCTTTTATTTTAAAGTCACAGGTTTGATCAGACCTGACCGATCAGGCCGTTTGATGAGCGCATCGACATGCAGCGAGTGCGCTTTTATTTTAAAGTCACAGGTTTGATCAGACCTGACCGATCAGGCCGTTGACGCACTCAGTTTTTGGTTGTGTACAGAAGCGCAGTGTTGCACAGACTTGCATGTAGTAACGCTGTGCTGCGCAGACGTGCTTAAAACTGTGTCCAACGCTCTATGCCGAAGAAAATTAAACATGTTTAATTTCTTCGGTCCTACGCGCGTAGCCCTCAACATACTGCTGCGTAGGGAGCAAAAACTCGACGTAGAGCTGCTAAAAGTGGGAGTAGAGCTGCTCAACTCAGCATAAATGATACACCACAATGAGCAGCTCTACGAATACGCCAATGTGAAAGGGGCTTAATGAATGATCCTGATGCTGTGCCCCAGCGCGCCAGACCATGGGATGCCACACCTATTGCACCACTGACTGGACGGACTCTGTTTATGTTGATCTTCTGTTTGTAAAGAAACTCTTGTACCACCTGTAAAAACCTTGTAACTATTAGAATGGCCTAAGCAGTGGATCACTCCTCTGAGTCTGATCTGCTTGAGGTTTCTTCCTCATTATCACCAGAGTTCTTACTATTGTCACCTGTGTGCTCAGAGGGTTGGTAAGGTTAGAACTTACTCATATGAAGCACCTTGAGGCAGCTTTGTTGTGATTTGGCGCTATACAAATAACACAAATTGAATGGAATGAAATTTAATTGTGTGTTAACCACCCCCCCCCCAAGAATTCCCCATAAAAACAATCAGCAGAGTACTTGCTTGTGAAAATAATCAGATTGCAGATGCAGGTGTGTGTCCCAGAGCAAACAGGGGCAGTCAAAAAAAGGACAAATTCTATATTTAATTACATACAAAGCACAGTAGTTCAAATAATTGTACAAATACAAGGCAAAGATGTTGAGTGAGTTGATTTGCCAGATTCAAATTCTTTATTTTGATTCCAATTTAAATATGTTACATAACCAAATCTATTCTGCATACCTCTCATATCAAATGCCAACAATTTCTGGTCACTGTCAAAGCAGAAATATAAAAGAAATGCAAAGAAAACCTTTGTGTGCACAGTGAAAAAAGAAAGTGTGCAAACAAAGTGACGTACATGTAACATTCTGAGCTGTAAGAGTGCAGAGACCTGATGGGAGAAGTCACTGAAATTTGTAACTGCTTTGATAACAAAAAATGTGAAGGTGCTTTTTCAGATTTCTTGATGTCCTTTTCATTTCATTGATCAATCAATCAATCAATCATTCAATAAACCTTTGTTTCTGTAAAGTGCTTTACAGTAAAATCAAAGATCAGCAATTCACAAAAATAAAGCAAACACACAACAGAGTTAAAACGACTCATAAAAAGAAAACATGTGATAGCCCCACTAGGTATTAAAAGAAAGTTTAAATATATAAGTCTTGAACTTTGATTTATAAAATGCTGGGTCAGAAATAGTGCATAAATCAGGAGGATCCACAGTCTGGGGCCAAGTCTGAAGTCTCAAGTTGGGAAGGATGTTTGCACTTTGGCTCTCACAGACTGGAACTATAAAAACTCTCACAGACCGGAACTATAAAAACTCGATGGCTGTTGTTTCCCCTCAATAATCATCAAGGTTTTTCCATAAATCTTGGTGCTTTTCTGATCTTGACAGGCTTCAGGAATTTGATATATCTTGTTCAACTGCCCACATCAATTGGCTTCATTAAGCCGAGATGCACTTCACATTTCCCTCCATGTCTACCCAGGGGCTCCGCGGGGGGGCCTCACCCCACAGGTTCAAAACCACTGGTCACACATACATCCAGTGGTTATTTAAAAAAAAAAATCATCAAACTCCCAGGCCCAGTTCACCATCCTGCCCTCCTTTATAACCAGTTACATTTAATAGTTTTAACAATATTGGAGACACACATACTGTTTGAAATAACATTAACAAGCATGTGATTCAAGCTGATTTTCAACTTTCTATGTTCCGCTGAACAATACAAAAAAATACAAGTTTTAATTTGTCTAAACTGATGGTTTTAAGACACAAAACTGACAGCACCTGTTTTTCTGGTCCCCATCACGATCCTGCCGAGCTTGTATTTTTTTATTTTTTTTTTTTTTGTCGGGGGGGGGGGGGGGGGGGTACTAAATAACTCACTTGAGGCCACATCTCGGAGGTCTACTTAATGGTTTCAAAATGCTGTTCATATGCCCTGTTGCTTTGGCTGTGCCCACCCAGGAGAGGTAAACCTCAGTTTGGGAACCACCACATAAACTCTTACGATCATATATGGCTGTGTTTACTGGGCTACTGGAAAATGCCTGTGCACTGTGTCAAGTGCGACCATTTTTTATTTTAACACTGCATGAGATCAGCATTGAACGTATTGAGCTTTATGTTCCATTTGATGCCCTACAGGCTCAGGATGCCGACTGACTCTGTGCTAAGGTTGAGAAGTGTCCACACTTTTCTGCTGTTTATAATGAATCAGAGCAGAAACAAGCGATTACTTTCATGATAGATTCATCAAGAAAATAACTGACTGATTAGCTGATTAGTTGTTTGGTCCAGAAAAGTGTCAGAAAATAGTGAAAAAGTGAACAGTGTTTTCCAGACGCCAAGATCACGCCTTCAAATATCTTGTTTTGTCCACAGCACAAAGATATTCAGCTTACTGCCGGAGATGAATAAAGAAAGGAGTCAAACAAACCAGAAAATACTCACATTTAAGAAGCTGAAGTCAAATAATTTGGATTTTTTTAAATGACTCAAAACATTTTATCAATTACACTATGTAACAAATTTTTATTTTTGCTTT